>NC_136433.1:149816948-150423823 GCF_052849685.1 Lactuca virosa
GATGGCTCTAACTATAACGATTGGATGCGTAACATCAAGATGGCGCTTCGATTTGAGGACAAAGAATATGTCCTTAAAAAGGAGCTCAAAGAGCTTGATGAGTCTAAAGCTACTCCTGAAGAATATGTTACCTACAAGAAACACTATGATGATGCTACCAAAGTGGCATGCATCATGGTCGCAACCATGTCCCCAGAACTGCAAAGGAACTATGAGGACTACTGGCCCTTTGAGATGAACAAGGACCTTATGGAGAAGTACCATAAGCGAGCTCGTCAAGAAAAGTTTAAAGTAGTCAAGTCACTCATGGCTTGCAAGATGAAAGAAGGGGAGTCGGTTGTATCTCATGTGGAAAGAATGCAACGCTACATAGAGCATTTGGTCAAGCTCAACATTCATTTTGATGAGGAATTGGCCATTGACATGGTCTTGAACTCATTACCTGATTGTTATGGTCAGTTTATCCTAACTTACCATTTGAACAACACTGAGCAGACACTGGCCCAATTGCACAACTTGTTGCAGACAGCTGAAGCATGGATGAAGGGTAAAAGTATAGCATTCACTCCTGCAAGTGCCCCTGTCTTGGCTATTAGACAGGGAAAGGGGAAAAAGAGGAAAGGTCCTCCTAAGCAAAACTGGAAGAACAAGGCTCAAGCTGGGTCATCTGGTAATGGCCCAAAGGCTAAGCCCAATGCTACCATTCCCCATGTTTCTGATCCAAAGGATGCCGATTGCTTTTATTGCAATGATAAAGGGCACTGGAAGAGAAGCTGCCCAAAATATTTGCAGGACAACAAAGATGGCAAAGTGAATCCATCTTCAGCAGGAATTTACACTATTTCTTCTAATAACTCATTATCTTCTCGTTCATGGGTCCTTGATACAGGATGTGGTTTTCACATCTGTTCTGATTTGCAGGGGCTAAAAGAAAGTGAGGAGATAGAGCGAGGAAGGATAAACTTGATCATGGGAAACAAAAAGTCTTCACCAGTGACCAAGATCGGAGTTTATCAACTTTTGCTTAGTAATGATGTTAGATTAGATTTATTGAATTGTTGTTATTCGTCTGAGATGAAGAGAAACATTATTTCATTTCATGCATTGTTTAGACAAGGTTTTAAATATTCTTTTAATGATTTGAATGGTTCAATTTCTGTTTATAAGAATGGTGTTTTTGTGTTTGAAGCTTTGCCTTGTGATGGTGTGTATGAAACAGTGACTTGTGTTGATAGCTTAGGAAATAGTGTGTTTAATATTGACTTGTCTAATAGTGTAGACAAGGCATGCTTGTGGCATTGTCGTCTTGGACACATTAACAAGAAACGCATAGCCCAACTCCAAAAGGATGGAGTGTTGGAATCATTTGACCTAAAATCAGATGATATGTGTGAATCTTGTCTTTTGGGAAAGATGACAAAATCACCATTCACAGGGTCTTGTGAAAGAAGTGAAGGTCTGTTGGACCTCATACATACAGATGTATGTGGGCCCTTCAGATCAACTACAAGGGATGCTAATCGATTTTATGTTACTTTCACTAATGATTATAGCAGATATGGTTATATCTACTTAATCAAACATAAGTCAGAAACCTTTGAAAAGTTCAAAGAGTTTAAGCATGAGGTCGAAAATCAATTGGGCAGGAAGATAAAGGTACTTAGATCTGATAGAGGCGGGGAGTATCTTACTATCGAGTTCAACGACTATCTGAAAGAATGTGGAATAGTCTCACAACTGGACACCACAGTTAAATGGTGTAGCTGAGAGGTGTAATCGAACCTTGTTAGACATGGTTCGTTCTATGATGAGTCGTGCTTCGCTTCCTATTCACTTCTGGGGGTATGCCTTAGAGACAGCCGCCCACATCCTCAATCTTGTCCCTACAAAGAAGGTTGCCAAAACACCTCACCAAATGTGGACGGGGAAAGTTCCCTCGTTAGCACATATTAAAGTCTGGGGTTGTGAAGCTTTCGTAAGACGAGAGACTCACGACAAGCTAGCAGCTAGAAGTGAGAAATGTGTTTTCATTGGTTACCCAAAGCACTCTTTTGGATATTTGTTCTATAGACCTAGTGAAAACGTGGTCTTTGTAGCACGAAGAGGAGTCTTTCTAGAAAGAGAGCTCATATTCAAAGAGGACAGTGGGAGCACCATTAACCTTGAAGAAATTCAAGAGTTAGCCAATGAAGGAACCTTAGATGACACTAGCACTCAACCAGAGGAAAGAGTTCCTGTTGAACCAGTTGATAACTCATTACCTCTTCGAAGATCCACTAGGGTGAGTGTGCCACCTGAGTTGTATGGTTTTCATA
Source organism: Lactuca virosa (assembly GCF_052849685.1). Taxonomy (NCBI): domain Eukaryota; kingdom Viridiplantae; phylum Streptophyta; class Magnoliopsida; order Asterales; family Asteraceae; genus Lactuca; species Lactuca virosa. Next base: position 149,819,264 of record NC_136433.1, read on the forward strand.
TTACTTCAGATGGTGACACATTCATCAGTGATAGGACACTGGTAAATTTAGATGAACCAGTTACTTATAAGGAAGAAATGGCAGGCCCATAGGCTTCCAAGTGGAAAGAGGCAATGGACAGCGAGATTAAGTCCATGTATGACAACCAAGTTTGGAATTTGGTTGATAGTGCACCAGGTCGTAAGACAGTTGGGTGCAAATGGATCTTCAAGAAGAAGACAGACATGGATGGAAATGTGCACACATTCAAGGCTCGACTGGTTGCAAAAGGTTTCACTCAAACCCCAGGGGTTGACTATGATGAGACGTTTTCGCCAGTAGCCAAGATTAAATCTATTAGGATATTGCTCGCCATAGCTGCCTTTCATGACTATGACATCTGGCAGATGGATGTCAAGACTGCTTTCCTTAACGGGAAGTTGGCTGAGGATGTTTACATGAATCAGCCAGAGAGTTTTGTTGATGCAAAGTTTCCTAATAGAGTGTGCAAGCTTGAGAAATCCATTTATGGATTAAAACAGGCATCTCGCAGCTGGAATCTTTGCTTCCATGAGAAAGTCAAAGAGTTTGGTTTCTAGGAGTGAAGATGAGTTTTGTGTGTATATCAAGGCTAGTGGGAGTATAGTGACTTTTCTGGTGTTATATGTTGATGACATATTACTCATTGGTAACGACCTTCCAACCTTGAAAGAAATTAAGTCTTGGCTTGGAAAGTGTTTTGCCATGAAAGACCTTGGAGAAGCTGCCTATATTCTTGGGATTAGAATATTGAGAGATAGAAAGAAGAGACTGATTGGAATCAATCAAAGTACATACTTGGATAAGGTACTAAAGAGGTTTAGTATGGAAAATTCCAAGAAGGGAGAGCTACCTATCCAAAGCAATACCAAATTGAGTAAGACTCAATGCCCGAGTACAGATGAGGAAATAGCTGACATGAGTCGTGTACCTTATGCTTCCGCTGTCGGATCGATCATGTACGCTATGACATGTACTCGCCCTGACGTGGCCTTTGCTTTGAGCATGGTCAGTCGCTATCAGGGAAACCCAGGTAGAGCTCATTGGATAGCAGTAAAGAATATACTCAAGTATTTGCGAAGGACAAAGGACTGGGTCCTTGTACTTGGTGGCAATGATACTTTGAGAGTAGATGGTTACAGTGATGCCAGCTTTCAGACGGATAGAGATAACTTCCGTTCTCAATCTGGCTGGGTATTTCTACTGAATGGAGGAGCGGTTACTTGGAAAAGTTCCAAGCAAAATACGGTGGCTGATTCTACTTGTGAATCAGAGTACATAGCAACGAGTGAAGCGTCGAAAGAAGCAGCTTGGTTGAGGAACTTCATCGGAGATCTCGGAGTTGTTCCAACCATCCAGGAGCCTATAGAACTGTTGTGCGATAATAAGGGAGCGGTTTCCTTAACTAAGGAACCCATAGATCATGGTAAAACCAGACATATCGACAGAAAGTACCATTTCATCAGGCATAGAGTAGAAGAAGGCCATCTTGCAGTAAAGAGGGTGTCATCTGAAGATAACCCAGCAGACCCCCTCACAAAAGGTCTGAGTAGGGCTAAGCATATTCAGCATGCTCGGAGCATAGGACTGAAAGATGATATTAGTTTTAGTAGTTAGATTAGTCTAGTTCAGAAACTTGTTACAAAGTAAATGTAATTGACTTTTGGTGATTAAATAATAAAGTGTTATTTATGAGTTTGTTTACTGTCTTTTGTCAATTGTTTATTATTGTGTTTCATTTTTGCATGTTTTTACTTCCCGGATAATATGATTATTCAAACTCCATAGTCACTCGTACTTTTGGAAGTAAGTAGTGAATTAAGACTGTCGTGAATTGGATTGCAGATTGTCTAAGGATAGACATGGCAATAGAATTGCTGCAATGTTCATGAGTACTCAGAAATTGAGATTTGAGTATTGGATAAACCCTCGCTCAGAGTATCATTTCATGGAATTCATCACGAGTAATACTGAGACGATAATATCTTATAATCTTGAAACGAAGATATATGAGTTGTAATTTACAAAGTCGGTTATACATTGGTGATACGAAAACGCATCAGTAACTTGGTGTTATAAAACGTATTGTCATGTATAATTTGATGAGTAAAAGATACAAGCATATGAGTCAACGTTTATTTGTTCCTTTTTCCCTAACCGGAAAAGCGATATCTGTGGGCCCCTCGATGATTTGGTGTTGACTTATGTGTTGGGCCCAGTCAGGACTAAATTTATGTGTTCAATTAGACGTCCTACATCATCACAAATCAGAAATCGGGAAACATAGATTCTGGACAAAGAGATTTATTACATTCCATGTCTTATGTCTGGGGATATCTTGCAGAACGAAGAATTATATGATCACTTATCTAGGGACACGTAACTGATTGGGTCAGAGTTCAGCAGCAGCTTTTGGAAGCTACAATTTGTTGGTCAAATTTAGAAGTCATACTAGCAATTATAGTTACAGACTTATCCAAGTGGGAGACTGTTGGATTAGGTGTCTAAGCCCATAACTATAATTGGTATGTACTTGAATTGATAGCAGCACAGTTCTTTTGGGTTGCCCTCAAACCTAGCAACTGGACAAGGAAATTATGAAATGAGAGATATTGATTTATTATAAGATTAATAAATTAATATAAATGATTTATTAATATTAATATATTAATTAGAAATCATAAGGTTTAATTAATAGTTAGCCAGAAATTAATTAGAATTAATTTTGGGGTTAATTGTATTAATTATAAAGTGCAGGGACTAGTTTGCAATTATCAGATAGTTGAGTGGAAGGCTCCAGAACCTCCTTGGAAGGAGGTGGACGAAATCTATAGGGTAAACCCTAAGGATTTCGTCCAAGGGGCTTTGGATAAGGCCTTTGGATTAGCTTAGGCCCCAAGCAAAGGAGTATTAGGGTTTTCCCTAAACCCTAGATCCCTCAGCTATATAAGGAGCCTCCTGGCTCTCAAAATCGGCCACTCCTTCCTTGGTGAAACCCTAGGGCCGAAAATTGCATACTATCTCTCTCTCTCTCTCCTTCTAGTTTCCTTCTTGCTAGCTCTTGGGTGTGATTCCATTAGAGGCATTACAATTGTGGTGCTAAGCTTCCAAGAAGATCAAGATCAAGAGGATTGTCAATTGTTTGCTATAACAGTTGAAAGGTATGTAACTCTTAAACCCTAATTAGTTAATTTCGAAATTAGCCTCCTCCTCTAGGGTTCTTGTTTTGCAATTAAAAGTTATGTGTTCAATAGTTAAAACATAGATCCAAAGTAGGTTGCATGTGAACTTAGGAATTGTTTTCTAGTTTATTTGTTTTACCTAAAACCCATCAAGTGTGGCTGTTATTCCCTTCTTCAGACTCTCCGTCATTCGGTTCTGGTTGTTCAACAGGCATTGAAGGTTCATTTCTGTTATTCTGCAACAGTTGTCTCATTTCTTCCCTCTGTTCAGCCATCATAGCCCGAATCATGGCTTGAACTCCAGCCATTGTGACTGGCTCAGGTGCAGCTTCTACGATTGGCACTTGCTCAATCCCTTGGGGTTGAGGTCGCTGATTCCAGTTTCCATTTGCATCTCCAGCTCCACTTCGGGTTCTTGCCATTTCGATCTATACACCAAATTAGGTGAATTTAGATCTTTACTCATGATAGACGTTTAAATTCTCCTTATCACTCTGTAACATTACATGCTAGTTCTAATATCGTATTTGAACGCTTAGAATCCTAAACACATAAGGCTTCCAAATCCGGTTGGCAACAAACCATAGATTCAAACAAATAATAGCACATAAGGAAAGCATAAAGCATTTAGCACATAAAAACATTTTAGGCATCTTTCCTAAAATAAACTAGTGCTCGTGTCTAAAATATGGAAGACACTAATATCACGATCATCGCTTAGCATTCTAAATTTAAGTCTAGAAATCCTAAAAATTCCTAGTTCGCTTAAACTAATGCTCTGATACCAACTGTGACATCCCCATTTTTACGGCCAGAAAAGACCGATTTCGTTTTTGCTTTTTAATAAAAATCAGAGTAACTTCTTAAGAAAAGTGTTGCGGAATTTGTTCCCAAAATCAAATATGATAAAAACCTATCGAAGCATTTCTTAAAGAAATGTATTTTCAATACATTACAAAAACTCGGGATGTCAATTATCGATACAGATCATAAGCATAAACCAAAGACATCATAGGCCACAAAACACAATCTGGCCTCAAAACAACATAGGCCTTACAATATTCAATTTATTTTCTACTGGCCTAAAATCCATAATCTCTCGTCAAGTCATCCAACTATGTTTTTGCCACTACCTGTAATACAAGAAACTGAGTGGGTCGGGCTGGGGAGCCTGGTGAGCATATAAGGTTTTCAACCCACAATAAATAAGTTTATCATTTTCAACAATCATTAAACCCGATTACTCGTTCCCGTTATCCTCACCTTACGTCCCTAAAACATCTATCATAAGGGACCTATCCTAAGGAATTTTATCGGGATGCACACTACTGCTAAGGGGATTCCTCAACCATAAGTGTATGTAAGGCAACCATGGGGGGGGGAGGGGGGATGGAGTACATCTTCAAAAACACCTCCAGGTTGCGAGCCTGCTAGCGTTCCACTGGACTGCCTAGAAAAGTCTGTGGTCGTCGTCTATACTCCGCTAGACGACTGGATCATCTTAAACATCGTAAACATCGAGGCCTCACATCATTTTAACACACATCATCTATTTCATCTACCCATTGTTCTATCCAACATATTTATAGATATACATACACAGTCCAGATCTGAAAAAACAATGTTTACATCTTTCATCCAGCATAACTTTCAAATCATAAAATATTTATACAGTCTAGATCTGAAAAATAATGTTTACATCTTTCATCCAGCATAAATTTCAAAGCATAAAATACATATACGGTCTAGATCTGAAGAAAAAGTTCAGATCTGGAGGAAAGAAGTTCAGATGTTTCAGCCAACATAGATCTCAAAGTATACAGTTTAGATCTGAGATGAGAAAGTGTAGATCTGAAGGAAAAAGTTTCAGATCTGAAAGAAAGAAGTATAGATCTTTCATCCAGCAAACATCTCAGGTAAACAGATAACATATATATACACATAGCACATAATTTATATAAAATACTTCATATCTATGTGTAAGATGAAAGTGACTATACACTCACCTGATACAGAGTGATTCGGACAGCACTTCGCTTCTTAAAATAATCTTCTTTGACGAAACCGGGAAGTTCGCTTGAAAACCAGGCTCCGCGCGGGCAGAGTTTCAAACGAAAAAACTCTTTTTCTTGGAGCCTTCGGGCTCTCCGGGGCTTCCTTCGGGGGCTAGGGGGTTTTCCTAGGCTTTAGGGGGGGTTTAGGGAGGCTATAGAGAGAAATTAGTGAGAGAGAGAGAGAGAGAGAAGATTTTGGAGTGAAGAAAGTGGCTGCCCTCGGCCTCCTTTTATAGGCGAGGCCTCGGACGAATGCGGGGCGTAGCCCTCGCTGTACGCGGGGCGTACAGGTCGGCCGTACACACATGACGAGGTTTTGGTGGTGGTGCGTGGCTCATCTCGGACCGCAGAAGACAGAAGTATGTTGGGCGTTCCGAGCTTCGTACGTGGGGCATAGTGTGAACGCTGGGTGTCCGAAGGTACGCTGGGCGTACCCCCTCGCACAGCCTTCGTGATTTCCCACTCCAACTTCAAAAATTCATATATTTCGTGTACGAGCTCCGTTTCTGACGTTCTTTATATCCACGCGTAGGCGGGACCGTACTCTACAACTTTCGTTTAGACTTTGTTGGCTAGTTCTCGACTGATTTTAAATTTATATTCTTTAACCAACCAAAACAAGATTAGTCCGTCAAAACTCATAACTTCTTCACCCGACGTCCGTTTTTGTCTGTCTTTTTACCGTTGTGCTACTATTAACGAGATCTTCAACTTCCGTTTAGGTTGTTTCGGCTAAAAACCGCTCAATCTAATATTTGAACTTTGGGTTGTGCACTGCCGATCCGAAACTTTGAAAAATCATAACTTCCTTACACGAAGTCGGATTTGGGCGTTATTTTTATGCACGCTCTTGGTTTAAAAAAATCTAGGACTTTCGTTTAGATCACTAAGGCCAAAAATCATCCTATCGTAAATTCATTATTTACGTCCGTAGTGTCGTGCCGGTTCTGTCGCGAAACTTCGACAGGTCACAACTTCTTCGTTATAACTCGGATTTCGGCGTTCTTCATATGTCCGGAATCCTTGTCACGACCACTACAACTTTCTTCGTAGATATCGGGTTTATCTAACATTTTATTTTTGACGCTTATTTTTATCATTTATTTATTATATTATTATAAACAAGTAATAAGCACACACAAAAGCACATAATTCACATAATATTCAAGTAATTCATCTTTATTACTTAAAAAAGAGTTACAATAGTTGACCTAGACTATTACATCACCTACTAAAGCTTAGCCCCGAAACACGGGAGTTACAATTGCCCCGGTCCCGCCCCCGGTTCCCCCGGTTTGTAGGCTTAAAATTGGATTTTTTTGCTGAAAAACTGCTTTGTTTTAGGCAAAAAAATATTATTTTTAATAACTTTAAAAGCTTACAACTTAATCTTTTAGAAACAAAAAAATTAAAAATACAACATTACGAATCCAATATTACAAAATGACAATTCCAACAATCTTACAAATTCAAATCCAACATTACAAATGCAAAATACGACAAATCTAAAATTACAAATATAAAATAACATGTCCAAAAAGATATGACCAATTCACTACATCTTCAGTATCCATTAATTTCCTTCAACACTTCATTCATTGACATTTGAATATCCTCCCTAAATAAATCATGGTTTTGAAAACCAGACCGGACCGGCCGGTTCAACCGGGAACCGGTGTGGATACCGGTTTTTGAAAGCCCAAAAACCGCCCTGAAACCAAACCGGTAAAAACCTATGGTTTAAACAAAAACCGGACTAAACCGGTCTGGTCTAACCGGAAAAAAACCGGCCTTCTAAAAAAAGACTTAAATTTTAGAGAGAATTTCATATATGCCCCTCTTAAACTTTAAAATATCATATTTGCCCAGCTTAATTTTTCAATATCATATTTACCCTTCATAAACCTTCAAAATATCATATTTATCCAAATCTTTTTTTTATAATGTTTTTAATATTTTATAATCATTTTTTATACCTTAGAATTATTATAATAATTCAAAATTTTAACCATATTATCCTTACGTCTTTGATAATGAAATTTGAACTTCTAAATTGTTGGTATGTCGCCCTTTTGACAAACAAAAAGATTCATCTTCAACCCTCTCTATAAAATGTATATTTTGATTGTTTAGTTTTTGTTGTTGTTGATTATTATCATGTTGTCGATAGAAGATATTTTAAATATTACCATTGATATTTTGATGTTTAAAAATTACATATATGATATTTTGATATTTAAGAAGGGCATATATGATATTTTGATGTTTAAAAAGGACATATATGATATTTTAAAATTTTATGAATGGTAAATATGATATTTATAAATTTTATGATGGGTAAATATGATATTTATAAATTAAGTTGGGTATATATGAAATTCTCCCTATATTTTAAACTAAACTAAAGCGATGGGACCACGCTTTCATAAGCGAGATGCACACTTTGCTTTCACTAGCTCCTCAGATTCTTGTCCTTTTATACAGCTCTCAAAGGCCAAGCACTTTATTTTTGTGGCGATGTGGGATGAGGCTGATAGCCTAAACAATCTCTAAACTAATTCATCGTGCATACTGCATACTCATTTTCTTCCACATTCAATAATACCTTTTATTTTTTTTTATACTTTTTGTTTTCTTCTTATGGATTAATTTATTTAACCTACTAAGGGTTCCTTTTACTGTGATGATTTTGAAGATACTCATATAACCAATCTCCCCTAAAAGTGAAATATGCAAGAAAAATAAGCATACTTATGGTAGAAATGAAACCAAATCCATATTGAACTCAATTGATAGCATTGTCGGTATATACACACAAATACATATAACTTCTTGAATCTTACATGTAACTTCTTGACTCATTTTCAAATTTCATATATATATATATATATATATATATATATATATATATATATATATATATATATATATATATATATCCGGTTTTTAGGACCGATCGAACCAGTTGAACCATCGAACCGGTAACACGGCCGGTTCGATGTCCGGTCTGGTTTTCAAAACATTGAAATAAATAAGAAGAATAATAATAAAATAAATTATTATATCAGTTTTTTCAATACAAACACAAATTGAACAATCTTACCTCAATTCCCTCGTCGTCTTCATCGGAATGTACATCATCACCATCAATAACACAACCTAACAAAGAAAAAATAAATAAAGGTAATAAGAAAATATATTAAAATGAATAAAAAATAATGGTTCAAGCAAAGTCATACATACCTTTTTTACCCGCTCATAGCCAATTTTGAGTGAATATGATAGCTTCAATTGTTGACGGAAGAAGTCTACTATTATGTGGACCAACGATTCTACCACTTGTAGAAAAAGAAGACTCTGGAGCAACAATGAAGATAAGAATGACTAATATGTCTTTTGCAATCAAACATAATGTAGGATACTTAACCCCATTTAACTTCCACCAAACTAACACATCAAACTCATGAATCTGGAGTAAAGTGCCTTCCTCTAAGTACCTTTCTAATTCATTTTTCACAAAAACTTCACTAGTAGAAGAAGTCCATGAAAAGAAAGCATCTAATGAATCCATGTCACTTCCAGGAGCTGCATCTCGACTAGAAGTGGGCTTACTAGTAATATCATCATTACTTGCTTGACTCATAACACTTGACTCATATCGCAGATATATATCTTCACAAATTTGACGCACTTTCTGAATTTCATCTTTTGCATTATCTAATCCATAGATAATAGGAAAAAAATACTCTAGGAGCTTCATCTTAAACCTTGGATCCAATATCGTCGCCATAGCCAACACCCCGTGACTTTCTTTCCAATACTCATCAAACTTTGTAATCATATTTTCGGACATTTCGCTTATTTCAATGAAACTAGATGTATCCCATTTCTTTAGAGCAATATTTATTTCACATATTTTGGGGAAAAAATGTTGGTTGTTGGATATTGTGTTCCCGAAAATAATTATGTGACATTATAGAAGATTTTTAGTCTATCACAAAGCTCACTTGCCAAAGCCCACTCTTTCTCATCGGGCGCACTCTTATATTGGGGCTCACGTTGTTGTAACCGATAAAATACATTCTTGTATTTCAAAGCCGTGGAAAACATTAAATACGTAGAATTCCATCGTGTTTTACAGTCTATGTAGTCAATAGCGGCGCTATAGCGGTTAGCGTTTCGAAATAGCGGTTTAGAATAACGGCGACGCTATTAGTGCCGCAATTTACCGCTATTTACCGCGATTATGGTCACCGCTATAGCAGCGCTATAACCGCTATTTGAATAAATTCAATTTTTTGGCTATTTTACATATAAAAAACATTTTTTTGTGTCATTCCATTGAATAAAATTGTTTTTTCTTAGCCCCTAACTAAAACTTTTGTGTCATTCCATTGAATAAAATTGTAATTTTGTGACTGTCATGACTTCCATTGAAACCATGTATGTGTTGTGTTGCTAATTGTGTTGAAAACTTGAAGTACTACATTATGATTAACTATCAAATTGCTTAATCATTTATTTAATAGCTGTAATTGTGTTAAAGTATGATAAAATAGTAAGTATTTCATATGTTTTCTTGTTAATTGTGTTAAAGTATGATTAACTGGGGCATTGGTGGTTTACTGATTAACTAATCAACTGGATTGGGTTGAACTTTAAAGTATGATTTACTGATTAATAGTCTAATATATATAAATTCTAAATAATATAAAAAACGCTATATCGCCGCGAAAACCGTGATTTCAAATAGCGGCCGGTGACCGCTATTCTATTTTTGACTGCGATAACTGCTTAGTTTACAGTCAACAACTAGGTTTTTTTTCACAATAAACATTCTCAAACTTTGCATTTTTTTGAAATGTATCAAGTCTTTTTGGTGTAGCTGTCCAAAAACTACAACTGCTACGCACTTTCTCAATCCCATGTCCAAAAACATCCCAACCCACTCCTCACAATTAAATTCAAAATATGCGCAGCACGTCGCATATGAAACAAGCTTCTACCCAAAATCAAGCGATCAAAAGGAAGTTTGTCTACCATCAAATCTATCATGCAATTATTTGTTGAACAATTATCAACAGTTAAAGTTGATAATTTTCTATCTATGTTCCAGTCCAACAAACTATCCGTCAACACATTAGTTAGTTTCTCAGCAGTATGGGGACATGGCACATATATAAACCTACCAGTTAACAAAATAAATTCAATTTAATTAAAGAATGCATACTGATAGATTACAAAAATTAATATAAATTAAGTATTACCTCAAAAGACGACTTTGTAATTGCCAAGAATCATCAATGAAATGGGTTGTCACTGTCATGTATCCTTTTTTTTTGGTAGTTGGCAGTCCACATGTCAGTAGTTATTGCAATCCTACCTTGAATACTCTCCAAAATATGCATCATCCTTGCTTTTTCCTCTCCGTACAACTTCATGACATCAGATCTAGCTGTGTTTCTACAAATAGGCCTAAAAAGTGGTTGGAGCCCCTGACAAAAATCTCTAAAGCCTTCATGTTCAATAATTCTAAGTGGGTAATCATGTTTTGTGATCATTTTAGCAAGATCGGTTCGCGAACCGTCATAATTAAACCAATGTGTTGCTAAAATTGATCCCCCACTTTCATCTGTCTTAGATCTTTTTCCGGTTAACTGACTCTTAAAATCATCAATTTTCTTTTGCCCAATTCGTATTTTGCATGACTTATGGTGAGAATGCATCCCTTTGGTTCCATTTTTGGTTGTATAAGTAATTTCTTTTCTACAATACTTACAAACAGCCATTTTGGTTCCATTAACTTCTTCATAGGTGAAATGACGCCACATTGGAGATATAAATTTCATTTGTTTCTCATTACAGTTAACTGCAGAATTGGCGGTATCATTAACCGTGGTTGAATCATTGGGTTGATTCGGCTCTGCTGAAGACATGATTACAAAAATTTGAAAATGGTTCACACAAACAATCGGTGAGAAATCATGTATATAACTTATCAAACAATGTATATGACTTATCTAGCTAAAAATACATGTATATGACTTATCTAGCTAAAAAATACAAGTCCAACATATGTATATACACAAACATGTAAGCCCTTGATAAATCAAGAATTGACCAAACATAAAACATCACTAAAATTATATCCGATTTTGTAGTTTTTTTATGGCGATTGATGCATGAACATTGTGATAGCAAGTTAGGGATTTTACTTCTGTTATTCAATAAGCAATACATCCTCAATCAAACAGGGGTTTGTTTCAAAGTTCAATAAGCAAAAAGAAATCAAGTTTGATGGACATCACTAAAGTTCTATAATTTTCTGTATGTAACAGGAGAAAGCATCTGTGAAGGAAATCTCTATACCAAATGAAGTAACAGACCCTTCATTGGGGTTCCCAAATCTCGCATCACAATGTCATACATGTAGAGCCAAAGATTATAGAACACATAAAGGTATGAAAAGAGTTATGGTCTCTGTACCAAATGAAGTAACAGACCCTTCAGTAGTTGATTATTTTACTGGTCACATAGGATTAATAAAATTTTCGTTCACAATACTTCATCAATCATCAATGCTTTTCACTGAATACACCTTAATTGCAATTAAATTGCCTAATATAAATTGAGTTCTGATAATGATTCACACTTATGTTTGAGAAATCAGTGAGAAACATAAATCGTGAGCTAAGTGGTATATTACCGTCAAATGCAGAAAGGCGTCGGCGGCGGTGACGGGAAACGTCAAATGCGGGTCGCCGGTCGCCGGTCGGAGTAGGAGAATTGGAGAAGTCGCAGTCGGAGTACAGGAACGGGAAGGAAGCCGAAGTCCTCGAAGCTAGAAAGTTCAAAGTCGTCGTTCGTATTGTGATTTGCGAACCGAAGAGTGAAGACGGAAAGAGTATTGACAGAAGAAAGTTGAAGCGGAGAAGCCCTAATTTCCCATTTGTATTTTCCATTATATATATATATATATATATATATATATATATATATATATATATATATATATATATATATATATATTATAAATATAAACGGGGCCCCCGCGGGAGTACGGGACGGAAACACTCACTCCTGACCCCGGTCCCGAAAATAAACGGGAGTTAATCTCGCCCCCGCTCCTAAATTTTTTTAAAAATTAGTTTCGTACGGTATCAGGGTCCCGCGGGTGTTTTTGACATCCCTAGGCGAGTCGACTGTTCAGAGCTCCTGATTATTTCTTCGTATTCAGATTCTTCAAGCATTCTCTCTATCTTTTATAGGTCCCTTTCAGCATCAAAGTCATCTTCAAGGGCGTATATGGATTCGCTTGGCTTGTCTTCCTTTAATTCCTCCATTAGCTCATAGAAAACGTCCACCGAGAAGGCCGTGTCATCACTATGCTTGGAATGTTTCATTGCTCGATCAACGCCAAATGTGATTGACTCTTCTCCCACCCGGAGGCTAAGCTTGGATTCTCTCATGTCTACTATAGCACTTACGGTATTTAGGAAAGGTCTTCCAAGAATAATCGGGACTTGGTGATCTTCTTCCATATCTAGGACTATGAAATTCGCGAGGAATACAAATTTATCAACTTTTACCAATAAGTCCTCACATATTCCCCTTGGAAAAGTCACCATCTTGTTTGCCAAATGTATTGCCATACAGATTGGTTTCGGCTCCGGAAGGTTCAACTTTTTAAAGAAAGAATATGGCATAAGATTGACACTTTCCCCCGAATCCGCCAATGCATAACTTGTAGCTAAGTTTCCAAATTGGCATGGCAAAGTTAATCTACTCGGGCCCCCCATATTCTTTGGTAATTTGTTCAACATTGCAGCTGAACAATTCTCATTAAGCACCACCTTGGACACCTCTTCCAACTTCTTTGGATGGCTTTGATATGTTCCAGGAACTTTTGAAAATCTTCATTCTGCTTTTCTTGTCTTGCCCGACTTGGAAATGGCAATGGAGGTTGATAAGGTTTCAAAGGAGGATCATTTTTCTTTTATGTGTAATGCCCCGATTCTCAGGTATTAATATTATGGCTTTAATTTACAAGTTTCAAGGTCTACTCGACGAGTTGGATTCCCTGACTCATCGAGTAGCAGCGGGTTTGGGGCCACGTGTTTAAGTGACCAACTCGTCGAGTCGGAAGAGTGACTCGACGAGTTGGAGCTGGAGGGTGAAACCCTAATTTCTGGGGTTTTGCACCCTATTTAAGGAATCCTTAGCCTCCCTTAGTCCCTTACAGCCTCTAGAGAGTCCAGAAAACCCTATTTCGTGTGAGATCTTCATTTGAGTGTGTTTTTGAGCTTTGGAAGGTGGGACTTGTGAAAGGAGCTTGAAGGTCAAGTAGCTAGCAGAAAGGGACTCGTGTGGATCTACCAAATCTATCTCAGTTAGCTTCATTTGAGGTATCAATTCATGATCTTGGCCTCATTTCTTTCTAGATCTCTTTGGATGAAGTTTAGGGCTTTTGGCTTAGTTATGAAGTTATTGTTGAGTATGAGTTGAATCTGAAGTTGCAACTTCAGATCTGAACCCTCCTTGGGATCTAGGTTCATAAAGTTTCTAGCCTTGTCATGTATGAAACCTTCCATTTGAGTTAGACCCCATTTCAAGTTGGATTTGGCATTATGAGTCATTAGAGCCTTGCATGCACGTAAAGTTTGCAACTTTACGTGATAAGCATGCCTTGGGAAGTTGGATCTGCAGTATGGAGCCTTAGCTTGGCTTAAAAAGCATCTGTATGGATGAAGGACCGAAGGGACTCGGCGAGTGGCATGGTCGACTCGGCGAGTCCGATGAAGATTGTCGTAGACTCGGCAAGTCAGTAGAGTGACTCGGCGAGTCCGATGAAGATTACCTTGGGCTCGACGTGTCAGACGAGTCACTCGGCGAGTTGGCGAGATATGCAAGGAACTCGGCGAGTAGCTGAGGGTACTCGACGAGTTGAGGTCAACATGGAATGTTGACCTTGGCAGTTGACTTTGACTTTGACCAAGGGTTGACCAGTTGACTTCTGAGGGTATTTTGGTAATTTGGATATTTATAGCAAAGGACATTGGTGAATATAAGTGTGGGAGTTGGAGTTACATTTGGAGGAGTTTGACACTATCTTCCGAGCTACTTGCGAGGTGAGTTATCCTCACTATACTCAAGGGTCTAAGGCACCAAGGCCGGCCCTTTGTTTTGTTATTGGGATTATTACTGTTGTGATATGTTAGTTCGGTATCCTGGTTTATAGGATGGTTATATGCTACTATGATCTGTTAGATCGGTATCCTGGTAGATCAGATGTGGTTATGCTTAGTGACCTATAGTTGGTCTGACTGTTTGCATGCTAGTTGTTATGCCAGTTCGGTAGATCTGTAGAACTACCTGTAGTATTATGTGATTATTTGTATGTGCATTAGTTGTGTTATATGTCGACATATTTTGTGGGATGGGTTGAGGTGAAACTGCTCCGTGCGGTAACCAACAAACCCGGGAGCATTCCAGATACGAGCTGAGGGAGACTCGTACTGTGGGCTTGATGGAAATCCAGATGTGAGTTGTGGGCCCGGAAGGCAATCCAGACTCACACTGTGGGCCCAGGGGTAATCCAGTCTGTAAAGCTAAGGACCCAGTACATGTTGTTATTTGTATACTGTTAAGTGAAGTGTATCGGTATGTTTGCATTCCAACCCAATGGTTGAGGGCCTGGGGTATTCCATCCCGATGGATGATTGAACCCTTAGTATGTTGTTTGTTATTGTATGTGTATTTTTGTGTGTATGGGTATTTTGCAGGTAACTCACTAAGCTTTCGGGCTTACAGTTTCAGTTTATTGTTTCAGGTGCAGTGGATAACGGCGGGAAGGCGAAGGCGTGATCATACACTTCCTCGATTTATGATTATGATTTATGGGAACTCTGATGTTTAAACTATTTTGAAAAAAAATTGTAATAACTGAATGGTTTTATATGATTTAAAAAGTTTTAAATTGGCTCGAATTTTATAGATGTTACATTCTGATTGTGGACTCGTCGAGTCCTTATCCTCGACTCGACGAGTCGGGTCGACTGACTAGGATTCCGGGTCTTCTTTCTGCTTCTCCTGCACCTCTCTTGTATCATCATTCATTATAGGTGTCAGAGGGGTAATTATCTTTCCACTTCTAGTCGTCACAATGTTGATTTAAGCTCCTCTCGAATTTTTCTCGGCATTGCTTGGAAGTTCACCCGGTGCTCTTGTTAGGTTATGAGCATTCTAACACTCCTAAGTGTACATGCAACCCTAAATACCTTGGATCTATGTTTTCTCTATTATACATACAATTATGAACATCCAAGGTATTATCCTAATCTAGCATACAAAATAATAAATATAACAAGATAGAATACATACCTCTTTGATGTAGAATGTCTTCATGAAGCTTGAGTGCCTAGTGCCCCAAGTGTGACACCTCAAATGGTTCACACAACACCAAATACACTTGGAAAAACTTGAGAGAAACTTGAACACTCCTTGAAATCGTCTAGCCCTCACACTCACACATTAATGCACGATTTCTTGAGCCATGGGATTCTTTTATATGGTGGCTATTAGGGTTACACCATGTAACTCATAACTTTACCCATTCCTTATGCTCCATGGATTTTAACCTCCATGGAGTATCCATGGGTCACCCCATGGACTTAGTCCAACATAAGGAATCTTGGATCACAAGCCCACATATATAAGAATGAATGATTTACACAATCAACCCATATATTTAATTAGTCTCCTTTTGATCACTTAATTAATTCCAAATTAATTCTTGATCAATACTAATTAAATAACCTTATTAATATATTAGAACTTATAATATATTAACCAACCTTAAGTGTTGTTTCTCTCATTATAGTCTATCCAAATACATGATGCCATGCAACCCAAATGGACCATGCCGGGTCAGGTCAAGTCTTACCAATTATAGTTATGGACTTAGACATTAATCCAACAGCTCTTTGATTGATTTGTAGTGCAAGTTGGCCCAGGAGTTTTTCAATGTTGAGAATAGAGGCTTGCTGATTTCTCATCATTGCTTGTTGTTCCCTTATTGCTGCTTCGGTATCATTGTGTCTTTTGTCGGATGCTGCTACAAATTGCTTTAGCATGTCTTCAAGATCCATTTTCTTTTCTTGCACCGACTCCTCCTTTTGATAGAAACCTCTAGTTTTCAGCCTATATTTCTCCTCTTTTACCTTCTTGTACTCGTCATATGGTAGCCACTCTTTTTTTGGTTTTCGCCAATCCTCGTCATAGCTATCGCCACTTGAGTAACATACTTGCACTTTCCGGTTCCCATGTTCGTCTAGATCACAATCTTTAGTAAGGTGAGGCCTACTACAGTTTTCACATCCCACCCGGATGGCATGGATGGATTGATCCATCTTTGTCATTCTTTGGTCCATACTTTCCAATTTATCCATCACGACTGACATATTATCATTGACTGAGTTCACCACCCCTCGAGCTGAGTCGTTCCTTGGATTATGATATTCTCTAGAGTTCTTAGAGAATTCTTCAATTAGCTCCTTTATAACACCTGGATTTTTTTTTCGTGAGTGGTCCTTGGGAATCAAGGAGTTGCCTAGTCGTCACGTTCACTCCATCATAGAAAATGGAGACCTCTTGTTGAATGTTAAGATCATGGGGGGGGCAATTCCTTAACAAGCCTTTTTACCTTTCCCACGCCTCATAAAGTGACTCTCCCACTTGTTGTTCAAAGTTTGCAATTGCCTTCTTCAATTTTGCTATTTTGGAGGGAGGGCAAAATTGATCTGTGAATTCTTCACGCATTTTAGCCCGTGTGGTGATAGATCCTGGAGGGAGTGATTTCAGCCAATCTTTTGCGGCCCCCTTATATGTAACCAGTAGCATACGAAGCAAGACAGTCTTGCGAGGTACATTAGGGATGTTGAAGTAGTCGGCTATGTCGTTGACCTCCTCGATATGCTTGTATGCGTCTTCGTGATCTTTCCCGTAGAATGGGATTTCCTTGAGTTGGGCGAGTATGTGACCTTTGAGTTCAAAGTTAGCAGTTGCTAGAATCACGGGTTGCACGAGTCCCATCCCGGTGGCGTCACGCATTCTTCTCTTGTACTCTCCCATGGGTATATCTGCGATGTCTGCCATGTTGTTTTCGGGTTCGGCTTCTAGGTCGCTTCCTTCTTCGGTTTCTGTTTCTGACTCGTATTCGATTTCTTTTGGATTGGGATTGTGTTCAAAACCTTCTATCTTATTTTCTTTGCTCTTTTGGCTGCTAGACTCACCCACTTTCTTTCCCGTCTTCTTTCCAAAAACAGATTTAAGGTCCTTGAAAGGTGACTTCTTTGGCGGGTTAGTCGCTTCAACGGTCTTATCCTTGTCCTTCCTCAAAGCTGATTCCGGATTTTCCAGAGGTGGTACCAAAGATGAATTCGATCCTTGGGTCATAAAATACCTGAAAGGAAACAGAAAACACGCGTAAAAGAACAAAAATGAAATAAAAGTAAATTGAAAAATTACGATGGACTCGTCGAGTCAGTTCAACTGGACTCGACGAGTTCAAGGCTAAAAACAGAAAGCTAAGAAAGATTAAAACTGAAAAGCTAGTAACCTAAACTATATAATTAACTACTTAAAATAATAACTTTGTACAAGAAAAATCTTACACAAAGTATCGATAACTCTTGCAATTAAGATAACTAATTAAAACCGTCCCCGACAACGGCACCAAAAACTTGATATGTTTTAAACGAACTAGTTTTAATCCTAACCAACTCAAATAAAAACAAACACATGCAGACAGTGTACCTATCGATAACAGTTTAGTTTAAGAAAGCAGGGTATCGAATACAGGAACGGTAACAGCTAAATTAAATACTAAAGTTACCTAATTAAAACAAATAATAAAAGAAAGAGTTTTCTCTAGTTTTGCAAGACTAGAAACTTAACAATTAACTAATACTTTAAACAAAACAAAAACAACTAGCAACTAAGGAAATTGAAGATAACCAGATTCAATTAATAAAAGAGACTTTTGTTTAGGTTTGACTCACTTGTTTCTATAGTTGATTTTATGGCAAGTGCAATGGATTATTTTGTCATTGGCTACCGATAAATATGATTAGACTCGTGTTCACTATTACTAATCCTTAGAAAACAAATTAATTCAAACAGTGGTCAATTGGTTAAACTAATGAATTTCCTAGTATTTTGATTCGGGTTAAGTAAGACTTGTAGTTTAGCTAATTAAATGACTAGTTTAATCAACATCTTGTATGGTTGTTCATCACACAAGATTACACATTAACTTACATGTTTTCTATTAATCCTAGGTTCATATTCACTAATATTAGGCATATAATGTTGTTTTCACATAAATCATATGAAGCAAGTAATTAATAGGATGTTCATGCAACTTAATAGACTTGGTAATTAACAGAAAAACAGTTATTGTCAACACATAAGGATCGATTAAAAGCTTAGCAAAACAGTTTTCACCAAATCAAATAATCCACACCATAAAATCAAACTATATTAACAAGCTAATCTACCCTAAATAGAAATTACGAGTTTTAGCTCATAATTACAGCAAATAGTAACTCAAAAACGAAATCTAGAAGTAAAAACATGGTTTTGTTCAATAAATTAAGAAGAAGAGAGTATATGTTGCCTTTATGTGACATCCCCATTTTCACGGCCACAAAAGACCGATTTTTGTTTATGCTTTATAAAAATCAGAGTACTTCTTTTAATAAAAATGTTGCGGAATTTGTTCCCAGAAAAACATGATAAATACGTTATCAAAGCATTTCCGAAGAAATGTATTTTTATTCATTTAAAACATTTGGGATGTCATCGTCAATACAGAAACATAAGCATAAACAGAACTTACATTCATTTACACTAGTGATCTACATCTCTTTTAAATCTCTCAGTGCAAAGTAGCTTCGTATCGACACCTGTGATACAAATAAGCTGGAGTGGGTCAGGTTGGGAAACCTGGTGAGTACATAGGGTTTTCAACCCACAATAATATAATTATTATATTTAAACATCAAACAATCAACCCGATTACCCATCCCCGTTATCTTCTTTAATATTCCTTAAAGAATTATCTTAAGGGTCATCTCCTATATCATATTTACCTCTCATCTTTCTACCTCACATTTCCTTATATGCTCGTTCCTAAGGCATGAATACGTAGTTACAACGTCGCCTGAACTCGTAATTCATAGTAAGGGTTAGAGTATCATCGCATGAATATACAGTCACCACATCACCTGGACTCGTAATTCATCACCTACAGGTTATAAGTCTGCTGGTGTTTCCACGGGTTGTCTAGAATATTTCGTGGTCGCCATCTATACTCTAGTAGATGACTACATCTCCAAATTGTCGGACAAGGTTATAGTATCTTTCATCCTACATCACCGATTCATCATCACCTATCCATCACCTAATTATCATCACCTTCCTATCATCACCTATCTCTCATCATTTTATTTCATCACACACCAACTATTTCATCTACCCATGTTTTATCCCAACGTATTTGTAGATATAAAATAAATATATATTTAAATCATTTAAAACATGTATAAAATCATTCATCCATCATAGACAGCAAGTATTCAGATAATATGCACACATAGCACGTAATTTATATAAAATACTTCATATCTATGTGTAAGATGAAAGGGACCATGCACTCACCTGTTAAAGTGATGATTCCAAACTCAGACAGCGCTTCGTTAGTCTTAAAACAATTTCCTTCGACAAAACCTAG
This sequence comes from Lactuca virosa, assembly GCF_052849685.1. NCBI lineage: Eukaryota > Viridiplantae > Streptophyta > Magnoliopsida > Asterales > Asteraceae > Lactuca > Lactuca virosa. Next base: position 149,839,309 of record NC_136433.1, read on the forward strand.
TATCAATATCACTAGGGTTTAGTCTAACGTTAACCGCAACTAATTAATAGTCTAGCTATTATTATTATTATTATTATTATTATTATTATTATTATTATTATTATTATTATTATTATTATTATATAAGCGTTAAACAACACTCTTATATAACTCATAATAATATCCCAAATAATTGTTTTAAGGTCCTAATAATGTTACTATAATTAATTAGAAGTTATATTAAAAATAGCGTAGGCGTAGCTCACTTACAGCGAGTTTTTATTAAAAACCGGGCTTCGCTGGAGTAGCGTTTCCGAGCCGAAAGCTTTTCTTCTCGGAGCCGTCGGGCGCTCCGGGGATTTCTTCTCGTGCTAGGGAGGTTCCCTAGACTTGGGAGGGGTTTAGGGAGGTTAGAGAGAAGTTAGAGAGAGAAAGAAAGGTTTGAAGGTGTGAGGAAATTATGAAGAGTTCATCTCTTATTTATAGGAATTCTATAGTAAAGTAGTCTCCAAGCTTCGTCCGTAACTTTCGCATACGAGCTCCGTTTTTGTCTGTCTTTTTATCGTTGAGTTCCTATTAATGAGATCTTCAACTCTCATTTAGACCTCGTTGGCTAATTCTCATTCTATCTTGGATTTACAAAACTGTATCGAATTCGCCGCGCTCGAAAAGTAGAGACTAAGCTTCGTCCATAACTTCCGCATACGAGCTCCGTTTTTGTCTGTCTTTTTACCGTTGAGTTCCTATTAATGATATATTCAACTCTCATTTAGATCGCGTAAGCCAAAAACCGCTCGAACTAAAATTCGAGTTTCGGGTTGTACACTGCTAAGCCGAAACTTCGAAAAATCATAACTTCCTCATACGAAGTCAGATTTGGGCGTTCTTCTTATGGACGCTCTCGGTTTAACGTTTTCTACGACTTTTGTTTAGATCAATAAGGCTAAAAGTCTCTCCATCGTAAATTCACTATTTACGCTTCCCGGTGTCGTGCCGGTTTTGCCGTAAAACTTCGACGGGCCATAACTTCTTCGTTATAACTCGGATTTCGGAGTTCTTTATATGTACGGAAACCTTGAGAAATATTCTACAACTTGGTTAAGATTATTTATTATAAATAATCTTTTGCCCAAAATTCGTTTTCGACACTCATTGCCTCTATATTGACTAGCCCGGATCTACGGGCGTTACACTTTAATCACTTTCGAATTGAACTCTAGGGTGAAATCTTCGAACTCCAGAGCTTCAATAACCCTTCAATCGCAGCTAAGTCGCCGAGGTATCCAGAGAGAAGTCCTTGTCTCATGAGTTTGTGCCCTTTATATAGTTTTCTGAAAACAGGGGCGACTCGTCGAGTCCATAGACCGACTCGCCGAGTCCCTCACTTAAAATCTATGCATGGTAAGGCACCCGATGGTTCACAAAGATTCGTGTCTAATCGGCAAGTAGACATCCAACTCGCCGAGTTCTTCATTCTTTTAGCTTCATTTTCTTCTTTCTTTGTTCCCCGAGCTTCCGTCTGCTAATCCTGCTTCCTTTCTAACTCGATCATGTCTTTTAGGCTGCAAATACAATTTAAACACAATTAAGTACCTTTTGTTCAATAATTAGGACAAATTAGCCAAAAAGTATTAAGATTTTAGACAAAATATGTAACTAAATATGCACATATCAGGAGACTAAAAGCACATGAGGAAAGGGTGCAAAGTCAAAGCGAATCTAACGAAGGAAAGTTACTCCTAACACATCAGGAGTGGCTTGCAAAAACAAAGAAAAAGAAGGATGAAGGCTCGAACTCTTCACAGCGAGACACCAAACAACATAATCCCAGTTCACGTGGACGTGGGAGAGGTTAGTGAAGAAGTAATTCAAACCATGGGGGTCATTGTGGTGGAGGTTTTCAGTCAAGTCACGATGGAGGGCGTAACATGACTAGTCGAGACAAGAGCACAGTGGTGTGCTACAACTATCAAGAACAAGGCCACTATGCAGCTGAGTGCAAAAACCCACGCAAGGAGAGATACCAAGAAGACAATCTGATGCCGGGAAATGATGATCATTAACATGCACTTTTGTTATCCTCATACAGTAAGGGCGAAATACATGAGGAAGTATACTTTAATGAAAAATGGGTTACTCCAAAACTGAGAACAAACGGAGAAGAATCATTAAAATCCAAGATATGGTACTTGGATAATGGGCCCAACAACGACATGAAAGGATAGGAAGAAAATTTTTGTGAGATAAACAAGACAATAAAAGGGTATGTTCGTTTTGGAGATGGCTCAAAGGTAAGAATAGAAGGAAAGGGTTCGATTCTCTTCCAATGCAAGAATGGAGAACAAAGATTACTAAGTGAGGTGTACTACATCCCAAGCCTATGTAACAATATCATAAGCTTGGGTCAACTGGCAGAAATCGGTGATAGAATCTTGATGCTCGGGTCGTTCTTATGGATCCACGATCATACTGGAATATTACTCATGAAGGTGAAACGATCAGAAAATAGGATGTACAAAATTGCATTGGAAGAGGTGAAGGGGGCATGCTTGTTAGGAGAAGGCAGACAACAAGATTGGCTATGGCATGCAAGGCTTGGGCACGTGAATTTCAATGCCCTTAAACTAATGTCAGAGAACGAAGTTGCATATGGTTTTGCATGAATCATCAATCCTTCTTGCCCTTATGAGTGGTGCTTGGCTAGAAAGCAAACACAAACACCATACCCACAACAAACAATGTACAAATCATGCAAGAGAATTGAGTTGGTTCATGGAGACCTCTATGGTCCCATTACACCCGCTACACCATCAGGGAATAGGTATTTTCTACTCCTTGTTGACGATTTCAGTCGTGTGATGTGGATATATTTAATGAAGACAAAGGATGAAACCTTTGAGATCTTCAAAAAATGATGTGCCCTAGTAGAGAATGAAATAGGTGAAAGAATAAATGTCACGCCCCCAAACCAGGATGGCAAAAACGTCTGGGGGTGGATGACTTCATAAACAATATCAAAACATAATGTACAATAGTGATCAAAGCAAACATAACCATCATAAATATAATTGAAAATGTTACATTGTTTCCAAGTGTTGTATGTTTCAAAACCAATTACATTATGATGACAAAATGAATAGTACGACGATGTAGCGTCCCATCCTCAAAAGCCTTATGACTACCTGTTTAACGGTTTCCTAAGAATACAAGTAGTTTTGAAAAGTGTCAACAATTAAGTTGGTGAGTTCATAAGAGTTCTGTATGTGAAAAATCTGTAATTCTTTCCCAGTAAAATGATAGTGTTTGTTCCCATAAAATCCAATATTTCCTAAAAAATGAGTTGTAGTCTTAAAAACCCTAAGACAAAAAATGTATAAGTATTTTTATACTTAAGATAGTATTACATAGTTTTATTATTATATAAAACCATTTGAATGCATGTTGCCCCGTAAACTAAATGTATCGTTTATTCTTATAGTATTACGTAGTTTTATTCCTATATTACAACCATGCTAAAACCGAAGTTGGCCTGCTGCGACGTTCTTCAGGCGTCGAAATGTTAGACATTTGTCACCCCAGACTTGTCGGTCTAGCTCTAGCTAGCAGCTTAGGTACGGGATTGCCAGTCTCGTATAGATCTATACACAAGTATCACGCTCTCTTACCGAGACTCTGGTTGTAATTCGGGACTTTAGTGTGTACCCTAGTAGGTACGGTGAAGACTTTGTCTCACATAATTGTTTCAACATGTTTACATTTTATTGTAATGAAAACCCCTATATGTGTAATTATCACTTTTCCATGGTATTAATATGGTGTATAATAATTATATACTTTTATATAATTATTTGTCTTGTCCCAAAATGTTATAATAGTGTTAATGACCCATAAACTACACCTGTTATAGTTTATTATGAATATTTTGTTGTACCCATATACATATATATATATATATATATATATATATATATAGGTTAACATGTTAAGATGTTCTTAAATAACATATATTATACATCTAACACAAGTATATGAACTTTTAGTACGATAAAGTCAGTTTTCTAATTTTTTGACTTTCTTTACGTCACCAAACGGTAAATATTGAATTATAAACTTTGTAAAATTTATTATTACCTTTTTGTGACGTTTAAGTCAAGTTATCCTTACATGTTTAAAACAACATATTTAAGGTCAAGTCTCACAGAAATGGTACCATAACCTGGTTATGACTATTTTTGTTAGAAAACCCTAATTTTTTTTTACACAAAAATGATAGATTTTTAGGGTTTTTTTTTTTTTTTTTTTTTTTTTTTTTTTTTTTTTTTGTAAAACCAAATCCTTGGTATTTATAACTAGTATTATATCATATGTCCAAAATAACATATTTTGATTTATATCCCAAAAAAATGGTGTAATAACTTGGTTATAACCATTTTTGCTAGAAAAATCATATTATGTTCATAAAACCATAGTTTGTATAGTTTTGTTTTTTTGACTTTTTCTTAAGAACATATAACATGTTTATACTCATTTTTCATAGATTTGTATTTTAAACAACATACTACACATAAATGTTCATAATACTATGTAATAACGTTATTTCATGTAGATAACATTTTTACACAACATGAAAATAAAGCATGTATAACTTGTACAATTATACAAGTTTACTTGTATCCCCCCCCCCCCAAAAAAAAAAAAACTTCGATAAATATGAAAACGAGGGGTATGAACTCACCTTGAGTGTGTTTCTTGGTGGATAAAGAGGTGAACACATATTAATGTGTGTAATTGTAACAAAACTAGTATATATATATATATATATATATATATATATATATATATATATATATATATATATATGTATAGAATTACTATATTAGTAAAGAAAAACTTACCAAAAGATCAAGAAACAACTTATGGAAATTAATCTTGAGAGAGAGAGAGAGAGAGAGAGAGAGAGAGCTTGTTCTTGAGGAAGGAGATGAACAAAATGAAGAAGATGGGATGAAGGGGGAGGGGTTCCGCCGAAATAAGAAAGAGAGGGAGGGAGGGTGGGGGTTGGGTGGGTATGGGGGCATGGTATGGTTTCTTGAATTTAATATTTAAGTATGACTTTTTAAATTTAATAATAATACTTTATAAAAGGGTGTAATAATCATATAAGACAAATGTGGTCTTTTAGTTTATTTGTATAAAAATAATAGGTAATTTTTATAAGAGTTGGTGATTTTTATAAAAATTGTGGTAAAAATGATGTATAATTACTTAATTTGAATCATCTAAATTCAAATTATTATAAAAATTATTATCATAAAAAATAATTACACATTCCACGAGAGTTATGATGATTCCTAATTCTTTTCGTTAAAGGTTGAGTGTTTAAGCCGGGTAAAGAATTTGTCGCATGTGGTGATGAATTCACCAAAAAATCTGAATATGTAACCTTTGTTATGAATTTGTCATGTAGAATAAAGTTTATGAACTCAACTACATTGTGTTATGAATATTATTTATACCTACATATATATAATTGAATTATCGAATTTTTACGTTACTAAACCTAATTAGGGTTTATATTCAATAATTGGCAACAAGAGAGGTACTTTGTATTATAACTTGCCAATAGTACATTAGAAACATTAGGGAATATCACATTTCTCCTAAAATTCTAATACAAGTTGAGTTGACCTCGTTGCCGTTTGTTGACTTTGTTTGACCAAAATTGACGGTTCTCACATCATCTCCATGTTAGAAGGAATTTCGTCCTGAAATTAGCACTCCGAGTGGGTTCTCAAGAGCTAGGGAAAACATGTGGGTATTTCTGTTTCATTTGGTCCTCAAGTTCCCAGGTAAATTTAGGTCCTCGCTTGGCGTTCCAACGGACCTTTACTATTGGTATGCGGCTTTGCTTCGTTCTTTTGACTTCCATGTCCATGATTTCCAAAGGTTCCTCGACAAAGTGGAGACTCTCGTTTACTTCGATTTCTTTAAGTGGAATGACGAGAGTCTCATCGGACATGCATTTCTTCAAGTTGGACACATGGAAAGTGGGGTGCACGTTGCTGAGTTCCTGGGGTAGCCGAAGTCTGTAAGCTATCGGGTCAATCCTGGCAAGGATATCGAATGGCCCTATATACCTTGGATTTAGTTTCCCACGTTTTCCAAAACGTATCATTCCCTTCCAAGGTGTGACCTTCAACAATACGCGGTCTCCAACCTGGAATTCCAAGGGTTTGCGTCGTTTATCCGCATAACTCTTTTGTCGGTCCCGAGATGCTTTTAGTCGTTCACGGATCTGAAAGATCTTCTCTGTCGTTTCCCGTATGTTCTCAGGGCCGATAAGAGTGCTTTTAGTCACTTGTCCTTTTGCTAGCTGAGTGTCACCTACCTCAGCCCAACACAGAGGTGATCTGTACTTGCGCCCATAGAGGGATTCAAATGGAGCAACTTTAATGCTAGTGTGATAAGTGTTATTGTATGAGAATGCGATGAGCGGTAAGTAGGTATCCCAAGCTTTACCGAAGTCTATCACACAAGCTCTCAACTTGTCTTCTAGTGTCTGAATAGTTCTCTTGCTTTGCCCGTCGGTTTGTGGGTGATAGGTTGTACTCATGTCGAGTCTGGTTCCCAAGGGCTTTTGTAGTGATTGCTAGAACCGTGAGGTAAACCTGTTATCTCTGCCAGAGATAATGGATGTTGGTACACCATGTAATCGTACAATCACCTTGATGTACGTCCTTTCTAGTTTCTCCATTTTGTCTGTCTCCTTTATTGGTAGGAAGTGCGCGAATTTCGTTAACCTATCGACAATTACCCATATGGTGTTAAGTCCACTAGTTGTCTTGGGAAATTTAGTTATGAAGTCGATGGTTATCCGCTCCCACTTCCAATCGGGTATATCTCACAAAATTCTTTCTCCGAACCCATCCCTTCCTATTTAGATTTGCAAAATATGAAGCATCTCCTTTTGGGTTCCAACAAATTCACGGATCAATACCCAAATCCTTTCGTAATTTGAATAATATATTGACTCTCGACATTAGCAACACCAACTTCTCTGGCAGGATTCCTAAATTTCTTGTACAACTATCCGATTTAAGGATTCTTCTTTTAAGAAAAAACAAATTCAGTGGCTCTATTCCTAAGCAGTTGTGTCAATTAGGTAATGTGAGTTTATTAGACTTATCCGGTAACTCACTTTCAGGTTCACTACCTAGATGCCTTCAAAATAGAACTGACCCAACTGACCTTGCGTTCGTAAAAAGTATCATACTTGGGTCCCCATATACCCTTCTTCCTGATTTCCATTATGGGAGGATTCTACGGGTGGAGCAATATATCCACTCCGCCATTGATGTATTTGAAACACAAGACCAAGTTCAGTATACAACAAAAGGCTCTTTCTCAGCTACAAGGGTGACATCCTTGATTACATTGCGGGATTGGATTTTTCCTGTAACAAGCCAAGGTAATAGGTGAAATTCCACAAGAACTGGGATTCTTAACTCAACTTCGTGCTTTAAACCTGTCTCATAATCAGTTGATTGGACCCATTCCAGTGAGCTTCTCAAATATTGCAAAGATAGAGAGCTTGGACCTTTCTTCAAATGGTTTGACTGGCAAAGTTCCATCAGAATTGATTGAGCTTACCTCTCTATCTACTTTCAATGTTTCTCATAACAATCTATCAGGCAGACTCCCAGAAATGAAAGCACAGTTGGGCACCTTCACAGAGGCAAGCTATGAAAGGAATCCACTGTTGGATTAGTGTCTAAGCCAATAACTATTTTGGTATGTACTTGACCCGATTATGAGCATGGTCCTTTTGGGTTGCCTTCACCATAGCAATATGTAGGATGAATTAAGGAGAGAAAGGTTTAATTATGATTTATTAATATATTATGAGAATAATATATTAAAGGAGAAATCATATTGGTTAATTAATATTAGTCAAGAATTAATTAATTCTGTGGCTAAAAGAGATTAATTAAACTTGGGGGACTGGAATTGTAATTATAGGATAATTGAAATTGGGCTATGGATCACCTTAGAATAATAGGTTGGACGAATTCTATGGGGAAGCCCATTAGAAATCGTCCAAGGCATGTTCCAGAAGGGGTGCTGCTTAGGGCTTAAGCAGTCAAATTAGGGTTTCCTTGTTAGATAACCCTAATTGCCTACCTATTTAAAGAACCCTTGAGACCCAAAAATATGGCTAACACTTGGATTAGGGTTTCCAGCCGTTTTTTGGTGCCTCCCCTCTCTTCTCTTCTTCATCTAATTGCTTAGTGGTGTTTTTGACTCCATTAGAGGTGCAACACTTGAGGCACTAAGCTTTCTGAAGCCAAGGAATTGATTGTTATTGCTACATAACAATCAAGGTAAGATCTGAACCCTAGTTTATATGTTAATTTGATTAATTGTGTGCTAGATCTAGGGTTTATAAGTCTTGGAAGTTTATTGCATGTTCAAAGTAGAAAAACTAGATCCAAGCAATTAGGGTTGCATGAACACCATAGGATTGATGTTATGCTCAAAATCCAGCAGTGGTATCAGAGCCTAGGTCGTTTTTCTATTGAATAGATGCATAATTGAACTGCCAAAGACCTGAAAATCGAAATTTCTTGCTGTCTGCCTGATGAACTCGCCGAGTTGCTCTTAGAACTCGACGAGTAGCTTGAACTCGACGAGTTCCAAAGAGGACTCGACGAGTTGGCTGTTCAGTTGCCGGGTTTTTCGAATTTTTGGTCAGATTTTGATGTGGATAATTACCAAAACTCGTTTTTATTGCCTAAAATCGATTTTTTATGTTTGGAATGATTATCCTTATCAAAATTGATGGATTTGGTTAAATATGGATAATATAGGATTATTATAAGATAAATATTTGACCTAGTAAGTTTGAAAAGTTTCTATTTACACCCTTTAGGTTTTATAGTTTGAATTTGAACTTAATAGTTTTGTTTTTGAAATTTAAATAATTAAACCCTAACGTTTTGAAAAATTTCAAAACTTGTCCTCAAGTTTTGGAATTTAAAATTTTGGATTAAAAGTTAATTTTGAAAGATTTAAATTCTAAACCCTAATGTTTTGAAAAGTTCAAAACTTGCCCTCAAGTTTTGGAATTTAAAATTTGATTAAAAGTTATTTTGAAATAGTAAATTCTAAAACCCTCGTATTTTGAAAAAGTTCAAATTACATCCTTATGGTTTTGTTAATTAATTAAAGTGTATAATTAAAAGAGAGTTAATAAATCCATAAAGTTTTTGGTTTACATTTAATTAAATTAAAAGTATAATTAATTAAATTAGACCACCTAGTATTTTAAAAGTTTAAAATACACCCTATACTATGTATATATGACATTAAAAGTCTAATAGACCACCTAGTATTTTAAAAGTTTAAAATACACCCTATACTATGTATATATGACATTAAAAGTCTAATATTATATATGTATGAGTAAACAGTCAGTCTTACCGTTAGTAGGCCTCATTCACGAAGCTGGTCTATAAGGGGTGTTTAAGGAAATTGCCTATAAAATGGCGATTGAATGAGTATCCACTCTTACCCACCGCACTCTTGACTACTGGAGGGTCGTTAGCCGAACGGGTAGGATAGGACGAAACCTTCCATTATAAGTATAATGAAGTACAAAGTAACTACATGCTTTTACAAATTCCCAAAATTCTAGTTACTTTAGGCAAAATGTGAAATTCTATGCTAATCCATGGAATTACACTTCGTACCCTTGTCAAACGTTAGTGGAGCATGTGTGGTTAACCGGCACACTAATTTGGGATTGACATTGGTGGCGAAGGGTGGCTCAATGTTTATCATAGATCAATGGAGCGTGTGTGGTTAACCGGCACATTGATTAGGTGGTAGTAGCATTGAGTGCACCACGTAGGTTTGCATGGTTATTCACACCTTATTTGTGATCCTCGGCATCCCAGTCACAAATAGAAGGGCATAATCGAGATTGAACATGCCATTGAAAAGTTCAATGAATCTCAAAAGACCTAGGAGTTTCAATTCATTTAAAACTTAAATTTCTTTTCGTTTTTCATGGTGGAAATTGGTAAATCGTCATTTACCTACCTTCAAATATTCTGCAACTAGATTACGACATCCCTCTTCTAGGTTGTAGAGTATTGTGTTGGATCCTATCCTTGATGTTTCGTTTGGGTGTTACATCAAGGATTCTAATCAACTTGACTTGAATTTCTCCCGTTTTGTAGATGTCTGAATCTAACAATGGTCTTCCCAAATCCCTTGGAACAAGTTTTCCAAATGAAGATGACATTCCACGATACGATCGAGAAACTCGAGGTCATGCTTCATTTCCTCCACCTCCTCCAATTGTTCTCCCTGACCCACAAGTTCAAAGGCTTGAAAAGTTCAAGCTCACTCAAGCCCTATTGGCAAGTAAACACGAAGATGGGAAACCTGTGCGTGCACACGTCTTAGAGATGAAGTCACACATTGATAGGTTAAGGATGTTGGGTGTCGATATCTCAGAGATGTTGGCTGTTGACTGGGTTCTTCAGTCACTTCCTGATTCGTATAGTGAGTTCGTAAGAGAGTACTATACGATGGTTCACGACGTGACCCTCATTGATTTGACCTATTTGCTTATTGTTGCTGAATCAACGATGATTTGGCATACTGGTCAAGCAAACTTGATTGGTCGATCATACTCCCATACTTCATTGGACACTGGCTACATTGGAAGTCCAGAAAAGGCTGAGATTGTCCCTTGCTATGTACCAAAGGAGTCCATTTGCTTTTACTGCCAAGAGAAGGGCATTGGAGACGAAGCTGCCCTGTTTACCTGAGAGATCTAAGAGATGGGAGAATCAAGACGTATGGATCTACTTCAGGTAAAATCCATTAACTAACTCTATAAGTTCCTATTTTTTTTGGTTCTTAATACATGATGTGATAAGATTACATTTTGATGTTTTGCAGGATCGAAGAAAAGAAAGGAAACTTAAGGGAGAAGCGTGCTGAATCTGATCATGAAGAAATGGATTTCGATCGCATGGATTCGAAGATTGGATTTTTGAGCTGCTACTTTAGAGTTAGGATAGAATGATAAGAAATATGAAATAGCATAGTTTTTCAGTTGAATTGCATTGTAAGGACAAATTTTTCCGCAATAAAATAAATTTTGATTTTGTCTTATTTATTTATCCTTGTAATGGTGTGTATGAAAAATTGATGTTTAATTGTTTCTATTATTAGCAATAATGGATTTTATTCTTAATTATGTTATTTGTGGAAATGTCGAGAATTTGCCAAATAAGGGAAGATTCTCATCGCCCAAGTTTCAATTGGACAGAAACTTGGAATCATACAACTTGGTTGCATGATGAATGAGAAACTTCATATTTGGAAATTAGACTAAATATTTGACAAAGTGTCAAGAGAAGGACTAGGAGATCGAGTACACTAGGTTGTGCGTTGATCAAGTCCACCACAAGAGTGATAAAGATATTCGTCATGATTTACTAAAGTTTAGTAAATATGGTTATACTTATAAGATTAAGTATAATTCTGAGTTGATCGAAAGAGTTTCAATCAATAGCAGAACGAATAAGAAGAATCGAGTAGGCAGAAAGATAAAAGTTTCTCTATTCTAAGAAGAAGGGAGAGTACCTTTTATTGTGTTTTATGATAGGTCTTAATGATTAAGAACTATTTCTCAATTGGTCATCTAAGTGAGTCTTAGTGCATTTGCATGTCTAAGAAGAGGAATCGAGAATTATGGAAATAGTTAAATCAATAAGTCAATCAAACTTCGTTCCAATATCAAGTCTTAAGAGTCATACTCCAAGATTGTGACTTGAGTGACAAGTCTTAAGTAGGTTTACAACACTCGTCAAATGTGGAATTTGGAAAAGTTTTCTTATTCTTGCACATTTGAAATTGGTTACTTGTGATGTCTTGGATAAGACAAAGACCAACCAAGACCAATTGTGTGAAGTGTTAAAAGGCTACACTAACTCTTGAATATTTGTTTGTCAAGAAATGTTTCTTGACAAGAGAACCTCATATGTCAAGGAGTCAGTGGGAGTCTTAATGGACTTGAAAAGTTTCAAGAACAAATCAAGAATAAACCTAATTGATCATCACTAGCACACGACTTGAGGTATATAACATATCGTGTTGACGTTATCTTGTTTCTATGCCATTCCAGTTGAGTTAAATGTGCATGTGAGTTCTATGAGTTCTCATTTGAATGCACAAAGACAAAGCACCTTGATCAATGGAAAGTACATTGATATGCAGGGGTGAGTTGTTTGGAAGACATGGTGGGCACTCGTGTTACCATGAGGCAAGAAATCAAGATTGAACAAGTTCAGTCCATATGGTTTTGGATTTGTCACAAACCTTCGATTTGACAAATTCACATGGATAAGAACACATACATCTTAAAATCTAAGTGTCATGAGGTTTCCCTCCTTCATGAAAATGAGTGTGAGGAAATGCTTTCACTAAGAGAGATTTTAAGAAGATTGCAATTGTGAAAATTGTATTCTCAAATTCGATTATGATTACGGCATCCCTCTTCATAGTTCGAATTGTGAGATTTGGCAATTGGTCTGAACATTTGGGACTTAGTAACATAAATTCTGAATTGTTTAGACATACATGTGAGCTATCTAAGGCAAAGGTGTATGAACTTAAAAAGCTTAAATAAAGGCTTATCAAAGCATTACGTATTAGAAATATGAACTTAAGGAATTCAATAAGCATTGTTTTCTGGAAGTTCAATTGTTTTCTGAATACATGTCAAAGCTAGTGGGAGCATAAGTGTTATGCTGGTTAGAAAATAATCATCATGTTAGTGGGAGCATGATTATTATGGTAAGTATTGCAAATTAGCAATATTAATTATAGAAAACAAATATTCACTTTGCAAAGTTGCAAAGGTTGAAAAGTTGTTTTGCTATAATTAAGGGAGAGAATATTATACTTCGTTTCAAAATTCTAAAGCTTAGATCGAGTAATGTTAATAAATTTAGTCAAGGATACATAGTGCATTCTCAAAATTCGATTATGATTACAACATCCCTCTTCATAGTTCGAATTGTGGGAACATGGCACATAAAATATTATGGCAGAAGGATGATAAAGTATCACGTCTTTATGTGAGACATTATGCATCGTGTCCAATACGCTTTGAGTATAGGATCGATTGCATATGCTATAATATTTGACCATTCTAAAATTTTCCAAATGCCTAGGGCATTAAGAGGGAAAAAGGGACTAGAATCGGTTTTGACTATAATAATTAAACAACTATCAAAGGACGATCTGAGATTCACTGAGGATTTGTCGCTTGTGAGTAGTTGGAAGTATAGTACTGGATGGACTATATTGACATTATTATGAATAGATAAGATTCTATTAAGAATGAGTTGTCATATAGCAAACATGGAAATGTTTCCATAATTGGGAGTTGGAAATTAAGAATTTATGTCTAGATTAGAAAATTTTATGCAAAAAGGATGTTCAAAGGAATGTACTTTGAGTGAGAGACATCGCATCTATATAATTGTTTTGTAACAATTTCTAATAGAGTACCTTGTGATTTCATTGGCCGAGTCTTTATGACTTTTGTGCTATGACATTACGAAAGAATCATTGCATAAAATGTTAGAATCTGACATATTCTAAAAGTGGTAAGAATTTGGTATTCTTATACTAATAATAAGGATTGGGGATTGTGAAATGAGTTTCATTGGAAAAGTTTTTCAATTGATCTATTTCAAAAAGTATGGACCATAGGAAATCAAAGTGTGCATGCTTGGAGCATGGGACAATTGTGGTTATAATTCGAGTAATAAGTTGATTTTCTGAAACAGTAAGCAATGAATAATGAGTAATCAATATGGTGTTTAAATAAAAGTGTTTTTATCTACGCTCAAAAGTTTTGGGGGCCATATAGGATTAATATTATTATTGCGTTTCACTCTGCATGTTTTGACTTCCAGAATAACTAGGTTATTCAAACATTCACAGTCGGTCATACGTTGGGAGTAGGTATGAAGGAAGACTGTCATGAATCTGTCTGTAGATTGTCTAAGTGTTTAGACATAGCACAAGTTTGCTGCAGAGTTCATGAGTGCTTTGATAAGATTAGAGTATTGGATCAAACCCACGCTCACTTGAATCACTTCATGGTTTTTATCATGAGTAATTGTGAGACGATAACATTGTATATTCTTGAAACCGAGACGTGTAAGTTGTTATTTGTTGGTCGGTTGCGTATTGATAATAAGAAAACACACCAGTAACTTGGTGTTATAAAACTTATTGTTGTGTGTGATTCGATCAGTAAATGCAAGCGAGCATTTGAGTCGAAGTTTATCCATTCCTTTTACCCATAGTGGGATAAAAGCGATATATGTGGGCCTCTCGATGATTTTGTGATGACACCTAAGCGCTTGGCCAAGCCGGGACTAAATTGATGTGTTCAATTGTAGTCTGTTGTCAGTCGTCATAAATCGGAAGTCGGGAAACAGTATAGAGAGAATGATCAAATTCATGTCTTGTGTCTATACGATATCTTGAGAATGGAGGAATGTATAATCCCTTATCTAAAGGACACGTGTATCTGATAAGATCAGAGTTGACAGCGGCTTTTGAAAGCTACGATTGCTGATCAGGTTCTGAAGTTAAGCAAAATAGTTATTAGACTTATCCAAGTGGGAGACTGTTGGATTAGTGTCTAAGTCCATAACTATTTTGGTATGTACTTGACCCGATTATGAGCATGGTCCTTTTGGGTTGCCTTCACCATAGCAATATGTAGGATGAATTAAGGAGAGAAAGGTTTAATTATGATTTATTAATATATTATGAGAATAATATATTAAAGGATAAATCATATTGGTTAATTAATATTAGTCAAGAATTAATTAATTCTGTGGCTAAAAGAGATTAATTAAACTTGGGGGACTGGAATTGTAATTATAGGATAATTGCAATTGGGCTATGGATCACCTTGGAATAATAGGTTGGACGAATTCTATGGGGAAACCCATTAGAAATCGTCCAAGGCATGTTCCAGAAGGGGTCCATGGGCTGCTTAAGGGTTAAGCAGTCAAATTAGGGTTTCCTTGTTAGATAACCCTAATTGCCTACCTATTTAAAGAACCCTTGAGACCCAAAAACGTGGCTAACACTTGGATTAGGGTTTCCAGCCGTTTTTTGGTGCCTCCCCTCTCTTCTCTTCTTCATCTAATTGCTTAGTGGTGTTTGTGACTCCATTAGAGGTGCAACACTTGAGGCACTAAGCTTTCTGAAGCCAAGGAATTGATTGTTATTGCTACATAACAATCAAGGTAAGATCTGAACCCTAGTTTATATGTTAATTTGATTAATTGTGTGCTAGATCTAGGGTTTATAAGTCTTGGAAGTTTATTGCATGTTCAAAGTAGAAAAACTAGATCCAAGCAATTAGGGTTGCATGAACACCATAGGATTGATGTTATGCTCAAAACCCATCATCCACTTCTTTGTGGACCACCACTCGATAAGAAATGCACGAATAATTAACATCTGACCAATTCATCGGTTGAAGAAGACAATGATCAGAAATGGTATGATATTGATATGACATGCTTTTATGGAAGTTCTTGTTCCACATGTGTTGTGTTCTTATTGGGATTTGTTGCAGTTCTTTGCACCAATCCTCGGTGGCGTACACAGTGGCTAGACTTGGTTGAAGATTATATGTTTACATTTTATTACTTCCTTTATGATTATTTAAGGAAGCTTTCCATGATCATCCATAAAAAGAACCTCCTCCGCTTCACTTTTGGTACATGTTTTTCCTGTTATGTTTTTGATTTATTCTCGGTTATCGTTATATAACATGCCTTTTATGTTATGTTTCTGCTTCATTTTCTGCCTCGTATAATCTGCCAATTTACAGTAACTTACACAACATATTTTCTACATTTTGCGTGATAAACCCTCCCATAAGATATAATTGCATAAACACCGGGTTTGTCTTATTTTTCTATTGAATTTACCAACTTTGAGATAAACAGTGAATGTCACTACTTGTCCATAATCCTATAATAGGCTAATAACTTTAGTTGATTTTGTTTCAATGAGTCGAACAATATTTAAAATACATATTCATAACCATAACAGTTAGAAACCAAACAACTATAAAAGCCCAGTGCAAATTCAAATCTTTGTATGTTTCTTACACAAAATAAAACTAAGAACATAATAAGAAAGGGCATGTAAAAAGCAAATTTTAGAAATGTAATTCCATATTTTGAAGGGACGAATCAGCCAAATAAAACATTCTATAAACAACTTTGCACAATGAGGCCATCTTCTTCTTTCATAACTCCTCATTCAAGACAAGATTGAAAGTAATATCTTTATTTATTACCTATCCATTTTAAAACATCCTTAAATAGCTATATGTGAATTGTTTGTAGACTTTGTAACCTTGATACATTAAAATATGAGAGTTGATTCGTACATAATAATTTTTCATTATTCACAACAATTTATGCTTTAAAATGTTGAACTGCACAACCATCTAAAGCATAAATTATTGTGTATGAATCACTTTCCTTAAAATATGAACGCCACATGATTTTACAAAATTGGTTTTCCCCATGAGTTTTCTTTCTCCAATTTCCTAAAAATATATAATTTGAAGAATTTTCCTTTCGTTAAGTAAACAACGTTCGACGTTCCCATGAATAAAATTCAACCCATTGTCTTATAGTGAATCGATATATTATATTTTACATCCAACAAATCAAATGAGTAAAATTTATAAACTTTTCCACACATGAATCTTGTTAAATTGGTCCAAAGTTGCCCCAATTGTATGTTAGGGTCGACCAATTTGGTTAAGTTTACCGGTGTCTCGGATAAGTCATATATATATATATATATATATATATATATATATATATATATATATATATATATATATATATATATATATATATATATATATATATATGTGTGTGTGTGTGTGTATATGTTATTTTTGGTATGTTTATCTTTGACACTTAGGGTTTCGTATTAAGAGAGTATTTATAGGACCTTTTGTTTTGTTTTGAGGTTTAATGCGTGAATAATAAAAGTCTCAGACTTGTTTGAAGTTTCATATTGCTCGAATAGCAGACATATCGGTTCCTGGCCTTAAGGTTAGGGTCGAATCTTATTGAATTGGTATCAGAGCGGTTCGAATTGGTGCTAAGATGATTCACAACATGACAAAGATCATTGAACATGGAGACAAAGTTCGCCAAGTTCAAACAATAGTATAAGGAGAAGCATTGAGAGAATGCAAGGTAGTTTGGATCTTGGGACATGCTGAAGGATTGCTTGTTGGAAACCAACTCCAATACATTCAGAATCCGTTTCGATCTTGGGACATGCTGAAGGATTGCTTGTTGGAAACCTTCGTATGAGGGAAGTGTTTATGAGAAACTCTTGGTTATCGCTTCCCCAACAAAACCATGCAATTTCTTTTGGTGTGAGGTTATAAATAAAGCGATAATGGTGATCCAGATCATGCCCATTTAGACATCATGGAGGCCACTTTGAAATTTATCTGTAGACTCATGCCACCTCACACTATGAAGATTAGGGGCGATGTTGGTAGTGTGTCGGTTGTGGTCCTGATCAAGAACGACACAACCCACTATCTCGTCTTGCGATGAGTAGTGGGAAAGTTGAGATTGAGTGTATCAGGGACAGGATATGTGGGGCTATGGATGGGAAATGACATAATGTATTGGAGTTGGGGCATGTGTAAGGGGGTTATTCTTACCCTATCAAAATTACAAATTGTGGAGGATTTATTCCCTCTTGAATTAAGAGGATTTGATGTGATCCAAGGAATTAAATTGTTGCAAACTCTAAGAGACATGACAATGAAGTGGTAGGAACTATGTATGATGTATTGGGATGGTAATCACCAGGTGACCATCAAAAGGGGGCCCAACATTATCGAAAAACTTAGTCTCTTGTAAGTTTTTATTCAAAACACTACAACAAGAGTATGAATGGTACATAGTGTACAGGGGCGGCTCAACCAATTTGGAGGCTCTAAGTAAAAAAATTGGGGCCCTTCAAGTAAGCAAGCAGTTTCGAACTTGAGACCTTTAGTTTTATAAACGAGTGTTTTTACCACCAAGCCAAGCTTGAACTTGTCTTTGTAACCCAAGAAATACGTATATATACATATATAAAAGAATAAGCTTTAAAATTAGGGGCCCTAAGCCCTTGCTTAGTTTTGCAAAGGGTAGAGCCGGCCCTGATAGTGCAGTTGCAACAAGATGAAGCCGCATCTTGGGATCAGTTGGCTATCCCGATGTTGTCCAGACCTTGATTTTGGAATTCCAAGAAGTCTTCAACATTCTAGCGGGTTTACCACCGCTATGTAGCCATGAACACTATATCGTACTCTGATATGGAACGACCCTTATAAGTGTATGGTCGTACCATTATATGTATGCTAAAAAAGAAGAGATCAAGTGATTGATTCGGGAGATGCTTGAAGTCGGGGAGATACAGTCAATCACCGTCCTATTCTTGTACCCCATCGTGTTAGTAAAGAAAAAAATATATATAATAGCTGGTGGTTTTATATAGACTATTGTGATTTGAAAAAGGCTACAGTTCTTGGTAAGTTCCCAATTCCAATCATTGACGAGTTGCTTGACGAGTTACACTGAGCAACAATTTTCAAAATTGAACCTCAAGACTGGGTACCACCACATAAGGATGAAAGTCGAAGACATTTTGAAAATCCCCTTCGGCGCCTATCAGGGACATTATGAGTACCTGGTTATGCCATTTGGCTTGACCAGCGCACACACTACCATCTGGTTGTTAACGAACACAAATTTTTAGCCTTTGCTTAGAAAATTTGTATAAGTTTTCTTTGATGAGATCCTTGTTTATAGAAAGACAGTAACAAATCATTGGAAGCATGGAAGACTTGGTTTCTATTGCACCAAATCAGGCCAAATTCGCATAACCCACCATGGAACTCATAGCAACCAAATCAAAGATCTATTAAAATCATAATTGATGGAAGAGTCCATGAGCCAAGTCTTCACTCGAAGAGATTTACAAGAAATCAAATCAAAAAGGTTTCAATCAAATAAACTTGAAGAAATGTCAACATAATAATCAAATAAACCAAGGAAATCAAGTTAAAGATGAGGATACGATCAACACAAAGATCTTGGGTGATGCAATACCCTCATAGTAAGTCTGAAATGAACAATGGTTCTAGGATGGATTATAAGGTTGAATGAAGTTAGGGTGCTACAAGGGAGTCCTAAGGAAGCGATCCCTTTTTAATAATATTATATCCTCACAAACAAAATAATTTGAGACGTGGTTTATTTATATTTTCAAAAACCTTCCATCAGTGACTATTGCACAAAGCCTCACGTCCCTTGATCTTCGACTCTAGCCCCATGACTATCACTATGAGGACAACACCTAAGTTGTGACTATGTTGATTCTTTCTTTGAGTAAGAACAATAAATGGATCATGTTTTGTGTTGGTATGAATGGAATTTGACTTTTATGCCCGTCGTGATTGTTGAAAAAAAAATTATGGTTTGTGAAAAAAAGAAAATTGATAATTTTCTTAGTCTTTCCATTATATGTATGCTCACTTCACACTGCATGCATTTGTTCTTAGTGCTCTTAGGTTCTATCCATATTTTTCCTCTTAGTTCATTTTTTGTTGCATAATGTCCTCCCCGTTTTGTCTTATTCTTTTCTTCCTTGAGGAAAAGGAAGGACTGAGCTTTGGGAGGTTTGTTATGTGCATTTTATGCAACTTTTTATCATGTTTACCTTGTTTCTAGCATTTTACTTTGGAATAAAAACAATCATTTTTACATCTTTTCAATTATTTTGAGTTTGTCAGAGGAATGCTTTTATTTGCACATTTTTGGGTGGATTTCAGGTGATTTTGAAGATTGAGATGCATTTTTGGGGATCTAAAGGAACTTGGGACAAAATTTGGAAGTAATCGGGCAAGAAACAGAAAAGTTGGAAAATGCAAAAGAGAGCCAAAATAGAAGGTTTCACACACCCCATATGAAAAAAGACATGAAAGACCACACGGGGCGTGTCGACTAAAAGCAAGGTCATTGATTGCATTCCACACATGGATTGTAGATTTGCACTAAATCCACATAGGGCATGTACAGCCCAAACATGCTGATTTTGGCATTGAACTTTGGAAAACTCCCCGCTTATGGAAACACACTCTCACGCTCCATACGGGGCGTGTGGGATTACATTAATTTCACACGGGGAGTGTGGAGCCTAGAAACTACTTTTTGACGGTTTTCATGATGCTTTATTTATGGATTTTGCTCATTCAAGAAGAGGAGAGACGAATTTTAGGTAATTTTCAGGGGCTTTTTGTAAAGATTTTGGTAGGATCATTTGATAGTCATTTGGAAACATTATTTCGGCTTATTTGTAAGACGATTACTAGTTTAATTTCCATTTTAGATATTTTTATTTCGATTTTAGCCATGTCCAGCTAAAACCCTTTCGTTCTGATTACGTAGTACGATTGTGTTTATGCTTTTAATCATATGCATTGATGTTTTTTTCAAGATTCTATCTTTCAAGTATAGTTTCAATTTAACCCAACATTTGATTTACACTTGGTTCATGTTTGCCACTTGAATTAGGATTAGATTATTCTCGTTATTCAATTTTTCTATGTAATTGTTTTATGAATTTATAATAAGTAACACACATCCAATTGGTTCCGTGGTGGGATTAACTTATGTGTTTACGCTTCTGAGCTTATTAGAAGTACTGAACATTGTTGGAACATTCACATAAAACATAATGCATCTTTCAATCTAAACTCTAAGATCTTGTTTACACTAGGTTAGTAAGGGCATGTTTGATGAGCCTTCTAGCTGAGTCAGAAGCTTGGACTCGGTCCGCAACCTTCAGTTTGTGTGTTTGTTTTGGTGTATTTTTTTGGACTTGGTCGAAAGAATCGTATTCAGTCGGAGGTTTTCTCCTGATTCGGTTCTCAGAAAAAAATGTACGGACTGGTATTTTCTTTCACGTTCCTCAATTTACTTCATTTACACGGACATTGCTTCTTCTTCTTCATCAACCGTCACACCTCCAATTTTACTTCTTCTCCATCGATTAGGTATTTCTGATTTTTATTTTCTGATTTCTCATATTTTTGTACTTTCGATTTTCTGCTCCTATTTTTTGATTTTTCTTATTCCCTATTTGGTGATCTTGGTGAATAGAAAGTATTAGAACTTGTTAGTGTTTTCAAATACCAACTTAGATAGATTGTGACTTAACTTCATTTCATGATTGAATTACATAACACATGAGTGGAGTACACGATATATTATTATCAATAAATGAAGAAATTACTTTATTTAAAAAAAAAATAAGTAGAGTACAAGATCATAACTTCTTTGATTATTGAATTTCATTCACACTATTTGCATGTTTTAAAAAAAATTACAGTTATGCAAACAAACAACCCCCCCCCCCTATACGTACACACACAATCACACACACCTTTTTTTTGACAATATGTCTTATGCAAAAAGACATTCTTTTACAGTTAGACTTGTGCCCTTATGGATCGACCCTTACTTCCTCTATACAACATTTAAAGTGTAGTCCATTAGTGATTTGGAAAATATAATTGTACCCCTTATTAGTTAGGTTTGACACCCTAATACATATAGTGTATCAATACTTTGATGGTCTTACAACTAACAAGATATTTCGAAATTATTCACCCGTTTGAAATAAATCATAAAAAAGATTTTCTATAGAGAGGAGCTTACATCGTTTATTCAAACGTCTGAAAAAAAAACCATTCCTCACCATAATAGACATGTTTTCGCGATACATAATGAGAGCAAGATACACATGTGTTGCAAAATTATGTATAAAGTATGCCTGATCTTTACGTTGTAAAAGGGGGGGGGGGGGGGGGGCTTGGTTATTTTGATGGATATGTGGGGATGTAGTTTTCAAAAGTTAAAAACTTGTTAAATTCTATTGGAGGATGTGATTTGCATCTCATCATTAAAGGAAAAATTGACTTATCAATGTAATTATCTTTTCGTATTTTCACATTTGTGTAACTTTTTTTGTACACATCTATTGAACAAAATTTTGGAAGTGTTCACATATGACTATTATGATCGAATGTAACAAGTTATAGTTAGTCATAATGGTCATATATGAACACTTCCAACAAGTTCATTACCTAGATGTATACAAAAAAAATTACTTGGATTGATCAAAACGAAAAAGTAATTACCTTGATAAGTCATTTCCTTTTTTTATTAACGCGGTCGATCAAAATGTTTGCAAGATTAATATATTCATTTAAATTTCCTTAAAACAATATTAATGTTATTGGTCTCCATCTCTGGTATTTTTAATCTCTAGTAAATTTTAATTTTTATATTTAATATATTAAACAATAAAATTCTATAAAATGACGATTTGTTTTTTTCTCTGTCAAATCTGAAGTTTTTTTTTTTACCAAAATAGTGTATTTTAAAAAGATATTTACCAAAATGGTGTGATTTTAAGCATATTTACTATTTAAGTTAAAAATTTTACCAAATCAATTAAAAGGTAAAATAAAAAGGAAGGGGAATTGAATTATCAGGTAATTACATTTTCATTTTGTTCACATTGAGATAACTTTTTCTTTTTATACACGTCTAAATAACAAACTTGTTGAAGTGTTCATATATGATGATGACCGACAGCCGATCATAATGGTTATATGTAAACACTTCCAACATGTTCGTACAAGTTCGTTATCTAGATATGTAAAAAAAAAAAAAAAAAAAAAAAAACCTTAAAGGTAATTAGCCTCATAAATTAGTTTTTTACTATTATTAAATTCATTATACTTTGTGATATAGATTCCTAACATATGAGGAAGGGATTAAATACAAATTTGCCCTTAATTACTTAAGAGAGATAAATACAAATCTTTATTTCATGAAACCCACGACTACACCTGGATATTCCGTCGCCTGGTACGCTTCTTCCCCTTCGGCTTTGCTATTCTGTCGGCGCTTCTCATCAGTCGATTCTTCTTCATCTTCAGCTGATAAGTTGACGGGGTCCATGGCTTGCGGCAGATTCTTTCAACGAGTTTGATACCCTCATTGATTGGAATCTTTAATTAAAAGAGCCATGGTGCATGGGTGGTGGTGACGGAGGATCTTTGTTTTTCAACAGTAAATGACACCAGCATCTCATAAGAATCATGATTGGTTGCTTTGCTATTAGTCCATGATGTGAATACAAAGATGTTTTCAAAGATGATTATGATAATTACATATGCTACATCGGTTAGAGAAATCAACGAATAGCCTTTCAAATTTCAATGGTGCATGTCGTTGGTCGTGTTTTATGGTTTTACAGGAATAAAAAACATAAGTCAAATAAAGTGGAAGATTTCTTCCTACGGTATTTTAGCTTCGTTTGTTATCTTTTCTAGCTATAAGTAGGTTGCTTTCCTTTATAAGGCTTTGCGGTATGGGTTGGAGCTCGCTACGCGTAGTGCCTACGTGGCAAGGCCACCTACGCATGAACACCGCCCCAAGTGTGCGTAGGTGCCTTGTGGCTTGGGTGCGGCTACGGGCGAAGACCGGAAAGATGATTGGTTAATGTCCTGTTTGACCTCTTTTTTCTGTGTGAACGTTGGTGAATGGGAAAATGACATAAAATCCCTTAAGTTTTCACAAAAATGTCGGTTTTACCCTTGGACATGTTTTATGTCCAGTAAAGCCCGAAGTTTTGTTTAATTTGTTCATTTTTACCCTTGTAGCCGGTTTCCAGGTAACCTACCGGTTACCTAATGCCAGTAAAGCCCTTGAATTTTCAAAAATGTTCAGATTTACCCTTAAGTTTTTTAAAAGTGTTCGGATTTACCCTTACATTGATTGTTGTTGTTATTATTATTATTATTAATACATTTTTAATTATATAAAAATATTTTATACATACATTTTTAAATGTATAAAAATATTTTATACACACATTTTTAAATGTATACAAATATTTTTACTAATATAAATATATTTTTAAAAATATATGTACTTGTATTTAATATTTATATACATTTGAAAACCCTAAATCTTCATCTATAATTGTTGAATCAAACAAAAAAAGATTGATAAAGTAAAAAATGTCGTCAATGACTGATTTTGCAAAAACAAATGTTTCAGATCAATATAAAAAATGATGCATTTCGTGATCTTTTTTTGTGAACTTACAACAAACATAAATGAAGTTTACACTCGTATTTTATATTTCGTTATCAATTTTTGAGATAAAAATAGTTAATGAATGGTTATAAGTTGATAATACTTAATTTTTACAGTGATCAAGTGTTTTTGTCGATGGTTTTTTGAATTATATTATGTATTTTCCATTTACGAGTGTTATTTGTTGATCATTTATTGTTATCTACTCACTATTAACCTAATGCATATTTATACTTGGTAATATGTACAAATACATATAATTATATCTTATATATAATATAAACCATATAAATATGTATTTTTATATTTATATGTATATAATATAATTTTATATGAAATAAATATATATTTATACTTATACCTATTAAATACAAATAAATACATTTTTAAAAATGTGTGTATAAAATATTTGTATATATTTAAAAATGTATTAATAATAATAATAATAATAATATGTATAAAAATGTATTAATAATAATAATAATAATAATAATAATAATAATAATAATAATATGTATAAAAATGTATTAAAAACGTATGAAAATTTTTTATTCATTTAAAAAATATATGTAAAAAGTATTTTTATACAATTAAAAATGTATTAATAATAATAATAATAATACTAATAATAGTAATAATAATAATAATAATAATCAAAATAACAATCTAAGGGTAAATCCGAACATTTTTGAAAAACTTAAGGGTAAATCCGAACATTTTTTAAAATTCAAGGGCTTTACTGGCATTAGGTAACCTAGGTAACCGGTAGGTACTGGAAACCGGCTACAAGGGTAAAAATGAACAAATTAAACAAAACTTCGGGCTTTACTGGACATAAAACACGTCCAATGGTAAAACCGACATTTTTGTGAAAACTTAAGGACTTTTATGTCATTTTCCCTTGGTGAATTTCAAAAGAAAAAATTACTACTCTTAGCGAAGAAAATGAAGAAAAATAGCTCCACAGGAAGAAAATGGCGATGTTCAGGTGACTTGAGGAAGAATTTGGCAACTTTGGTCCCTGGAGTCTTGGCGGTTACAAATCCCACCCTAAGTCAAATTTTTTATACTTAAATGAGTTTTAGAAACTACGGATCAACCCTTAACTTATATATTTCAATTATATTTTTTAAATTTCTAATATACCATTAAATATTTATTGAATTTTAAGATTATATTTTTTTATTTCATTTATTTTACTTTTTTTTATTACTAAAATATTTATTTATGTTTAATAAATATGTTTTTTATTTAATATAATGTCAAGAAAAAAAAAACAAATAAAAAGATAGATAAAGTGGAATGGTAACCATTTTCAAGGGGTAGTAGGCTGCCAGTGAACATGTAGTAGAGCTGACATGACATCACTTTTCTACTTTTCTAGTAGGTTGGTGGTAACCATTCCCGTTAGCCTAACAGCTATTGGCTTTGAATGATGAAGCGCTGTAAGGACCTGGTGTGCATTTTTTGAAACAAAAATGTGATTGCTACCTTTTAAGTAGGGGCATATTTGTCAATCTATATGTTTTTGGTATCAGTTCCCTATGAGAAAACCAAAAGCTATTATACTTTGCATCTCATCGTTATCGCAAATTTGGTCATTGCCAATTTGGTCATAAATGAGAACAGATGAATTAACAAGTCAAATTTATGAACTCCGATGTTCCTCAGGTGAAACCCATCTTCAAATTGATTTGAAGAATGTAAATCTCAAATTAAACTAGATTCATTGAATATATCAAAAACTATCTATCTATTGAATCTGTAACAGATTATATCACACCTAATTACATGAAAATTACAACACAATTATTAAAACAACTAGATTTAATTTCATTGAGATGCACCAAGAAACTTGAATCCTTGAGATCTAACAACACAGAGTTAAAATGGAGGAAACCCCAAAAAACAAGTGCACAACGATTTGATGTGACCTTACAAATTCGAACTACTGCCTCCAGTTCAACCTAGCTACGCCGATTGCCCATAAAAATTTATTTTCATCTTCACTGATCATGGAATCGGAGGGCCCAACGTCGTCTAATAGAACCCGGGTCCTGCAAATCGGGCAATTGGGTACTTTCGTTAACCATTTATCGACACATCTCGCATGGAAGACATGGTCACACACCGGAAGTACACGGCAGATCTCTCCTTCGTTGAAATACTCCAAGCAAATCGAACAATCGTCGGAGGCCGCGGCTGTGGATTTGTCTGCGGCAGGGTATTGGAAGGGTGGGAGGTGGTTCTGTATGTCGAGGAGAGAGAAGGAGGAGGAGGTGCGAGGTGGGGGTGAGCGGAGGCGGAGGCGTTGGCGACGGCGGTGGAGGAATGAACCGGCGAGGAGGAGGAGGATGGCGGCAAGACCAAGGAAGAGGAGGAATAGGGATAGAATAAGGAACATGACAATGACTTTAAGGAATATAGAAAGGAGTTTAGGGCTGGGTTTGGGTGGTGATGGTGATGGGGTGTTGCTGTTGGCATGGTCATGGTGGTGGTGGGTTTCAAGATTGTGGTGGCGATTGGGATTTGGCATGTCAATTGTGGATACAGGAGTCGGAGATCGATCTAGGGGTGGAGTTTTTTAGAGGAAAAGAAAAGGATAAGGGTGGGTTGTTTGTATATTTAGAGATAGAAAGTGATGATGGTTTGAGGAGAGAGAGCGGCGGAGTAGGGGGCGGAGGTGGGGAATTATTGAGGAGGGCTTGAGTTCCGGGGGCATATTCGTGTTGGTTTTTATGTGTGTAATTTGTGAAGCGGAATAATGCTCCGTAAAACGAAATTTTTTGCCTTGCAATATAATTATTATTACTAATGAATGTTATAATTAATAAAAGATAAAATTGTAAATTTAGCCAAAATTGTTAATTATTTTGTGAAAAATAGCCAAAAAAAAATTAAAATTACATTTTAGCCATCAATTTCGTAGATGTACTGTCTATGTTCGAGATGGACTAGTCCATCTGTGAACGTACAAGCCGCTAAGGCACAGTCCGTGCTTCAGTGACTTGTACGTTCGCAGATAGACTAGTCTATCTGCGAACATATCAGTCCATCTGCGAAAATAAACCTAGCCTACTATAAAAACGTAATTTTTTTTGGTTCATTTTTCACTCTTTTTTGTTAGAAAACACTTTCTGGGAAGCGATTTATTTATCTCATTTGCGATTATGGACGATTTCATGAACAACCCCGATAATATGGTAACAACTAAACTAATAATTGTTTAGAGAGGTTTTAAACAAATTTTCCAAAAAAATAACAACTAAACTGATAATTTTTTGCAAAAGTTTATACATAATAAGGTTATTTCATAGTAAAACCCTATCAATTTCGTAGTAAAAAAAAATTACTAAAAAAAAATCACAGTTGAAAATGAGAGGAAATCGCAGATGACCTTAGTCCATCTGCGATTTTAAGGGGGGAATGAGATTTTTATACAACGGGAAAAAAAAGTCATATGCAAACATACAAGTAGCTAAAGCACGTCTATGCTTTAGCCACTTGTATGTTCGCAGATGGGCTTAATCCATTTGCGATTTTGGTGGTTAAAAATGCAATTTTTTTTGTCTATTTTCTATAAAGTAATTAACATTTTTTGCTAAATTTACAATTTTCTCTTAATAACAGAGGGCATAATCAAAATAAATATTAGTGTAAAGTGTAAACTGAACACAGGGTTTGTAGAAAATTGTGAATTCGGTCTAAAATAATTTCAATTTGTATTACTAGTACAAGTCGATATATATTATGTTAGATAAATGAGAAATTAGGGTTTATGTTGGAGATTTGGATACTCTTTGGATCGTGTGAACACTTTCCGAACTGATATTTCTACCCTATGACTTGGTTGCAACAAATTCAGTCTAGGATAATCCAAGATGAAACTTACAAATCTAGGCAAAGAAATCATACACCCCGCCGAAGGGGCGCTGCCCCTTTGGAAACCTCGGACCTAGGGGCGCTGCCCCCGGACCCCCGACTTGTCGTCGAACCGGCTTCTAATTCGATCTTATACATGCGTGCACTCAACACATACTGTACATGTATTAGAGTACAAATTATGAAGCCCCTTAGTTCACATGTTAGTTCTAATTACATAAAATGACATGGTGACATTAAAATCACCAACAATCCTCTCCCCTATTTTAGTGTAACCCTTGAACAAACATAACCTTATCAAAACAAAACCAAACTAGTACATAATGAAAATATTGAAACGATTAAATTTCCACAAAGTATCATGCACTTGCAAATACTCGAGAATCAAGGTGTTCTAAGAATTGAACCCATCAACCCATTTGAATACCAAAAAGTAAAATACATAGCGTAGGCTTGGCGTACGTGCCTGATCCACAAACCCTAATTTTTAGGGTTTGGACCTTATATAAACATCATTAACTCTCCAATGCTCACTCCCTCACCAGCCTCTAACCCTCATTTCGTCCATTGCAACCCTAATCTCTTGTGTGTGTTCCTTGGAGGTTGAAAGTGTGTGTTTGTGGTGCCTTTGAAGCAAGGAGACGATAGAAGCACCAACTTAGAAGATTAAGACCTCATAGATCCAGGAATACCTCACCTCCATGCTTCATTTTGAGGTATAAAGTTTTGAACTTGATGATCATATCACTAGATCTTGTTTATGTAGAAGTTTAAGCTTATTAGCCCCATATTCTTGGTTCTTTTGGGTATGAGCTACCCTGGACCCAATGAGTTGTCCTTCTGGAAGTTTAGGGTAGTTTGAATGATAAAAATATGATCATGGCTCTTACTTCTTCCCCATGTATGAGTTTGGTTGTCTTAATGGCTTAAGATGTTGGGGGTTTTAGTGTTAAACACTTAATGGTCATGTAAGGTCATAAAGTTGGAAACTTTATGGTCAAGGACAACATTTGGGACTTGGATCTGTAAAGGGTTAATGAGCTGGGAAAGCATCCAGCTGCGTACGTTGGGCGTACCAAGTGGTACGTCGCGCTTACACGGTCAAGTCCCGTATTCTGGTTAGTGATCGAGTATGCTCCACGTACGATGCTGGGTCGACTGGGCTGGGTTGACTCGGTTGGGTTGAATTGGCTGGTTTGTTGAGTTTGAATAATTTTAACCAAAGGATATTTTGGGTAATTTGATGTTAATTTTTAGTTGGGCAATAATTTGAATAATAGGTCTCGGGTAGAGCCGATTTTCGGAGCAGAGGTTTATTCAGTTTTTGTTCGGACTGAGAGGTGAGTTTTCCTCAATGTACCCATGGGTCGTAGGCACCAATACCGGCCCACTAAATTATATATTCTGGTTATAGGATGGTACTATGTTAATACATGATTGATTAGTAAATCTGTATGATTCTGTGTATTTACTGGTTCTGTGTTTATGTTTATCTGTTACATATGTCGACATATTGTGGTTGGGTTGAGGCGATCCTGTTTTGTGTTGAAGGCCAAGACACCCAGGGCGGTCCAGATAAGCTGTAGGCCCTACGAGGCGGTCCAGTCAGGCCGAAGGCCCGTAGAGCGGTCCGGATAGGTTGTAGGCCCTGCAAAGCGGTCCAGTCAGGCTGAAGGCTCATATTTGCATGCTTTGTTTGTTATGTTGTGTGATGATACTTTGGGGAAGCTCACTAAGCTTTGGCTTACAGTTTTAGTTTATTGTTTCAGGTACCTTAGAGGATCGTGGGAAAGCGAAGGCCTGACCGTACTCATCCTCCTATTTTCATGATATTGACTTTTAGGACACTCTGACATGATTTTACTTTTGAAACAATGATTCTTTTGTAAACAATGATGGTTAATAGTTGTTTTTGAAAATTTTTAAATTTTTATGATTTTGGGATATTACATATCTAGATTTTAGAAAACCAAATGACCATTTATGAAGTGGTCTTTTTTATAAGGATGGTTATAAAACATGAGTTATGGGCTTAAAATTTTGACTTAAATTTTTTATTTTTGTCAAGATCTTGACCCAAGTCCATCCAACTTTCTTTTTACAATTTTGACTTAAATTTTTATTTTTATTTTTAGGAATTTAGTCCAGTTAAATTATTGTATAAGTTTTTCCTATTTGTTTTCACGATTTTTTTATATGTTTTAATTAGATGTTTTTTACAAATTTTTTACAACCTTTTTTACAAATTTGTTACAACCTTTTTTACAATAAAACTCCCTTTCCAACAACTTTTTCTACTATGTTTTTACATGTTTTTAGAAAAAATAGCTCTTTTTTACAAATCCATTTTTTTACAGTAATTTTATGATTTTTACAATTTTTTTTACAATAAAACCCATTTTCAAAAACGCAACAAATTTTGAACAACTGTTTTTATATTTCTGTTAACAAACCATGAATACATCCTTTTGTGTAATTAAAATTGGGTAAAATGATAGAGTTCCCCTATGATGTTTTGTATATTTGGCCATTTAGTACCTTCAATTATTTTCATACATTTTAAGGAAACAAAGTTATTAGTAACCTGTCTTTTTTTATCATCTATCTTTAGTAGTCAGTTTCATGTTCCAGGTGGTTTTTTTGTTAATTAAAAGGTTTAATTAAATCCACCTCATCGCCCTCTCTCTCTATCTCTCTCTCTCTCTCTCTCTCATAAATTACCGCCATCGTCCTTTTTCTTTAAACAACACCATGACTTCTTCTCATAATCCTTCATGTGCAATTCCATCAGAAAATTACTTTTTGAAATCCAGAGATTGTAAAGGAAGATACTATTAATATAAGGCTTACTAGAAATTCTTATTATTCGAACAAAAATAGCAATGGCAGGAAAGACGATCATGGCCGGTAGAGGTTCTTCGTAAGCTAGCGGTGCATAGGGTTCTACGATGGTGACGTTATCATCGATTAGGGTTTCGTCGTCTGCCTCTGCCTTCGTCCCAAATTCAATCACATGTTCATTTATCCTAATTATTTTTTGATAACGATAACACTTGAGAGATTGATTCACAGAGAGCACGAGATCGAACGATATCCAATGCAGAAAACTGAACCGATTGGCATTTTTCAAGAAGCGTGACTAGTTCAACGACGTTGTTGTAGACGTTTGAGTATGGGTTTTCAATAGCATATCTGACTCTGGCATGCACAACCAAATGCATTATATGGGTCAACGATGGGTTGTAATAGTCATTCATCGTCTTCTACAAATCGAAGGAGGAAACTGAGAAGATGAGGTTGGTCGTAAACTATTGTGTTTGTTTCTGTGAGTGTGTGGTGCCTCCTTTCATTAAATCAAAGGAGAGATGTTTCAGGGGTTTGATGGGATTTGATTTTTGTGGGTTTACATGGATGATGGATGTTGGTCTTTTTGAATTTATGAGTTGAGTAAAACGTGGGAGATCTAGGGAGTTTGGTGAGGGTTTTCGATGGATCTGATGATGAATTTTGCAATGTGGATTTTAAGTCAATTGTGTGCGTGTGTGTGTGTGTTTTTTTTTTTTTTTTTTTTTTTTTTTTTTTTTTTTGAGAGAGAGAGAGAGGGAGAGAGAGAGAGATGTGGAAAAGAATAAGATCTATTCTAATAAATGAAGAGTTTTTTTTTTGCCACATGTCACACTTTCATTCAATTTGTCAAATCTCATTTTGTGGTTATTTTGAATGAATTTTTTTCCACATGTCATTTTATGAGTTTTTCTATTTTAATAAATTCCACATAATACTTTAATATAATAATTACAATAAATGTAGTAATAAATAAATATCAATTTTATTAATGAACTTACCTCTTTATTTCAAAATTTCCAAATTAAAGTTCATTAGTTTATTTTGTTTATTTATTTAAAAAATCAATTTTAATAATTCATTATTTTTCTTATTTTCTTATAAATCTAAAGTTCTTAAATATTTAGACATTTATATATATTTTTTTAATTAACTCATGTAATACATATGTCTTACAACTAATTTTAATAAAAGACATGACAATGAGCAACCTCCTTCAAGTCATACAAAATGGCCAAATAAACCCAACAAAATGTCATTTTCTCTTAATGTTAACAGTGCTATAAATACTTTTATTTATTTATATTTATTTATTTATTTATTTCATTTTTGCACATACACAAGATTTCCCGCCATATCAAATAGGGTGCAATTCCTAGTTACCATACATAACGAGCATGAGAACAAGCATGTTTTAATGCACAAGAATTATAATTATAAATACTTATATAACAAATCAGAATATGAAGTTTTATTTTCCAACTTGAACACCTTGTTCATGAAACAAGACAAATACAACATTTATCCTTTCACTGTGACACTGTCACTTATCGAACCATGAAAGCTTATTCTTCATTTCTTCGGAATCTTACTTTCATATCCTGAAAATCAAAGAAAAACCAAAAACAAAAATTAAAAAAAGTCAAAAAAAAAGTTTATTCATATTAAGAGTTTCAGAATCAAGAAATATAACGAATTATTACTCAGTATAATCAATGTTGATTCTTCCCACACTAGGATCAGCAATAACCGAGAATGCCTCTAGCGAAAGGTCAAATCCATTTGCTGGGCATCCTGGGCAAAGATCGACAATTGTAACGTCAACACTTCCGCCTTTGCATGATGATGGACCGGTGCATGTTATCCTATACCTCCTTCCACATGCAGCCTTATTACCGAATATGGCACTATTCACTGCTGCAATCATGGTACCTTGGTCTACGGGACCAAAACACGCAGAAGCTATGCCATACATAATAGAGACTTAATTCAGTAAATCAAACATAACTTGCATGCTTTTTAAATATTAGGAGCATCAACAATATGAGAGTTTTTTTGTTGAGATTTTTCATTACAAATCTTAAAATTAATATAGCTCATTATATATCATCATGAGATTAATTTAGCTTTTCAATTTGTTTATTTATGTGTTGTTTGTATAAGTTGTTTATTTATAATTTTCTTAAAACCTATGAGAGTACTCGCCACAATCATTGAAAAAACTCGTTGGCAAAAGTTTGTATATTTACAAGCTCTAAAAAACTTTGGTTTGGAAAAAAAATGCTTCAATAGTTTTTGTTTATTTATTTATTATTATTTTAAAGAGTTTTGATTTGAAACTTCTAAAAAAGTCATATTATGGAATATGGATGGATAGCATTCGGTTTTAAAAGAAATTAAACGAAGCAACTTACGAGTATACACAGTATAATAAGTGGCTTGACCAGCAATGGCGTGGGCAACAGAGGTGATACATGCAACCATGCCAATCAAAAGTAGAGCTCGAATGACGAAACCCATTTTCGAATTGTAATTGCTAAGAAAATAAAAGGAAATTGCTAAAAAAATTATCAAATTGGTTTATGAATTAAAACGCATTATGGCTTCCCTTTTATAGGTTAAACTGAGGCTTACTTGACGTATCTGTATTTAACTTTTACATTTCAACGGTTCGAGGCTCGTCTAGATTGGAGGCTAATTATTTTTAAATTATATATTGTTGATTACTAGTTATGCCTTTCTTTCTTTGCCAATGTGTTTTTTTATTAGACATCTAGTGGGCATCATAAATTTCTCCACACCTATCTTATGTATACTTGCATGATTGTTTTAATGAACACTTTCAATCTTTCACTGTAATTTTCTATATTAAATTTCAACATGGAGAGCTATAGGTAGTTGGTAAAAATATTTTTTTTACATAGTTTATGGTTTAAGATTAAAATTATAAAACTCTATAAAAATATATATACAAAGCCTAACATAAGTTCTAATAAAAGATGTAAAAAAGATGGTAGAAAGATTTTATTTTATTTTGTTAAAACTATATAGTTTTTGATGGTTCTATACCATTATATTAGGTACAAAGGAGTCATATATTCCCAAAACCATATATATATATATATATATATATATATATATATATATATATATATATATATATATATATATATATATATATATATATGTGGGAGAGATCACCATAGAGCCATTTTATAATATCAATTTTTATAAGGTTAATATGGTTAAAAAAACATGTTCATTGTCATTAAACTTAGGAAAAAATATGGTAATACGCATTGTATTGTCTTTAAACGTAAGAAAAAAATGTTTGCTAACAATATTGAAACGACAACATTAATCAAAGTAACTAGGAAAATTGTTACGTTGTTCATTCTAGTTGAAGCTGGAAGATTTTACGAGTAAATCATTGATAATTCACTTTTGAACATCAAGAAACATCTATACATTCGTCAATCATCAATGGAAACACAAGAAATTGAAATTGGTATTATTGGCTCGTCAATAGGGACAATATCGGTATCGGCGTCTTCATCCTCATCTTGTAGCGATGTTCCATGTTCTTATCGATTTCATACTTAGTTTTATACTTTAATTCATGTTCTTGTCGATTTCATAGCTTATCACGTCTGAACATCTACTTAGTATATACGGGTGAATATTTGATTGAATGTTCATTCATGAGCAATCAAACGAATTCATAGGCACGACCATAACCCTTTGTATATTCCTTTGAATGTTTATATTCAATCAGATTAATATACACGACCATAACACTTTGATACTTGTGTACATGTCTATATATATATATATATATATATATATATATATATATATATATATATATATATATATATATATATATTATGAAATTAGGGTTTTGGTAGATAATAACCACTTGGATATTCCAGTGCCACCAAATCTTGTTTTATTCCCTCAACTATCCGGGAGGTATACGTTGAAGTAATAGTTCCATATACCGACAAATGTGTTGTATCGTGTCAAAACATTAAACAGGTTGAGAGAGTTTGACCCTAACCCGTCCGTTCAATTATTGTGTTGTGTCGTATAAACCAGTTTATTTTCATTTTCGTGTCGGGTTTAGGTTAAGATTTTGACGTTGTAAATATGGTGTCTCATGTCGGGTTGAAATTTTTTACAGGTTGAAAAGTAGTAGACGGTGAGGCAAAAAAGGAAAAAAGTGAAACACCGGAGTTAGAAGGTAGAACGAAAAAATTCATAGTAATTTTAGGGATAATGACTTAAAAGGGTAACCTATTTTCTGATTTGTACACATTTAGTCAATGAGTTTTTTTGTCCACATTTTCTCATTGAAGTGTTCAAAAAACATCCTTATGACATGCAATCATTGGTTAAGCCGGTTTCCGACGTATTTGACAACTCCGGCGATGCTCCGCTCATCTCCTCTGGCATTCATGATTTTTCGGGCGATCTCAAGAACTCCAATCTATTCTCTCCTTCTGTCTCTTTCTTCTCTTTTCTCATGAACTCAATAACTAAAATACATAGATCAGATTTGTGATGAACACACACACACACACATACACACCAGATCATTGTTCATCGTCTTTAACCTCCAACCATGGTGTTCTTAAGCAAATCTAAAATGATTTCTTGAGAAAAACTTCGATTTTTGAAAAGAAACCTTAATTTCTAGAAAGGAAATCGAAGGTTTTTGAATCTGAATAAGTCATTCATGGCAGATCTAGTAGAAAATGAAATCATACACACATACAGATATGGGTTTGTGACTGATCTAACACACACACACACACACACACACACACTCAAATCTGAAGAAGCTCCCAAGAACACGATGAGCAATCTTGACGAACCTGATAAAGATCTCAAGAACATGATGGACAAACCCATCTATTAAAATCCTAGATTTTGAGTTTATTTCAGAAGATTCCACCTGAAAGTCGAATTCTTTCCGGATTACGCTCACAAACTCAAACATGGGTGTAAGTTATTTTTCAGTAATCGAACAGAGATGAAGATGAATACACACACACACGATGAAAACACATACACACACCTTCAATCTGTTTGAAGCTCATGAACTAGAGGGTTTTCATGACGGGTTTTGAACCCAAATCTTGAAATTTCGTTTTGGAGAAATATGTCTCTTCACCTCAGAAAAAGAAAACAGGCATATAAAAAAATTGTGGGAAAATTCATGTTTGGTCAGATAAGACGACCGGAGGCTCGTCGGAGCTGCAAAGAAAACCGAAACCGCCTAAATTCACACCAACCGGTCGTAAGGATTGATTGTGTACAAGATAACAAGTTTAATGGGCAAATATGGACGAAATAAAAAATCGGTGACTAAATGTGTACAAAACGAAAAATAGGTTACCATTTTAAGTCATTATCTCTGAGTTTAGAAAGCAAAATGGAAAGAGTAAGAGTCGATGACAAATTAGTGACGGAAGATACCTTCACATTTAATGAATACCTTCGCATTTAGCGGATTGTCACAGATAATTGTAGTTGACAATATATTTTTGCCTCTTAATTTTACTAACTGTGACTGAAATCATGATCTAACATTTTGCCACTAGTTATGCTATTAAGTTCATTAACAATCATATTACTAATTTTATAATTCCAACAACTTTAATCTAATTTTTAGATTTATCTAATAAGAATTTATCTCTGAGGACAACTCGATAGCTAAAATAAAAGTCACAAAAAGCATAAGGCTATAGTGAGTTGGCGCGGCCTTAACCGCACTCCCCTTGCCACATAAGCACAAACATCGCCCCTTGTGTGCGGTAGAGGGTGCAGTGTGGCATTCCAAGGGAGCACTCCTTCAAACAACGTGATTGGTTCATTTTTCTTATCTCTCTCTGATTGATCCCTTTTAATTATTAAAAAAAAATAAAAAAAAATACCCAAGTGTGGCACCACTCCTTAGGTGTGATATGAAACCACACTTTTGTGGTAATGGGTGAGGTGGCACCTACGTGTCACTGCGATTTCATGAGAAAGTGCAACCTAACTACAAGTACACAAAACAGTATTAAAATTATAGAAAAATTAATTACAAATATACAAAACAGTATTAAAATTATAGAAAAATAAATTCATATTATAATTCTTCTATATATAAAATTGACATTCAAAATCATAAAGTGAAAGAACATGTTTAATCTTGGTCAAACAAAATATAGCATTTAAAATGTATAATAACAAGACAAAATTGCAAGAATGGTCCATGTGGTATGTCAAAACTAGCAACTTTGGTCCAAAATGGGTTTGGCTCGCAAGGATGGTCCAATAGTTTCGTTTTGTTGCGAGTTTAGTCCAAAAATTTTAAAACTTTTTATAATGACGGATTTGCCCTTGGTATTTTCCCTTTTTTAATTTTTTTATTATAGAAATAAAAAAAAATAAAAAGAAAAAATAAAATCTCTCTCTCTCTCTCTCTCTCTCTCTCCCTCCCTCCAGAAGACAATCCATAAAACACCATCATCATCTTTTTTACATATCTTCATCTTCTTTAAAAATCAAAATCATGCCCCTGAAACATTTTGGGGTTTGTTTTTTTTTTTATCAAGAACTCCACATACAAACAAATACACACTTAAGACTACTCTTTATAATCGATCTAGAAATCATCAATAACAGATTCACCCACCTGTAATGTCATCGACACCCCTTTACTTCCATTCGTCCTTCAAGCTTGATAACAATCATAGTTCCAAAGGGTTTGTGATGTCAAGATCTTATGAGACCCTAGTTATTGTGCTAAGCCATCAACTGCCCTGCCTCTTGTAATCTGCTAATAAAGTCATCGATTCCACCATCATCACAGATAGGCTAAACTAATGTCATTACCACCTCCGATAAGGTTTCCGACCCAAATCTGGAAGGTTTGTTCCCTCCGACAACACCTCTAAAATACATGAGAGATAGAATGGGTGTTCTTCATTCTTGTTTTGGATCTGAAATAAAACCCAAATCCAAAACTTGAAGGTAGGTATGTTCTTGGTTCCAAATTTGAAACAAAGATGAAGAAGGGTAGATCTGAAACAAAATCCACACACAAAACCATACCTGAAACGAAAACCCACCATCGATTCGAACGAAAAGCAGATCGACGGGAGCTCCGGTGCGGTTGGGAAATCGCGATGAGGTGCAAGGTGCTCCGTCGAGACCGACAACCCTCTATGGGTTTACTCTTCGTCTTCACTGATCGGGAGAGGGAAGAAGGAACACGAATGGAAGTAGTCAAAATGGTGGTCTGGTGATCACACAGATCGCGAGAAGGGAGTCGATCTCCGACGAACTCCCATTGGCTCTCCTCTCGTCGTTGGTGGCCACAAATCGAGGGGGAAAGAGAAACGACTTGATCGAAGGGAGAAGGAAGAAGAACGGAAGCAAAACAGAGGTGGTCCTTGGTTGTTCTTCTTCTTCTGGAGAGAGAGAGAGAGAGAGAGAGAGAGAGAGAGAGAGAGAGAGAGAGAGAGAGAGAGAGAGAGAGAGAGAGAGAGAGAGAGAGAGAGAGAGAGAGAGAGAGAGAGAGAGAGAGAGAGAGAGAGAGAGATTTTATTTTTGTTTTATTTTTAATTGTTGTAATAAAAGAAAAATGGAAAATAAAATAATAAGGGGCAAATCCGTCATTATAAAAAAGTTCATAGGAAGTTGGACTAAACTCGCAACAAAACGAAACTATTGGACCATCCTTGCGAGCCAAACTCATTTTGGACCAAAGTTGCTAGTTTTGACATACCACATGGACCATTCTTGCAATTTTGTCTAATAACAATGTTTTAAAAACCGGTTTTTAGAACCTTGTATAGTAGTCGTAGAGTGATGTTGGATTTTCTATTCTTATAGTTATGAGATTTTTCTAAAGGTCATTAGTCATTACCAATTTGTCAAGAATTCCGAAATTAATATGGATTTGGGTATATGAATTTTCTTGCATTGAAGCTTCTAGTTTAGTTTTACGTCTCTGTCTTATCAAAAAAATTGTCGCAAATGAACTCAAATGTATTTTTCGTACAATGCATATAAATAAAGTTCTACGATAAAAACAATATTGACAAATTAAATATAACTTAAAAAACTTAAAAATATATATATACAAAACTAAATAAAATTACAATAGATATTATGTACTAATATTATAATTTTCATCAAAAACTCAAACAAAGAAATAACATAATCATTTCTTGTAGTAAGTTATAAATAGACAGGCAACATTTACGTTAATTATCTTAAAGTCTGTAATAAAAAAATAAAACATACTAATAATAATAATACAAATGTTACCTTGGAGAAACGTGTTATTATAAATCATTTTTCCATGAGTCTCTTATGCATAAAAAGAATATAATTTTAGGATTTTATGAGTTACACTATTAATCAACAAATTTACATATGAAAAATTGTCTTATTATTATAATATTTAAATACAATTAACACAAATAATATTTTAAATAAGATTTTTAGGATAAAAAAATATGAAATATAAATTGAAAAAATAAAAAAGAATTAATTATAGATATAAAATAAATTATGACTTTTTTAACATCCCGTTTCATAAATAAATAAATAGATAAAATT
The DNA here is from genome assembly GCF_052849685.1 of Lactuca virosa. NCBI lineage: Eukaryota > Viridiplantae > Streptophyta > Magnoliopsida > Asterales > Asteraceae > Lactuca > Lactuca virosa. The sequence goes on from NC_136433.1 coordinate 149,878,962, forward strand.
GATGAATGAATAGTAGCCCTAAAATCCATAATATTTAGTGGGGTGATGGTTTTGGGAGCCAAATGTTATAATTTGGATTATTAAGGGGTTAAAGTGTAGTTTCCGGGCCACTTTGTAAATATTTCTGAAGGCAGGGGATGGTTGGTAATTATTGGGACTTAAAATGAAAGGATATTTAAATGCTGAGGGCTGAACGGTAACTTATGGATCTATTTTGAAAAGATTATGAGTGGGAGGGACCATATGTGCCAAAATCGTATGAAGTTTGTATGGTCACGGGAATGAACCCGGTGAATTCTTTTTCCCTCTCGTCGCATCTCTCAACCCTAACCCTAGGGCACATTTCAACAGCCGCCACCACCATGAGAAGCCTCTTAGGCCGCCACAACCAGTCGAGTTCGAACTCCATCTGTCCTTCGCCTGCTGCTTCGCCGATGTGCACCACGATAACACCTGTTGCCGGAGACATGGTGAGAAGCCGGAAGAGCCAGTGAGACCCACAAACGAAGCTGTGAACGTCGCTGCCTCCCTCCGGTAACTACGCAACCCGTCATTCTTCTTCCCTCTTTGTTTCTGCCATTTCTACCCCCACACTGGTCGCTGTCGCCGCTCCGGCGACTGTCCCACCGCCGCTCACGTTCGACAGTCGCATGCCACCGTGAATGGGTGGTTGCGTTGTGTATGTGTGTTTCTACACGATTGGTGTGCGTGTTTCAGTGTATATCGGCGTGTATGGGCGTTGTTGGCCCGGAAAACCGAAGAAAACCCCCACCACCACCGTGAGGTGGTGGCTGCCACCTCATGCTGCCGTTTTGCCGCCACTAGCCGCCACTTTGGGTGGCCGTGTGCATATGTGGGTGTGTTTGGACGTGTGTTTGGAATATTTTTCACTGTTTTGGCCTAAAAATCGTAACCACCACCACCATGAGGTGGTAGCTGCCGCCATGGACCGCCGCCGACAACCACTGCCCGAGGTGGTAGTGGGTGGTGCCCGATTAATTAGCAGTTAATTAATCTAGAAGCTTAACAAATGGACTAATTGGGATGTGATGGGATTGGAAACCCTAATTAGGGTTTAGAAAACCCTAATTATGTATATGTTAATTTGGAATTATCGGGACCCGCACTGGAATTATTTGCTAAACTTAAAATATTAATTAATAATCATTTGCAATTAATCTAAGTCAATATTGGACTTAATGGATTAAGTCCTTAATGGGTTAAGTAAGAACACTTAACCCTAATCGTCATTTCATGTGAAACCCAAATTTCACTTGGGCCTTGAGTTGGGCCTTCTTATTGAGCTTTGGTGATTGGGCTATTGATGGGCCATCCAAGAACAATCATATGGACTAAGAATTATGAATGAGCTTTAGGGTAAGGCCCATGTGAGGGTTTGGGACCAATTTGGAAAATTGGGCCATAGATGGGCCATAATTGGGCCTTTATGATTATGAGATATTGGGCCATTAGAAATGCCAAATGTTTGGACTGGACTAAATAGTTGGGCCTTAGAATAAGACCATGTAAAGGTTTGGGCCCAATTTGGAAAATTGGGCCATATGTTGGGCTTTGATTCACAGTTTGACCTTTGGGCCTTAGGATTGGGCCTTGAGCTTGAATCAACCTAATTTAGGGGTAAAGTAGTCTTTTACCCCAAGCATGGACTTATGGATATGTGTTGGAACCCAATTATTAATTGGGTGTTGTTTTGATGTTGACAGTTCGAGAATCTGTCAGCCAACAACCATGGATTATTCGCGGGATTTCAGTTGTGCGAGGTGAGTCTCCTCACTGTTTGTATGGGTCTACGGCCACAATGTTGGCCCATTTAGTTTATGTATGGTAGGAAGACCCAGGGGTTAGCCCTAGGCATTATGCATGAAAGACCAGGAGGAGGCTCTTGGCACTAAGCTTCGTGTTTACGGCTTTCAGCTTTTGTTTCACGTACTTCGTTTTCAAAGGAAAGGAGTCGGCGACCGCAGTGCATCACACTATATTTTCCGCACATGAGATCTTTGGGATTACACTCTGATATTATTTTATTATAACTTGTTTTGATGATTGACACTTTGGTTTTGACATGAGATTTATTATGGATGTTTTATTACTGTTGGTTTTATGAATTGTTAAACTAAAAACGAAATTTTTAGTCTCGAATTTTTGGATATTACAAGTTGGTATCAGAGCTGGGGCACGAGTCGATATGTTCGACGGGGACGTCGAAACCTATAATGGGGGGGGGGGGTGAAGGTGGGTTGCACCTAATCTCACATCGGCTTGGAAGGAGAACGAAACATTTCCTTATAAGGGGTGTGGATACCTTCCTTGCCACAACGCCTTTTAAAGTCGTGAGGGCAGCAGATCCCATAAGAACTTTGCAGTTAAGCGTGCTCGGGCGGGAGTAGTATCGGGATGGGTGACCCCCTGGGAAGTCCTCGTGCTGAGTGGCCCAAAACGGACAATATTGTGATACGTGCCAGAGGGGGATGTTACACTTTTACCCGCAATCAAAAATAGATCGTTTTGTATATATAAAAAATTACCAATGAATAAGATGGAAGGAAGTCCTCGTGCTGAGTGGCCCAAAGCGGACAATATTGTGATACGTGTCAGAGGGGGATGTTACACTTTTACCCGCAATAAAAAATAGATCGTTTTGTATATATAAAAAATTACCAATGAATAAGATGGACCTGATGAATGACCAATGTAATGAACCAAGTCGTTCAAACAAGTTTGTTTTATCAATAAAGGTAAACCTAGCTAGTATAAAATTGATAAATAAAGATAAAAAAATATTATTTAATAATAATAAATTTAATTAAACAAAGTACGTAAAAACACATTTTATTTGGTTCAAAATACATGTTATATGTTTTACAAATAGTTTAAAAATAATTACCTATAACCTAAAAAAATTATAACATAAAAAGAATTAGATACAACGTAATCTTGAAATATAATTATTAATATATATTTTTTTATTTAAAGAACAAAATATTAAATTGAAGCTTTAAAAATTTTAAAAAGATAAATACTATTAAAAACTATATAAATAAAAGTAAATTACAATTATAAAAATATATCTTTTCATCCTACAATGAATGAAAAAAATACCTATTCTTCGTGGATGAAAATCAATAAGGAATTATAATATGTGAAGACTGCTTTGTTTCATACCTTATGGCAACCAAAGAAGATTTTTTTATTGTGTCGCAATGCTCCATTTTATTACCTCTTCGATTGTTGCATATCAAATATTGTTACCTAAGTTGATATTAGGGGATAGGTTAAGAATGAAAAAAATAAAATTATATGTCTTCGCAATGAAACTTGCCATATTCGTAGGTATTGAAAGAGGTTGCAACTAAACCCAATCAAAATGGTCTAATGACATTTTCTTGATAGCAAAGAGATATGAATGTGATTGAATTGATGTGAATTATTTTACCCTAAAAAGCTCTTAATATTTAGTTGGATAAGGTTTTGGGTAAGACATTTAATAACTCCTTTAGATTGAAAAATAATAACAATTTCAAGTAATAATTTATAACAAAATAAAAATAACAATAAAAAAAGACGAGTTAGTAGGAGAATTTATAAATTTTATTGGGTATTTTTTTAAATAATTTTTAATTGCAGTTGAGTTTTTTAACATCAATTTTGGGTGAAATTTTATTAAAAAAAAGCATTAGGTTGGAGAGTTTATATATATATATATATATATATATATATATATATATATATATATATATATATATATTTATTTATTTATTTATTTATCTATTTATTTGTGTTTTTTTTATAATTTTTTTTAGAACAGAATTTTATTAAAAAACAACTAGCAAGAAGCTAGAAATAAATTACATCAAGCAAGGTCTATTTCGCAACCCTACAAAATTATAGAATGTTGTTTAAAATTTCACAATCTCATATATCATTTCTTAGTAATACTTGCAAAATTCATAGCTTCTTAAATTTTCAAACATTTTTTTAAAAGATAACTTGAAAGTAGTGGTTATTATTATTATTATTTTTAATATGTCTCAAAATAATATCATATAAATTGATATACATAAGATCAGTTGGACATTTAAAATAAAATCACAAAATACACATTAGTATATATTAATTGAACTAGTAATTGAGCTCACGTTTTTGCCGTGGATTTTTACGCGTTTTTGTTGCGTATTAGGAAAGTATAAGAGGGAAAATCATATTATACATAGAATACGAGACGGGGGATAACATGAACGTTTAGAAAATAAAGGTGAAAGTGACATTTTACAAAGTTGAAGTTAGAAGGGGAAAGTGATATTTTAAAAAGTAAAGAGACAGAAAATAACATGTTACAAAATAGAGGGATTGCGAATGATGAATTATACAAAATTGAGGGATTAAACTTTAACTTTCAGCATTAACATACTTGTATATTATGCATAAGAATATGCACTTTTAGTTATAGTAGTTACACTCACATATGAGAATTTGCTTTTTGTATATATTTATAATTACAATGGTTTTATCCCAAGTCAACCAAAATAAAGAAATTAGTCACTCATAACAACAAGACCATAACTATAAAAGTGTTTAACATCAAGAAATTAGCAATATGCCCTCGGGAAGGCAGTTGTGGTAGTACCCACGAACGGTTGCGCTGGTGGATACCTTACCCTCGCAAATAATGTTGGAATGATATTGACTCCTTCTTCCACTACTCCACCCCACTACTTTACATTTCATTAGTCCCCTCCACACCCCACATAATTTAAAATGAACCAATCATGTTCAAGCTTCAATATGGATACTTTAAGCCTATCTTCAAGAGTCCATGATTCATCTTCAAAAGTCCATCTCATCCAAGTTTTCAATGCATCAAGCTCAATTCTTCCAAAATGGATCCGCAAAGCTCAATAACTCATCGCAAGCCCACTAAGCCCAACAACAAGCTAATCCGTAACCACAACGAGACTCCAAAAACCTATAAAACACCTTATGCAAAAGAGAAAATAACTGATACGATCCAAGATAAAGAAGGGATAGAATATGCAATGCAATAACAACAAAAATGTTAAAAAAATGCTAAAATAAACTATATACAAGAAGTAAATAAAACAAACTATCAAATCAACCCAAGCTTAAAACTTACTTGTCCTCAAGTAAGAACAATAATAAAATGAACTCGGGATAAGCTAAGCTAAAAAGAAAAAAGAAATATATCATAGAACTTGGTCAACATCAATCAACATGGTCAAAGTTAGTCTTGTTTGGACCCTACACGTCTTCCAAATGTTCCCCACTTAAGAGCCATAAACCACATTCTGGAACAACTTGGGGAGGAATAGATCTCGTCTAAATGTGGCAGCCATTAAAGTGTACAAGACAAAGGAAACAGGGGGATGCGGCCAGTGGGGGCACTAAAAATTCATCAATGTAGAACATACCGCATGAAGGAAAGGTGTCTCTCCATACACGATGATTCCTACATTAATCAGCTAAGTGTATCATAACAAAATAGGGTTTGTAGCACGACCTCAGGACAAACATCTCGCTTCGGGGGTTTCTCCCTTGTACTATCATTTATATTTTACCATCTCACCTTCATTGCCTTTTTCTCACCAAAATCAAAAAGAAAAATTACAACACAATCTAAGAAATCAACACAAGACAACCTAAATCATCATTCTTGAACATCTGTTTACGGTCTTCTGTCTTCTTATTTCTCTCATCTTTTTCTTTTTTCTTTTTTTTTCATTTTTTCTTTTTTGTATTTTTTTAGAGGAGAGAAAGCTTGAACTTGGATTCTTCTTTTTGTGTTGTTTCTTTTCACCATTTTTCTTTGTTTTTGTTGCTTTTCTCTTTGACTTCCTTCTTTGTTGCATTTCTTGGAATCTTCCTTTATTGTCTCTTTTTGTCTTTGCTTTTCCAATTTTTCTTCATTTTTTTTGTTTTCTTCATGTCTTTCTTCTTGGAAGGTCTAAGGAATTTCACCATAAATGTAACATCCTGGATTTTTAAGGTACTATTCTTATCCATATAAGGTTAATGGTTGGGCTTGGACCTTTGGGCCCTTGTAATTGGGCTGAGGAAGCGCCGTACGTGGAGCGTACCTTGCCATGTACGGTCAGCGTACTCAAGAGATTAGAACGCAGAAGCCATACACATACGCCCAACGTACCAAGAGTACGCACAACGTACGCATACAGGTTCTAAAACCCTAGATTTTAGGGTTTGATCCCTGTATAAAGGAACTTATGCCTTTGTTCCAGCCTCCCTCTCACCTTTAGTCATCCACCACGAAAACCCTAACCCATATTTGTGTGTTCTTGTGAATTGGAATTGGAAGCCATTTGAGAGAATCTTAGTGTTGTTTTGGTGTTTTTGGAAGAGAAAGAAGTTTGAAGAAGGAGCAAGGATTCAAAGGGAGCTTGTAGATCCAGGAGATTAGCACCATTTCTGATTCATTTGAGGTATCAAGATTCAAACTTGATCATTGCATGCTTAGATTTGATTTTGGGGTGTTTTATGTCACTTTTGGACTCCATTGTTGAGGTTTCTTGTATCTTGATAGTTTCAGACCATAAAAGCTATCCTTTTGGGCTCTTAGAAGCACTTAAAGTCATAAAAATCGGACCTTGATGGTTAGGCCACAACCATGCAAGTGTTTGATGGTCATGAAGTTGGTTTAAGGACCAAAATCATGTTTAGACCCCCAACCATGCATGCAAGCACATAAAGTTTGTGACTTTATGGGATAGGAGGTCTTAAAGGACATAGATCTACATTCTGGACGTGAAATGGATTAAGTCACAAATGGAATCCCAAGGGAGCTGGCCAGTACGCTGGGCATACACCCTGGTACGTCGCGCGTACTGGGTCAACTTCCCGCTTTTGGTCAAGGCTAGCGTACGCTAGGCGTACGTGCTAGGTACGCCGCGCGTACGCATGCAGAGTGGCGAACTTGGGCTTTTGGGCCTTAGAAGTTTGGGTCTGGATAGTTGGGCCTCATGGCCCATTGTGGAGCATAGTTTCTGGGCTTAGGACTGAGATTTAGAGTATTGGGCCTTTGGTCCATATTAGGCCACTTGAAATTATTTATTTTCGGCCAAGGATTTATTGGGCTTGTAATAAGGCCCATTTGGGGAGTTGGGCCCAATTTGGAAAACTGGGCCATTAGTAGGCCTTTAGTGGGCCATTAGTGGGCTGGGAAAGACAAGATGGAATTGGGCCTTGGGTAAGATCCAAATTAGACCAAGGATTAAAATGGTCATTTTACCCTAAGAAGTATTATGGATTTTGACTAAGTGTTGTTATGATAATGATAGCCTGGGAGTCATCAGAGCAGCTGTTAGAGATTCCTTTCCGTGATATTCGACACTCAGCTTTACGAGGTGAGTTACCTTCCAGTAGAAGTGGGTCTAAGGCACCAAGGTCGGCCCACTAGTAGGAGATTATAGTTGAGATGATTGTCTTTGTGATAATTGTCTGGTATGACATTATCTGTTATGTTTTATGTGCTAGTATGCTATGTGATTATGTGGTGGTGGTAGGTAGGGCACCAGTCCCCGGGTCCGGTTGAGATAAACTGGCAGGGTAGGTCGGCTACCCCAGAATCGCCTGGCAGGGTAGGTCGGGCACCCCAGAATTGCCTAGCAGGGTAGGTCGGGCACCCCAGAATTGCCTGGCAGGGTAGGTCGGGCACCGCAGAATTGCCCGACAGTATGTTGCTATATGTTATGTGGTATGGTGGGGGAACTCACTAAGCTTTGTCCTTACAGTTTTCAGTTTTGTTTCAGGTCCCTCTTCTTCGAAGGGAAAGGAGCCGGCACGGTAGCTGCGCATCACACACATGACTTCCGCATTATGAGATTCTTGGGATTTGTACTCTGACGTTGTTACTATATTATGATATGCTTTTGAGACTTATGGGTTATGGTTTTTATGAAATGAAATAACTTGATGATGTTTTCTATAATTTGTTTTATGAATCGCTATATCAAAAATGAAATTTTTGGTCATGATTTTTGGGATGTTACAAGTTGGTATCAGAGCCTTGGTTTGAGGGATTCGGACACACCTTCGGGGTGTCTGGACTCAAATCGAGGGTCTGAAAGACTTTTACAGGAAAATAGTTTTTCTAAATTTAAAATAAGGAGTTTTGAGAAAGAACAAGGTGTGTGATGCGTGCAACCGGCCGAGCTCAAGTAAGTTTTCCCCAAGATACCCATACATGTTATGTTATGATATGATATGATTATGAGAACTGCATGCTAGAATAGGGCTAAGGATCTAGGAATGATGCCTTATATGCCTATTGTATGTGTATGAGAACTGCATGCTAGATTAGGGCTAAGGATCTAGGAAGATGCCTTATGTGCCTGCTATATGTGCTTATTGAGTTACATGCTAGAACTGATTAGTCGGTAATATGATGGCCTGAATAGGTAATGCTTGGTATGGTTACTCAATGCTCGAATGCTGCTTGCTTTGTGCTTTTAGGAGTTCTAGTTATCTCTAACTAACTAGTAAACGAATACGTTAAGTTACATATTGCAAGGACTAAATAATTTAAGAAGGTTAGGTTTAGCCCTATTGCGCAGCTCTTGTTTGAGTCCAACCGTTGTAGGGTAGGATCTCTCATTCGAAGAAATATCTGGTCTTAGTGATACGTAATGGTATTCGCAAGCTAGTTAGGTAAAGGTAGCATGGATTCCTTATGTAGCTGATGGCGGAGAGTGGGTTGGAGATTGCCCTAGGGTAAGCCTAGGATGAGATTAGCATAAAGAGAGATACTAGTAGAAGGGACTTGGTGAAGTCAAGGCAATCCTTGAGGAAAGTGTGGATAGATGTGGAAGGTAGTACGGGCCCGTACTACTGAAAGCAGAGGATCCGTAATTGGGTCAAGGAAGGTTGAGATAGAAACAGGGAACTTGTAGAATGTGTGAGATCTCTCGAGGTTATGTATGACCCTGATAATTATGTGTTTTGTTTCAGAATGGTAGTGATTACACGTCACGGAGTAGGAGGTTCAGGGTTTGGGTCAGGATCAAGTTCGGGTTTGGGTTCTGAGCCAGTCGATGAGGGAATACGTGAGTTCATTGATTTTGAGATCACGAGAGCCATCCTTGAGTCGACCCCGGTGATTTTCGGGTCAATCAAGGAAGGGATTATCGAGCTGATGGAGGATTGCCTCCAGGCATTTCGGAGTGACATAGCGCCTAGCCAGATAGGGACACACACTCTCCTTTAAGGATTTCAGGGTATGTGGTGCGCCAAACTTCCATGGGGTGAAGGACCCCATCATGGCCAGGAGGTGGATTGCAGACATGGAGTATGCTCAGTTGACGAGCTTCTGCCCTGAGGGGTCGAATCTCCGGTACGCTGCAGGGTGTTTGAGGGACAGAGCTAGAGATTGGTGGGAGGCAGTTAGTGATTCGCTGGGAGCCCCATCCATTGAGGCTATGACTTGGTCGGATTTTGTGACCATGTTTTGGGCTGAGTTGTAACGGCCCAAAAATCAAGGGTAAAAATTTCATTTTTAATATAATCAAACATTGATACCATTTATTTCAACCATTTCAAATCATCATTAAGTATAACATTTATCATAGTTCATCCCAAAATCATTCATTGCGGAAATCATAGGTGTGTGCTGCAATCCTTCCGAGCCCTTCTTTTCCCAAACGATGCCACCTGAAACCATAAACAAAACCTGTACGCACGAAGCTTAGTGAGTTTCCCAGAGCATACCCTGCACACAATCCATATATCACATATCCTGTTAGCTATAGAAGCTACTTGTAGCACATAAGCCATGCATACATAAAACATGTAAGAATGCCATGGGCTACCCCACATGGTCTTTACCTAGGCATGTCATGGGCTACCCCACATGGTCTTACATCCAATGCTATGGGCTACCTCACATGGTCTTTACCTAGGAATGCCATGGGTTACCCCACTGGTCTTACATCCAATGCCACGGGTTCCCCCCGGGGTCTTCCCTGTCAATATCATATATAATCAAATAGCATATCATGTATCAATGAAATATCTATACATAACACGTACATAAACCTGTAAGGATGTCGTGGCTCCCCCCAGGGTCTTATACCATTGTGCCATAGGCTACCCCACATGGTCTTTCCATGCAAATCTCACAAAGATAACTAGCATACCACATATCATATAATTACTAGCATACCACCTAGCATAAAGCTAACTATCGTACCACATAATATAAATGGGCCGGCCTTGGTGCCTTAGACCCATTGGTATGGTGGGAAGACTCACCTCAGATGTAGAAGCTTCCTGAAGAAATCCTTAGCTGCTGCTTTGTCTACTTCCTTCATCAATACCGATCAATATACCCAATTAGCAATTGGGTCCCATACCAAAATCCTTAATCCATGCATGGGGGTAAAATGACCATTTTACCCCGGGCCCAATATGATCCAAACTAAGGCCCAAAAAACAACAAGCCCATAACTGATGAGTACGCTGGGCGTACTCCTATGTACGCTAAGCGTAATGGCCACATGATGAGTACGCTGGGCGTACCTGCACGTACGCTCAACATACTCCCCTGTTAAGCCACTTTCCCATTAAGTGCTTAATACTCTACTCCAGAAGCTACAATCACAGATCCAAGTCCTTTTCAACGTCTTAAACCATAAAGTTGCTTACTTGATGGCTTTGCATGACCCACATAAACTCACACTCTAAAAATGATAATCTACTTCCAAGTAAATGGTCTTAACTCATGCATGAATCCATTAAGACTTCCAATATGGAAAATTTCTGCCTTAGGGACTCATTTAGCACTGAGAGTGGCAACTCAAAGCCTAAGAATCGGATTTCAACCATAAAGTTCCATCCTTAGGACCAAAATGAACTAAAACTCACAATGGTAGATCTAAGAGATGAATGATCAAGATCAAATCTTTATACCTTCATCAAGCTGAGAATGAGTCCCAAATTCCAGATCCACAAGCTCCTCCTTGATTCCCATCTTTGCAACAAGTTCCATCTTCTTGAAATGCACCAAAAACCACCGAAAATGCACTCACAAAGCTCACAACACTCTTGGATGAAGCTACCACTCGAAATTAGGGTTTAAGGCTCTGGAAATGGAAGAGAAGCGCACCCCCTCGGACTTAATGTGCTTTAAATAGTGAGCCAACCCTAAAAATTAGGGTTTTTGAGATCCTGGACGTACGCTGGGCCTAATCCTCGTAAGCTGGGCGTACGTCTTTAGCACCCGCGATTCCTTATCCAATAATACGATGGGCGTACCCCAGCTTACGCTGGGCGTGCTCACCAGGCTGCCACCTTGCATCCAAGGGCTGAAAAGCAAACTTTTCCATTCAGGGACCAATTCTGCTAAGAAATTCGAAGTACTATAACTCCTTCATTCTAAGTCCGTTTCCGACGAACTTATACCCAAGAAAAGGTGGCATGAAGCCCTACGCTCCAAGCTACACCCCAAGCCTTAAAACCTCCCGAATAAAACCCCAGACCCATAAAAGACCGAATCGACAGATTACGCTTATGGCCCTGGTCCCCCGAAGACACAATCGAACACTTTCAAAACCGGGTGTTACATGAGTTTGCGCCGGATGTGGAGCTTTAGCAGCTGGCCATGGAGTTTATGGATATGAGGCAGACAACTGAGTCCGGTGGTGGAGATTACTGCTAAGTTTAGGGAGAGGGCCTTACTGGTGCCTCAGTACGCAGGGGATGAGGAGATGTGGAAGACCCGCTATCATGACATGTTGAGAGCTGACATTCAGAAACATGTCAGCTACTCAGCATGCCTGACATTGGATGACATGATTGTGAGGGCAAGGGAGAGGGAGATTGATATAGAGCACATCAGGAAGAGGAAGGAGGAGACTGAGAGGGTTACTGGGGTTTCGAGGAAGAAACCCAAGGGGATCGACTCGAAGTCGAAGGGCCAGCTGGGCCGGAGCCGCTGTGGGAAATGCGGCAGGCCACCTGAGGGAGTTTGCAGAGATGGGGGATCGGGCTGCTATAAGTGCGGAAAGACCGGACACTTTAGCAAGGATTGTACTGCCCCTACCCCCACCTTTCAGACATCAGACCCGATTTACTTTCATTGCAATCAGAAGGGCCATAGAAAGGACAACTGCCCGAGATTGACAGCAGCAGCGCCAGTGGCGGCGCCAGCTCCAGCGACCCTACAGATCATGGATGGCCGACAGGGCAAGATAGATGCTCCAGTGGTGAGGAGCCGAGCCTTCCAGTTGACCGCCGAGGAGGCGTGTGCTGCACCGGATGTGGTAACAGGATTGTTCCATTTGCACGACATCCCATTTCAGGTGTTATTTGACTCGGGGGCTAGCCAATCATTCGCCTCTCTTGCTCTTAGCAAGGGGTTTTCTGAGTCTTCAAGCTTGTTAGATTGTCCTTTAGAGGTCGAGATTGCCGACGACCGATCCGTCCGGGCATCAGAGGTTTTCAGAGTTTGCATTTTGAGGTTATACGACGAGCATTACCTCGTGGATTTGGTTCCCATTCCGTTACGTGGGAACAAGGTTATCATAGCCACGGACTGGTTGAGCCCTAATGGGGCGGTGATCGACTGTGTGTAGCAGTTGGTGCGTATCAGGACCCCAAGTGGGGGATAGTTGGTGGTTCAGGGCGAGAGGCCGTTGCGAGGACCAGCCTTATGCTCAGCAGCGAGGGCTAGGCGCTACCTTCAGCAGGGTTGCGTCGGGTATGTCGCCTATGTTATGGATACCCGGGAGGCGGGTAAGGCGACTGTGAGCGATGTGCCAGTGGCGCGAGAGTACCCGGATGTATTCCCAGAGGAGCTACTGGGATACCTCCGGAGAGACAGGTGTAGTTCAGGATCGACCTAGTCCCAGGTGCGGCTCTGATAGCCAAGACACCATATCGGTTGGCTCCTCCCGAGATTCAGGAGTTGTCTACACAGCTGCAGGAGCTATTAGAAAAGGGATTCATCAGGCCGAGCAGTTCGCCTTGGGGAGCCTCGATTCTGTTTGTGAAGAAGGATGGGTTGCATCGGATGTGTATAGAATACCAGGAGCTGAACAAGGTAATGGTGAAGAACCGTTACCCACTCCCGAGGATTGATGATCTCTTCGACCAGCTACAAGGGGCATCTTGGTTCTCCAAGATAGATTTACGTTCAGGCTACCACCAGATGCGATTCAGAGAGGAGGATGCGCAGAAGACTGCTTTCCGGACTCACTATGGGCACTACGAGTTCGTGGTGATGCCCTTCGGGCTCACCAATGCTCCTGCCGCATTCATGGTCCTCATGAACCGCGTATGCAGACTGATGTTGGATCGGTCTATGATAGTCTTTATTGATGACATCTTGGTTTACTCCAAGATGCAGGTTCAGCACGATGAGCACTTGCGAGATGTGTTGGATACCCTGAGGATGGAGAGCTTATACGTCAAGTTCTCTAAGTGTGAGTTTTGGTTACACGAGGTGCAGTTTCTGGTTCACCTTGTCAACCAGAACGAGATTTTGGTTGAACCGGCCAAAGTGGAGGCCATGATGAGATGGGAGGTTCTGAAGTTTCCATCTGAGATTCAGAGTTTCCTAGGGTTAGCAGGCTATTACCGGAGATTCATTCAGGACTTCTCCAAGATAGCAGTACCCTTGACCCGGCTGACGAAGAAGGTCAGCAGGCAGCGTTCGAGACGCTGAGGCAGAGGTTGTGCGAGGCACCGATCTTAGCCCTGCCAGAGGGCATGGAGGATTTTGTAGTATACTGCGATGCGTCCATTTTGGGTTTGGGTGTAGTATTGATGCAGAGAGGGCACGTCATCGCCTACGCCTCGAGGCAGCTGAAGCCTCACCGGGCGAACTACCCGACGCACAATCTGGAGTTGGGGGGCGGTTGTCTTCGCCCTCAAGATTTGGCGACATTACCTATATGGGGTCTATTGTACCATTTACACGGATCACAAGATTCTAAGGTACCTCATGGATCAGTTGAATATGAACATGAGGCAGAGTCGGTGGCTAGATATGGTGAAAGATTACGACTGTGAGATCCTCTACCACCCGTGGAAGGCCAATGTTGTGGTCGATGCTCTTAGCCACAAGGAAGTCCCGTTAAGAGATATTTGCTTGCGGATGATAGTAGTGACACCGCTTCTAGAGCAGATCCGAGAGGCCCAACAGGAGGCTATAAAGGAGGAACATCGGAAGAGCGAGCGTATATTGGGTCAGGCTTCCTCATTCGACTATGATAGCCGTGGGTTGTTGACACTACACCGTAGAGTGTGGGTTCCATATAATGGAGGTGTGCATCAGGTTTTGATGGAGGTGGCGCATAAATCCATGTTTTCCATCCATCCCGGGGCGACGAAGATGTATAGAGATCTTCGTCCTGATTACTGGTGGCCCTGCATGAAGTGGGATGTAGCCTGGTACGTTGAGAGATGCCTGACCTGCATGAAGGTCAAGGCCGAGCACTAGAGGCCTCATGGCAAGACACAACCATTGGATATCCCTATTTGGAAATGGGAAGATATTACTATGGATTTCATCACAAAGCTTCCCAGGACCGCACGAGGGGTGGATTCGATTTGGGTCATCGTGGATCGGTTGGCCAAGAGTGCTCACTTCATACCGATCCAGGAGAGCATCTTGGCCGAGAAGCTGGCGGATATCTACATCAGAGAGGTAGTAACTTGACACGAAGACCAGTTTCTGTGATCTCTGACCGAGACGTGCAATTCACTTCCAGATTCTGGAAGAAATTCCATGATGAGTTGGGTACTCGTCTTCATTTTAGCACGGCTTTCCACCGTCAGACGGATGGTCAGAGTGAGCGGACCATCCAGACCTTGGAGGACATGCTACGAGCATGCGTATTAGACTTCGGTGGTAGCTGGGATACCTACCTTCCCTTGGCAGATTTTTCCTACAATAATAGCTACCACGCGAGTATTGACCGTCCTCCCTTCGAGATGTTATATGGGAGAAAATGCAGAACCCCGATATGCTAGGGTGAGGTTGGACAGAGGGTCATGGGGAGTACCGAGGTGGTACTCAAGATGACAGAGAGGATCCAGCAGGTCCAAAGCAGGCTTCAGACTGCTCAGAGTCGGCGGAAGAGCTATGCCGACAAGCGCCGATCGGACCTGGAGTTTCAGGTGGGAGATATAGTGAAGGTGTCACCTTGGAAAGGTTTCATACGGTTCATGAAGCGGGGCAAGTTGGTCCCCAGGTACATTGGACCGTTCAGGGTATTGGACCGGGTGGGCCGAGTCGCGTATCGACTGGATTTTCCAGCCGAGCTTAGTCAGATCCACAACACCTTTCATGTATCCTAGTTGCGGAAGTGCCTAATAGATGAATCTATAGTGGTTCCTCTAGAGGATATTCAGGTGGACGACAGCCTGAACTACATCGAGCGACCAGTAGCCATTCTCGACAGGAAGACGAAGGATCTGAGGAACAAGAAGGTCGAGTTGGTGAAGGTGCAATGGCAGCACCACAATGGTTCAGAATGGACTTGGGAACCGGAGGACGAGATGAGGGAACACTACCCCGAGTTATTCCCGGAAGCAGCAGACGACTTCGAGGACGAAGTCTAATTCAAGTGGGGGAGATTTGTAACATCCTGGATTTTTAAGGTACTATTCTTATCCATATAAGGTTAATGGTTGGGCTTGGACCTTTGGGCCCTTGTAATTGGGCTGAGGAAGCACCCTACGCGGAGCGTACCTTGCCATGTACACTCAGCGTACTCAAGAGATTAGAACACGGAAGCCATACACATACGCCCAGCGTACCAAGAGTACGCGCAGCGTACGCATGTAGGTTCTAAAACCCTGGATTTTAGGGTTTGATCCCTATATAAAGGACCTTATGCCTTTGGTCCAGCCTCCCTCTTAGCTTTAGTCAGCCACCACGAAAACCCTAACCCATATTTGTGTGTTCTTGTCAATTGGAAGCCACTTGAGAGAATCTTAGTGTTGTTTTGGTGTTTTGGAAGAGAAAGACGTTTGAAGAAGGAGAAAGGATTCAAAGGGAGCTTGTAGATCCAGGAGATTAGCACCACTTCTGACTCATTTGAGGTATCAAGCTTCAAACTTGATCATTGCATGCTTAGATTTGATTTTGGGGTGTTTTATGTCACTTTTGGACTCCATTGTTGAGGTTTCTTGTATCTTGATAGTTTCAGACCATAAGAGCTGTCATTTTTGGCTCTTAGAAGCACTTAGAGTCATAAAAATCGAACCTTGGTGGTTAAGCCACAACCATGCAAGTGTTTGATGGTCATAAAGTTGGTTTAAGGACCAAAATCATGTTTAGACCCCCAACCATGCATGCAAGCACATAAAGTTTGTGACTTTATGGGATAGCTGGTCTTAAAGGACATGGATCTACATTCTGGACGTGAAGACTTAATGGATTAAGTCACAAATAGAACCCCAAGGGAGTTGGCCAGTACGTTGGGCGTACACCCTGGTACGCCGCGCGTACTGGGTCAACTTCCCGCTTTTGGTCAAGGCCAGCGTACACTAGGCGTATGTGCTAGGTACGTCGCGCGTACGCACGCAGAGTGGCGAACTTGGGCTTTTGGGCCTTAGAAGTTTGGGCATGGATAGTTGGGCCCCATGGCCCACTATGGAGGATAGTTTATGGGCTTAAGACTGAGATTTAGAGTATTGGGCCTTTGGGCCATATTAGGCCACTTGAAATTATTTATTTTCGGCCAAGGATTTATTGGGCTTGTAATAAGGCCCATTTGGGGAGTTGGGCCCAATCTAGAAAATTAGGCCATTAGTAGGCCTTTAGTGGGCCATTAGTGGGCTGGGAAAGACAAGATGGAATTGGGCCTTGGGTAAGGTCCAAATTAGACCAAGGATTAAAATGGTCATTTTACCCTAAGAAGTATTATCAATTTTGACTAAGTGTTGTTATGATAATGATAGCCTGGGAGTCATCAGACCAGCTGTTAGAGATACCTCTCCGTGATATTCGACACTCAGCTTTACGAGGTGAGTTACCTTCTAGTAGAAGTAGGTCTAAGGCACCAAGGTCGGCCCACTAGTAGGAGATTATAGTTGAGATGATTGTCTTTGTGATAATTGTCTGGTATGGCACTATCTGTTATGTTTTATGTGCTAGTATGCTATGTGATTATGTGGTAGTGGTAGGTAGGGGACCAGTCCCCGGGTCCGGTTGAGATAAACTGGTAGGGTAGGTGGGGCACCCCAGAATTACCTGGCAGGGTAGGTCGGGCACCCCATAATAGGGATGAGAATTTGGCCCGGAAACCCGAACCGAACTGAAGTAGGCCCAAATAAGCAATTCGCTTCGGTTTTCGGGTATCTATATGAGGCTTATTCGGTTTCCGGGTTATTCAGTTCGGTTTACCCGAATAAGGGCTTATTCGGGCTAAAAGGACAGAACCGAATTTGAAAAGTCACAATGTTTATTTTTATGTTTCAGCATGTTTGTAAATTTTTAGCCAACTTTGAAGTGTCATAACGTCTTCGTTATTTGTCCGATTAGCCCGATTTTTTTCCAGATTGTAGTTCACACTTTAAACTACAGTTTACACTATTTAAATGCGTTATTTGGTTGTATATTCAGTGAGATACATACCCCTAAACATGGGGTATTAAAGCTGAGTTTTTATGTTTCAGCATGTTTGCAATTTTTTAGCCAACTTTGAAGTGTCATAACGTCTTCGTTATTTGTCCGATTGACCCAATTTTTTTCGTGCTTGTAGTTCACAATTTAAAATATAATTTACACAATTTAAATGTGTTATTTGGTTGTATATTCAATGAGAGACACGCCTCTAA
The DNA here is from genome assembly GCF_052849685.1 of Lactuca virosa. NCBI lineage: Eukaryota > Viridiplantae > Streptophyta > Magnoliopsida > Asterales > Asteraceae > Lactuca > Lactuca virosa. Next base: position 149,896,794 of record NC_136433.1, read on the forward strand.
ACATGGGGTATTAAAGCTGAGTTTTTCTGTTTCAGCATGTTTGCAAATTTTTAGCCAACTTTGAAGTGTCATAACGTCTTCGTTATGTGTCCGATTAGCCCGTTTTTTTCCAGCTTGTAGTTCACAGTTTAAACTATATTTTACACTATTTAAATGCATTATTTCGTTGTATATTCAATGAGATACAGGCACCTAAATAAGGGATATTAAAGCTATTTTTTTTTACAAAAAAAAATACTAACATTTACTTTATTATAATAGATCCTACATATCTTCGAGATGTTTTGACCCCCATAAAAGAAGATTTCAACATTTGTAGAGCTATGGTTGGATTTCTCGAGAAATTCAAGGTGAAAACCGACATGTTATCGACGTCAACAAAACCGATGGCACATCGTTTTTTTGGAGAAATATGTGATGTGTACAAACACAAATTCTAACTCTTTTTGCACCTTTGAAACAATTATATATAATTTGTATTATTTTTAATTAACAAATTTGTTTCTTTAAAAGATTTGTTATGAAATCATAAGCTACAAAATTCATACAAAATACAATATTTATAATCACATTGTAAATGTTATTTGGGTTATTCGGGTTATACAATCATAGTACGATTTATCCGGTTCTTTTCGGTTATAATAGGTCCTTAGTCATCTTGTATATGTTATTTGGGTTGGAATCGAACCGAACCGAATAATACCCGAACCGAACCGAACCCGTATTACTTATTTGGTTCGGTTTTCGGTTCATACAATTACCCTTATTCGGTTCTCGGGTTATTCGGGTTCGGGTCGGTTTGGTTCGGTTCTGGACCGAATAACATCCCTACCCCAGAATTGCCTGGTAGGGTAGGTCGGGCACCCCAGAATTGCCCGACAGTATGTTGCTATATGTTATGTGGTATGATGGGGAAACTCACTAAACTTTGTGCTTACGGTTTTTAGTTTTGTTTCAGGTCCCTCTTCTTCAAAGGGAAAGGAGCCGGCACGGTAGCAGCGCATTACACACATGACTTCCGCATTATGAGATTCTTGGGATTTGTACTCTGACGTTGTTACTATATTATGATATGCTTTTGAGACTTATGGGTTATGGTTTTTATGAAATGAAATAACTTGATGATGTTTTCTATAATTTGTTTTATGAATCGCTTTATCAAAAATGAAATTTTTGGTCATGATTTTTGGGATGTTACAATAAAACATAAGACTCCAATAATATGAAAAAAGAGTAATAGATAGAGTCTAAAATAAACACGTAACAATCATTGACAATGTGTCAAGATCTACTATAAAAGGGTGGGATATGATTAAAAATGGGTATTACAAAAAAATTTGTTTTCCCAAAAATGTGAATTGGGGGACCCGTCTCAAAGCTCATGTGACATCTCCAAATTTACAGACTAAAAGACCTTTTCTTTATGCTTATTTGAAATAGAGTATACTTTATAAATGCAGAATTTGTCCCATAATAATAATGTGAGATAAAAGCATTTCCGAAGAAACATTTTTTCATTGATTATTTAAAAACTTGGGACGTCATAACTGATACAAGAAACATAAGCATAAATATAGTTATAACAAGCCTTACAACAACTTATTGTACTTAATGACCTAAACACCTCGAATCTCTCAGCGGATTCAAACATCACTATCATTGTACCTTTATACCGCTACATGTGATACAAAGAAATAGAATGGGTCAAGCTGGGAAGCCTGGTGAGTACATAGGGTTTTCAACCCACAATAATTAAGTCATTTAATTATATTTTTCACATCAAACAATTAACTCGGTTACCCATTCCCGTTATTCTCACTCTCTGATCCTAAACTGGTGATCTCGAGGGACCTATCCTAAAGGATCACTGTAAGCGACAAATAGATAATATTCGGGGATTCCATAGCAATATATGTCAATAAGGCAACCATGAGGGGGATAAAGTACCCGAATGAACATTCTTTCATTTTCTCTGAAAAACATGATCATTAACACCTATAGGTGGCGAGCCTGCTAGTGTTCCACGAGGCTATCTAGAATAGTCAGTGGTCGTCATCTATACTCTGTTAGATGACTAGTACCTAGTAGTACAATAGTACAATGCATGGCCTCTCACCATTATTTTATTTTCCACAACCTTTCACTACCCATTACAATTTAAATATGATAAAATAAATATATGAGTAAAATCATATCATATTATTGCATTTAACACAAATATCAAGAACGCAGATAATATGCACATATAGCATTTAATTATATAAATATTGTGTATCTATTTGTAAGATGAAAGTGACTATGCCCTCACTTGTTAAAAGTGGATGACTGGTGGGCAGAGCTTAACCTAATACCTTAGTTTTTCCTTTTGAAAGACCTATGTATACACATCACTAAGTCTTAGTCTTATATTACTTGCGACTAGTGATAGTCGAGACTATTTATTAATCCCAATGTATACATCAAGATCTATCAAGTAAGGAATAACCAGGTACAATCATATCGAAGGTAGAGTCTGTTTGGTATATAGAGTATACTGTTTGGAAATCCCACTTTAAACACCTCACTAAATCTAGCATAGACATCACTCCCGTAAGTAGATCAATCAGTCATATGACATGGAATTACTGATAAATCTTGTGTATAGGTTCGTAATAACGATAATGAACTTAAACATAAGTAACACTTAAAGCATAACAAGTATGGCTTACCTTACAAAGTTTCTAGCGAAAAACCGAGAATTGCGCAGGCAGAATTCCGAACCGAAAGCTTCTATTTATCGGGATCTCTAATGCCGCAGGGCCTCGCTAAAGCAGTTGTGAACTAGGGAGTATCGGGGATAGGGGTGTAGAAAGGTTGCCAGAGGATCTGGGATTGAATGGGTGAGGAAATGAGATATATTCGACATATATATAGGAGCAGGCAAGGTGCGCCGCGCCCAGACCAGAGGCGCATCGTGCCCTTATGGCGATGTTGTTTAGATTATTTGTTCTAAAAAATCTTTTATTTTTTAAGTGTGTTTTAGCCCTATTTATTAAGTTATTTTATAAATGTTATATACACAGAAATCGCATATACTCAAATATCTCTCTTTTATTTATTCCTAAAAGATTACAATTGTTGACCAACGTAAATACATCTTTTATATGTCTAACGAGAAATGAGTGCATTACAATTATCTCCCCCTTAGGATGATTCTGTCTCAGAATCATGCATCATCAAACATGTATAGATAGCGACTCCTCATGTCGCTTTTTGTCTCCTAGGTGAGGCTCGGCCCCACCGTATATTTCCACCGCACTAGCACTAACTCGACCATCTTGCGTTGTAACTTCTTCGTCTTACGGTCAACAATTGCCTTAGGCTCTTCAATCAACCTCTTGTTTTTATCGATTCTCATCTCCAAAAGCGGACTCATATCAGGAACTTCTCACCTTGTAGCGACCCAAAAACAATAATATTTTTTTTTCTTTTAAAAGCTTATCAAATTATTCATTAATTGTTCAAAATCAACACCAAGTCTTAATATCCAAAACATCAGATTACAAATATATCAAATGCGGAAATCATGAGGGGAGGATGTTGTGCCATCACACCGGGCCCTTCCCTTTTGAACTAGATGTACCTGAAACCATAAACATAAACTGTAAGAATAAGCCTCAGTGAGTTCCCCAAAGTTCCACATACCACATAAAAGAAAATAAATGTTATAGGCCAAATCATAGTCTTATAATCATTTCCTGTCATGGGCCAAACCATGGTCTTTTCATGTAGTGCCGAGGGCCAAATCCCGGTCTTACATACAAGTGTCAGGGGCTAGATCCTGGAGTTTCATATAATGGCCAAGGACCAGATCCTAGTTTTCATACAAATATCAGGGGTCAGATCCTGGTATTTCATGCAAGTATCACAAAAACAATTAGCATTCTACACGACAAGTAATGGGCTGGAATTGGTGCCTTCGACCCATGGATCTAGTGAGGAGACTCACCTCAACTGCTGAAAAATCAGATAAATGCTTGGGTTGTTGGGCCGAAAAAATCCACGCGCCAACTAAACAAACAAAGCCCCAATTAATAATTAGAACATAAACCATAGTTGAAAATCTACTTTACTTTCCAATATCCAAGGTAGAAGGGCCAATTTACCCTTTTTCTTCATTTATCCCAAATATCCTAGGTCCAAACCCCAAAGGTTATCCAAAGTCCATCATGGGCCCAAAATTCATAAGTGGCCCAATACCATAAAATTCTAAGGTCCAAGCCCCACAAGCAAGCCCAACACTAACGATCCAAGGCCCAAAAGAATAACCCATAGCTGGAACTAGGCTGTAGGCCCCACGTACTATCTTGTACGCCCTGTGTAAAAGTCCGAAGTGATAAGGAAACAGGGTCGGGGTGCAGTACGCACATCGTACTGGGTTTTACGCCCAACGTACGCACCTAAAAGTAAAACCCTCATTCAGTTCTTAATGCCTTAAGACTTTACGTCCAAACTTCATATTTGAGCTTAATAAGACATCTAAGGCCATAACATTGAAAACTTTATGCCTTTTCATGGCTACAAAGAGTCCAACACTAAGAATTTAACTTGTTCCATCACTTTTAACACCAATACTCCTCCATGGGGACAAACCAAGATCCTAGATTGCATTTTTATGACTTAAAATACCCTAGGACATCTGAAAGGACAGCTTAAAGGCTTTGGTGTACCTCATACAAACAAAGCCCTTGGTTTTGGGACAAAAGGATGGAAATCAAGGCTTTACTAAGATCTAAAAAAAACATAAGCTAAGGTTGGAGCTTTATACCTCCAAATGGTGCACAAAGGAGAGAAAGTGTTGGATCCAAAGTCTTGAGGGCAAAGTCACCTCCTTGATGATCTTCCTTCACAAGGAAGAAAGCTCACAACTCACTCAAAAGCACAAAATGCTCAAAATAGGCTAGGGTTAGCAAGGTAGGTCGATTCTAGGAGTGGATGCTGATAAAAAGAAAGGTTTTGGGGGGCTATAATGGTGCTTAAATAGTGCACAAACCCCAAAATATTAGGGTTTGGTCCACTACTGCGTACGCCCTGCGTATCAACTCTTGGATAAGGTGTCTAAGTCCATAACTTATTTGGTATATACTTGACCCGACTCGACATGGTCCATTTGGGTTGCACTTCACCCGAACTATTTATATGGATAATATTATGAGAATAGTATGTTTACGACTTATTAATATATTATAAGTTATAATATATTAATATATGAAATCATATTATTTAATTAGTATTGATCTTAAATTAATTATGAATTAATCTAGTGATCAAAAGGTGACTAATTAAATAGTGGGCTATTATATTTATATAGTGTGGGCTAATACTCATTGGGTAATGGGCTAAGCTTGCATGGGAGTCCATGGGTGATCCATGGAGCTTTTAACCCATGGATCCTTGGAAAAGGAAAAGACATGGGTTATTAGGGTTTACATGGTTCATAACCCTAATCATCTACACTATATAAAGAGGCTTGTGGTGCTTGAAATGACACTATGTGTGTGTGCATAGGAGTGGCCGATTTCTAGAGCTTGTATACTCTCTCATAAAGTTTTCCAAGTATGTGGTGTTTTGTGATTTCCATTTGAGGCATTCACATTATTGGTGCTAGGCTCTCAAACTCCTAAGGAATCAACTCACTACTAAAGGTATGTAATTCTTCTAGTATCTTTTATGTTTAAAAGTACCCCATGCCATGCTAGATAGGTTAAGGACCTTGGAAAATTATTTTGCATGTATTTTAGTCAAACATAGATCCAAGGTTTCTAGGGTTGCATTAACACCTTAGGAGTGTTAGAATGCTCAAAACCCAACGATGGTATCAGGGCCTAGGCTTGTTTGTTTGATACTTGATGCAAAATAGCTGAAAAAATCAAAGTTTTTGATGTCTGCACAGGGGACTCGCCGAGTCCATGGGGGGATGCGACGGGTCCAAACACAAATTCATCCTACTCGTCGAGTAGGTTACTGCACTCGACGAGTAGGAGGCTCTGACTGCAGTGTTTTGACTTTTGCTACTGGAAATGGACTAGAAACATTACCCTAAACTGTTTTGATGTTTTAAAACCTGTTTTAGATGGTGTAATGTTTGTGCTAATCCATTTACAATGGCCAATATCAAAATTACATGTTTATATGTGTTCATATGTTCTTGAAAATTTGATATGATATTCATGTTCTTATGAATTATTGTTAGATCATAGGAATTATTTGCTAAATTGTTTATTAATTAATTCTTGATCATTTATGTGTTTTAATGAAGTCCATAATTTGTCCTCAAGTTATGGATTTCCAAAGGTCACTTTCTTTTATGCACATTTAAAACACATAAGTTACATGAAAATGAAGAGTCTTCATTTTTATGAACCTTTAATTCATAAGTTATGAAATGAAAAGTTTTTAATAGTTTTAAAACTTGTCCTCAAGTTTTGGAATTTGTAAAGTTGCACACACTTTAATATACTTTAATTCCAACCATTAGAGTTTTAAAAGTTAAAATTCAACCCTTATACTATTTATAACATTAATGGTTAATAATTATTATATGTATAAGATTAAGTCGTTTTACCGTTAGTAGGCCTCATTCACGAAGCCGGTCTATATGGGCGGTATAAGGTTGTTGCCTATAAAATGGCAGCTTAATGGGTGTCCATTCTCACCCACCGCTTCCTTGATCGGTGGAGGGTCGTTAGCCGAACGGGTAGGACAATGACTTTAAATTCTCATTAAAAGTATAATGATTATTATAAAGTAACTAAATGTTATTATAAATTCCCAATCTTAGTTACTTTAGGAAAATGTGAAAATGGTGCTAACCCATGAAATTCACACTTTGTACCTTACCAAGTCGTTGGTGGAGCGTGTATGGTTAACCGACATACTAACTTGGACTAGTAAGGATCACGAAGGGTGACTTAATGTTTATCATAGATCGGTGGAGCGCGTGTGGTTAACCGACACATTGATTAGGTGATAATATTAAGGGTACCAAGTGAATTTGCATGGTTATTCACACCTTGTTTTGTGATACTCGACATCCCAGTCACAAAACTTGAAGGGCACAATCGAGATTAAAACATGCCATTGAAAAGTTCAATGAATCTCAAAGGAATCTAGGAATTTCAAAACCAATTAAAACTAATAATTCATTTCGTTTTTCATGGTGGAAATTGGTGAATCGTCATTCACCTACCTTCAAATATGTTATGGCTTAGATTACGGCATCCCTCTTCTAAGTTATAATATATTGTGTTGGATCCTAGCCTTAATATTACATTTGGGTGTCTTATTAAGGATTCGATATATCTAATCTAAACTTGTTTTCTTCTTTTCAGATGTCTTCCAACAACAATGCTTCGGGCTCTAACCCTACTGGCTCCTTCTCTCTCATGAACCTTTGTGGGAGAGTCATCTTTGATGGTTCCAACTTCATGGATTGGATCCGAAACATCAGGATGGTTACTCGCTACGAGGACAAGGAATATATCCTCGATAAGGAGCTAAAGGAGTTTGATGAGTCCACTGCTACTCCTGAGGAGATCGCTGAATACAGGACACATGAGAGAGATGCCACCAAAGTGGCATGCATCATGATGGCCACGATGACAGCCGAACTCCAAAAGTCCTATGAGGACTATTACCCTTTTGAGATGCATCAGGATCTGATGGAAAGGTACCATCAGAGTGCTCGTCAAGAGCGGTATGAAATAATCTCCTCCATGATAACAACCCGTATGAAGGATAGCGAACCAATCACGGGCCACATGCAGAAAATGCAAAGGTATGTGGACCGTTTACTGAAACTGAATGTGAACTTCCCAGAGGAGTTGGCAATTGATATCATTTTGCACTCCTTACCCTCTTGTTATGATCAATTCCGTATTACATACCACATGAACAAGGAGGATGTTACACTCAGTAAGCTTCAAGGACTTCTGAAGACCGCCGAAAGTGGTCTTAAAAGTAAGTCAGTTGCTACTCCTACTCCTACAGCTACCCCTGTTTTGGCTATCGGGCAAGGCAAAGGGAAGAATAGGAAGCACCCTTCGAAGGGTACCAAGGGAAAGTCTCTTGAAGGCTCCTCATCTGGAACCAAAAGTGGTTCTATCACTCCTTCTTCCATCCCTAAGGATGCTGATTGCTTCTACTGTCAGAATAAGGGGCACTGGAAGCGAAACTGCCCTAAGTACTTGCAGGATGTCAAGGATGGGAAAGTGAAACCATCCCATGCAGGTATTTACACTATATTGTCTAATAACTCACCATATTCTAACTCTTGGGTGCTTGATACAGGATGTGGTATTCACATATGTTCTGATTTGCAGGGCCTAAGAAGAAGTGAGGATGTGGAGCACGGGAAGGTAAACTTAATCATGGGGAATAGGAAGATTTCACCTGTTACCAAGATTGGAGTTTATACTTTGTTGCTAGATAGTGGGCTAAAGTTAGATTTGAATAAATGTGTTTACTCGTCTGAAATGTCGAGGAATATTATTTCCTTTTATGCTTTGTACAAACAAGGGTTTACATTTTCTTTTGATAATGAATGTGGTGGAATAAATGCTTTCTTTAATAATGTTCCTTATTTTAAAGCATTACCTTGTGATGGTGTGTATGAAGCTGTGTCGGTTGTAGATAATTTAGGAAATAATGTGTTGTGTATTGATTCTTCTACTAGCTTGGATAAAGCATCTTTGTGGCATTGTCGTCTTGGACATGTAAGCAAGAAACACATAGGCCAGCTCCAAAGGGATGGAGTCTTGGAGTCGTTCGACCTTAAGTCCGATGATAGTTGTGAATCTTGTCTACTTGGAAAAATGACAAAATCTCCCTTCACTGGTACTTGTGCAAGGGGTGAGGGTTTGTTGGACCTTATACATACTGATGTATGTGGACCATTCAAAACCGCCACAAGGGATGCTAATCGCTATTATGTGACTTTTATTGATGATTTTAGTTGATATGGTTATGTCTACTTAATCAAACATAAGTCAGAGACTTTTGAAAGGTTTAAAGAGTTTAAACAGGAAGTAGAAAATCAATTGGGCAGGAACATTAAGATGCTTCGATCCGATCGAGGTGGTGAGTATCTTAGTACAGAGTTCCTCGACTATCTTAAGGAGTGTGGGATTGTCTCACAATTGACACCTCCCTGGACACCACAGCTGAATGGTGTGGCTGAGAGGCGTAATCGAACTTTGTTGGACATGGTTCGCTCTATGATGAGTCGAGCTTCGCTACCAATCTCTTTCTGGGGGTATGCCTTAGAGACTGCCGCCCACATCCTTAATCTAGTGCCTACAAAGATGGTTGCCAAAACACCTCATGAGATGTGGACTGGGAAAGTTCCCAATTTGGACCACATTAAGATTTGGGGTTGCGAGGCTTTCGTGAGGCGCGAGACTCATGATAAGCTCGAACCCCGAAGTGAAAGGTGTATTTTCATCGGCTACCCGCATAAATCCTTTGGTTACCTCTTCTATAGACCCAGTGAGAATGTGGTCTTTGTGGCGAGGAGATGGGTCTTTTGAGAGATAGAATTTATAAGCCAAGGAGACAGTGGGAGACAAATTGACCTTGAAGAAATTCAAGAGTCAATTGGTGAAGGAACCTCAGACACTAGCAATCAACATGAGGAGGACTCCTGTTGATCCGACTGACGAGTCTGTACCTCCGAGGCGTTCCACAAGGGTTAGGAACACACCTGAGTTTTATTATGGATTACATATTACTACGGAAGGTGATACATTTATCAGTGATAGTACACTGGTAAATCTGGATGAACCTAACAGTGTAAAGGAAGCCATGGCAGGCCCGGAGTCTACTAAATGGAAGGAGGCTATGGACAGCGACATACAGTCCATGTATGACAATCAAGTTTGGAACTTGGTTGACAATGTACCAGGCCGTAAGACAGTCGGGTGCAAGTGTATCTTCAAGAAGAAGACCGACATGGATGAGAAGGTGCACACTTATAAAGCGCGATGTGACATCCCCAATTTCACGGCCAGAAAAGACCGATTTGTTTATGCTTTGTTTTTAAAATCAGAGTAATCTTTTATAGAAAACAGATGCGGAATTTGTTCCCAAAACAAAATATGATAAGAATTTATCAAAGCATTTCATCAAGAGATGCATTTTCATTATATAACAATATTCGGGATGTCATGTTCCGATAAACAGACCAAAGGCATAAACAACACAGTATAGAATAGACCTTACAACAGTCATTTATAACTACTGATCTATAATCTAAAATCTCTCGTCAAGTCCACCAACTTATACTCTTGTGCCATTACCTGTAATGCAAAGAAAACTGAGTGGGTCAGGCTTGGGAGCCTTGTGAGCGTATAGGGTTTTCGACCCACAATAATATAATTATTATATTTAATCATCAAACAATCAACCCAATTACCCATCCCCATTATCTTCATTTAATCTTCCCTAAAGATATTATCCTAAGGGTCATCTCCTATATCATATTTACTTCTCATCTCCTTACATCTTATTTCCTTATATGTTTGTTCCTAAGAACTTTTCCTAAGGATCATCGCCTACATCGCATAGACAATACTAATTCAGGGATCACTCCCTCAATATGTGTCTAGTAACGGTTAGGGTATCATCGCATGATTACGCAGCCACAACATCGCCTGGACTCGTAAATCATAATAAGGGTTAGACTATCATCGCATGAATACGCAGCCACAACATTGCCTGGACTCGTAATTCATAATAAGGGTTAGACTATCATTGCATGAATACGTAGCCACAACATCGTCTGGACTCGTAATTCATCACCTATCTATCATCACCTAATTATCATCACCATTATATCCTCACCTATCTCTTATCACATTATTTCATCACACACCAACTATTTCATCTACCCATGTTCTACCCAACATATTTGTAGATATAAATTACATATACAGTTTAAAACTATTTAAAAACTCGTATAAAACATTCATTCAGCATCCATCTCAAGTAAACAAACAATGTATAAACACATAGCACATATTTCATAGCAAATACTTCATATCTATGTGTTAGATGAAAGTAACTACACACTCACTTGATTAGACGATTCTCGGACAGCACTACGGCTCGTAAAGTAGTATTCTTCGGTAAAACTGGAAGATCTTCACACACCGGGCTTCTCGCAGGCAGAGCTTCGGCTCGGAAACTCTTTTCTTCTCGGGATCTTCGGGCTTCGAGACTTGCTTCGTGTCTTGGGATGATACCGGGGCTTTGGGGGGTTAAAATAGGGCTTAGAGAGAGTATCGGGAGTGGGAGAGTAAGAGATGAGCAACCAAACTCGGCTGACCCTCGATTTCTATTTATAGGGTGAATTTTCTGAGTTCACCTCGTGAGTTTCTAATATTCACCTCGTGAACTGGCTCACGTCGTGAGTTTCTAATATTCACCTCGTGAGCTCGATACGTCATTGCATTCATCACGGCCACTTACCCTGGAAGACGTCCATCATCTGTTCACCTCGTGAGTCACTAATGCTCACCTCGTGAACTGGCTCACCTCGTGAGCCACATATGCTCACCTCGTGAGCTCTGACACAGCCTTGGGGTTCACGCCCCGAACTTCAGAAATTCATAACTTTCGCATACGAGCTCTGTTTTTGACGTTCTTTATATCCACGCGTAGATGAGATTATGCTCTACAACTATCGTTTAGACTCCGTTGGCTAATTTTGAATTTATTTTTATTATATTATTTTTAGTAGGCCGGGACAAGAAAACTCCGTTATAAATTCATAACTTCTTCATCCGACGTCCGTTTTCGTCTGTCTTTTTACCATTGCACTACCATTGACGAGATCTTTGATTCTCGTTTAGATTGTTTCGGCTAATAACCGCTCGATCTCAAATCGAGTATTCGGGCTGCACACTGCTAAGTCGAAACTTCGGAAAATCATAACTTCCTCATACGAAGTCAGATTTGAGCGTTCTTTTTATGCACACTCTCGGTTTAACGAACTCTACAACATTCGTTTAGATCACTAGGGCTAAATATTGCTCTATCATAAATTCACTTTTTACGTCATTCAGCGTCGTGCCGGTTCTGTCGCGAAACTTCGACAAGTCATAACTTCTTCGTTATAACTCAGATTTCAACGTTCTTTATATGTACAGAATCCTTGTTGTTGGATTAATGTCTAAGTCCATAACTATAATTGGTAAGACTTGACCCGAACCGGCATGGTCCATTTGGGTTGCATGGCATCATGCATTTGGATAGACTATAATGAGAGAAATAACACTTAAGGTTGGTTAATATATTATAAGTTCTAATATATTAATAAGGTTATTTAATTAGTATTGATCAAGAATTAATTTGGAATTAATTAAGTGATCAAAAGGAGACTAATTAAATATATGGGTTGATTGTGTAAATCATTCATTCTTATATATGTGGGCTTGTGATCCAAGATTCCTTATGTTGGACTAAGTCCATGGGGTGACCCATGGATACTCCATGGAGGTTAAAATCCATGGAGCATAAGGAATGGGTAAAGTTATGAGTTACATGGTGTAACCCTAATAGCCACCATATAAAAGAATCCCATGGCTCAAGAAATCGTGCACTAATGTGTGAGTGTGAGGGCTAGACGATTTCAAGGAGTGTTCAAGTTTCTCTCAAGTTATTCCAAGTGTATTTGGTGTTGTGTGAACCATTTGAGGTGTCACACTTGGGGCACTAGGCACTCAAGCTTCATGAAGACATTCTACATCAAAGAGGTATGTATTCTATCTTGTTATATTTATTATTTTGTATGCTAGATTAGGATAATACCTTGGATGTTCATAATTATATGTATAATAGAGAAAACATAGATCCAAGGTATTTAGGGTTGCATGTACACTTAGGAGTGTTAGAATGCTCATAACCCAACAGTGGTATCAGAGCCAAGGCTTGTTTTTCTTGTTATACTTGCAAAAGTAGCTGAAAAATCGAGTTGGATGCATATATTCGATTGTTTTGGCTGGAATTGGACTAGGAACATTACCCTAAGATGTTTTTGGACTTATAAACTTGTTTTTGATGTGGTAATGTTCATGCTAATCCAATTTCTAAGATAATTGTCATAATTTCAAGATTGGTATTAGTTTGTATGTTCATGCTAATTTCTTGAAGATTGATGATTTGAATTATCTTGTTCTTATGAGGTTCTTAGATTAATAGAAAAGTTGTGTGAAATACTTGTTTTCAATCCATTTTAATCTAAGAGTTGATTCCAAAGTGTGTTTTTGTAACTTGTCCTCAAGTTATATGAAAAATCACATTTAAGAATCATAAAACTCATAAAAGTTGGCAAAGGTTACAAAATGAAGAGTCTAGTTCTAATTAAATGGTTTTATGACTCCATAACTTGTCCTCAAGTTATGGAGGTTCAAGAGTCTCTTCATTAAATTAAAAAAAAAAGTGTAACCTTAATTAGTTCCATAAGTTACAATAAAAAAAAGTTATTTTTTTTTATTAATTAGTTTAAAGTCTTCCATAACTTGTCCTCAAGTTATGAAACTTGAAGAGTTTTTTTTTTTTTTTTTTTTTTTTTTTTTTTTTTTTTTTTTTTAATTAAAACTACTTTAAACTCATAAGTTATGGAATTAATTAGTTTTGAATAGTTTCAAAACTTGCCCTCAAGTTTTGGAATTTGAAAACTTTTCACTTATGAATACTTTAATTCCAAGTTAGCCCTTAGAATTTTAAAAGTTAAAATTCAACCCTTATACTTTATAATATTATAAGTTAATAATATTTATATATATGTATAAGAGTAAAGTCAGTCTTACCGTTAGTAGGCCTCATTCACGAAGCCAGTCTATAAGGGGGGTATAAGGTTACTGCCTATAAAATGGCAGTTTAATGGGTGTCCACTCTCACCCACCGCTTCCTTGACTGGTGGAGGGTCGTTAGCCGAACGGGTAGGACAAGGACTATAATTCTCCTTTCATTAAAAGTATTAATGATAAATACTAAGTAACTAAACTCTTATTAATACCCAATCTTAGTTACTTAGGAAAATGTGAATTTGGTGCTAACCCATGAAATTACACTTTGCACTTTGCTTAAGTCGTTAGTGGAGCGTGTGTGGTTAACTGGCACACTAACCTGGACTTAACAAGGTAGGCAAAGGGTAACTTAATATTTATCATAGTATCGGTGGAGCGTGTGTGGTTAACCGACACACTGATTAAGGGGTAAATATTAAGGGTACCAAGTATATTTGCATGGTTATTCACACCTTGTTTTGTGATCCTCGGCATCCCAGTCACAAAACCTGAAGGGCACACTCGAGATTGAAACATGCCTTTGAACAGTTCAATGAATCTCAAAGATCTAGGACTTTCAAATCTAATTAAAACCTAATAAATTATTTCGTTTTTCATGGTGGAAATTGGTGAATCGTCATTCACCTACCTTCAAATATTTTATAGCTTGGATTACGGCATCCCTCTTCTAAGTTATAAAATAGTTTGTTGGGTCCTAGCCTTAATATTTCATATTGGGTGTCATATTAAGGACTTTAAATCAACTATCTTGAATATCTCCCAAAAAGATGTCTGGTCTAGACATTTATGATCTTCCCAAATCTCTTGAAACAAGCTTTCCTAAATGAAGATGATGTCCCATGGATATCATACTTCTTTCACCTCCTCCAATTATTCTCCCTAACCCACAAGTTCCTAAAAAGTTTAAGGTCACTCAAGCCCTATTGGCAAGGCAAGGTCTAGGTGTGATCACATCTTGGAGATGTAGTCACATATTGACAAGCCGGGAGAGTTGGGTGTCAAAGTCTTGAGAAAGTTGGTGGCTCAACTACTTTCTAAGTCACATAGTGAGTTCTTTTGAGAATCCTATGAAACAGACTAAGACAAGACCCTTAATGATCTTATCTATTTGCTAAGATCAACTTCCTAAAACGCTATGGACATTGACAATGATGACATTGGATATCCAGTAAAGCTCTCTCTTCCCAATGGAAAGGGATCGGCCATAGTCAACTCGGTTGACCCAATGGTAAAGAGAGAGGCGAAGTCTGAGATAGTCCCATTATCAAGGGTCCATAGGTAACTATTGCCAAAGGAAGGGGCATTGGTTAAGAAGCTGCCAAATTTACCTAACGATGTTAAAGTCAATAAGTTTGGCTCTACTTCAGGTAAAGTCCATTGTCTAACTCTATTAAGTACATGCTGATTCTGATCGCAAAGATGGATTTCAATCGCATGGTTCGGTGATCAGAATTTTGGGCTATTACTTAAGAGTTATGATATTTATATTGCTTAGGAATAGATAACAACAAGGTTTTCATATGGATTGTAAGGATAAGTTTTTCCGCAAAGTTTTAAAATAAAAGAAAAAGGTTTTGATTTTATTTATTTTAAGTATCCTTACAATGGCATTTGTGAAAAGTTGTTGCTTATAAGATTCCATTGATAGCAATATTGGAAAAATGGATTTGATTCTTTCGGTTGTGGTAGTGTCTAATATTACCAAATAAGGAAAGATTCTCATCACCCAAGGTTCAATTGGACCGAAACTTGGAATCATGCAAGTTGTATAGTATGATGAATGAGAACTTTCAGCTTGGAAAATTAAGACTAATTCCTTATGTGAATAAGGACAGGACTAAGGGATCGAGTACACATTCTTGTGCACTGGTCAAGTCCACCACAAAAGATCAAGAAGACTATTCGTCATGATTTACTTAAGTTCAGTAAATATGGTTATACTTATAAGTTTAAGTATAAGTCTGTAGCATTGGAGAAGTTTCAATGTGAGACAGAACGAATAAGAAGAATCAAAGTATGGCAGAAAGATAAAAGTTTCTCAAATCTGAAAAGATGGGAGAGTACTTTAGTATCATGTTTATGATCATCTTAATGATTAAGATACCATATCACAATTGGTCCTCTAAAGTCATCTTAGTGCATTCTTATTACTAAGAAGAGGAGTCATGAATTGTTGAAATGGTTAAATCAAAAAGATGAGTCATACTTCGTTCCAAAACAATTCTTAGAGTCATACTCCAAGATTGTAACTTGAGTGACATATCTTAAAGAGGGTTTGTTAACACTAGTCAAATGTAAGAGTAAAA
The DNA here is from genome assembly GCF_052849685.1 of Lactuca virosa. Classification (NCBI taxonomy): domain Eukaryota; kingdom Viridiplantae; phylum Streptophyta; class Magnoliopsida; order Asterales; family Asteraceae; genus Lactuca; species Lactuca virosa. The sequence continues at coordinate 149,912,947 of NC_136433.1, forward strand.
GGTTTGAAATTGGTAAGTTGTGATGTTTTGGATAAAACAGAGACCAACTTAGGCCAATTGTGTAAAGTGTTAGTCTTGATAAAGAATCCGCACTATCTCTTGAATATTTGACAAGGGAGTCTTATATGTCAAGAGGACAGTGGGAGTCTTAAAGCTCTTGAAAGTTTCAAGACTTAATCAAGAAAAAAACCTAAAGTCCTTCACTAGCACACGACTTGAGGTTTATAACCTATCGTGTTGAAATTTTTGTGCCTATTCAAGTTGGCTTTGCATAGGAGTTCTGAGAGTTCTCAATTGGTTGCACAACTACTTGGAAGCAATGGCAGGCACCTGAGCTGCCAAATGGCAAGAATTTAAGAATTGCACAAGTTTAATCAATATGAGTTTGGATTTGTCACTAACCTTGTCTTGTGATTATGGTTTTGACAAATTCACATGGATAAGAACACATACACTATTAAATCTAAGTGTCATAAGGTTTCTCTCCGATTCATGAAAATGATGGTGAGGAAACACTTTCACTAAGTAGATTTTAGCTAGATAGCAATTGTGATATTTGCATTCTCAAAGTCGTCAGTGGAGCGTGTGTGGTTTACCGGCACACTAACATGGACTTGTGAGAAGTGGCAAAGGTCTAAACAATTGAGACTATGATTACGGCATCCCTTTTCATAGTTCTAAAATTGTTTAGACACACATGTGAGCTATCTAAGAGAGGTGTATGATTTTGATAAAGTTTTATCAAAACAATCTAGTATCAGAAATCTGAACTTTGGTAAGAAAGTCAGCTGATTTCTGTGTACATGTCAACGCTAGTGGGAGCATAAGTGTTATGCTAATAATCATCATGTTAGTGGGAGCATGATAATTATGACAAAGGTTGCAAGTTAGCAATGTTAATTATAGAAAACAAAAGTTTCAATTCGTGAGGTTGCAGGGGTTGAAAAAGTTGTTTTGCTATAATTAAGGGAGAGGAAATTATACCTCATTTCAATTCTAAAAGCTTAGATTGAGATTTTTATCGTATTTAATCAAGGATATATATATATGAATTTCATGTTGGAATGGCTCAACATAAGGAAATTCTATATATGGGTCCATTATTTGCGTTCTAAAATTCGATTATGATTACGGCATCCCTTTTCATAATCTGAATTTTGAGAACTTGGCAAATTGAAATGGAAATATTATAGCAAAAGACTGGTTTAGTCTTTATGTGAGACATCATGAATCGTGTCCCATATGCTTTGGATATAGGATCGATTACATGTACTATATTCATCCTTTTTAAAATTTTCCAAATGCCTGGGGCATTATGAAGGGAAAAGGTCTAGAATTGGATATGAATAAAATGATTAAGCAATTGTCGAGGACAATCTAAGGTTTACCAAAGATTGGTTGCTCAAGGACAGTTGGAAGTATAATGTTAATTCTGGAAGGACCATATTGACATAATCTGTAAGGAGGCAACTCTTGTTCAGAAGTGATAGTCAAAATGGAATATGGAAATGTTTCAAAGTTAGAAATTATTCAATCTGTGTAAGATTAGGAAACTTAATGAAAGAAGGATGTTTCCAAGGAGCTGATCTCCTTTGGAATGCTCTGTGATGATTGTTGTCAAGTCTTTCTGACTTCGTGCATAATCCTTAAGAGGATCAATGCATATAAGTTTAGAATCTAACAGATTTCAGTAAATGGCATGAATTTGGAATTCTTGCATTTGTAGTAAGGATTTGGGACTGTGAAAAAAGGATCATTGGAGTGATGTTCAATTGATCTATTTTACAAAGTAAAGATCATAGACAAACATAGTATGCATACTTGGTGTATGGCATGACTAGTGTTTAGAAAACATAGTGTACATGCTTGGAGCATGGGACAACTATTGTTTTAAATTCAAGTATAAAGTTGATAAAACCGAAACAATGAATAATGAGTAATCAATATGGTGATAAATAAAAGTGTTTATTTATATTCATAGGGTTTGATACCATATTTGATTCATTTATTCTTGTGTTTCACTTTGCATGTTTTGACTTCCAGAATAACTAAGTCGCTCTTCCTGAATGATTAAGTTATTCAAACCATCCACAGTCGGTCATATGTTGGAAGTAGATATGAATCAAGACTGTCATGGGTTGGTTTGTAGAGGTCCAAGTTGGTGGACAAAGTGGTGCTACAACACTCATGAGTGCTCATAAGTTCTGAGTATTGGATTCAACCCGCGCTCATTTGAATCACTTCATGGATTTTATCACGAGTGATCATGAGACGATAATATCTTATATTCTTCAAACCTAGAGATATGAGTTGTTACTATGAGTTGGTTATACATTGATTGCACGAAAACGCATTGGTAACTCGATGTTATAAAACGTGCCTTTGTGTATGATTCAACAAGTAGTAGAACAAGCCATATGAGTCGAAGTTTATCCATTCCTTTTACCTTCGGGATAAAAGCGATATCTGGGGGCCCCTCGATGATTTAAAGATGATACATGTGAGTGCTTGGCCAAGCCAGGACTGATTTGATTTGTTCAATCAGTCAGTCATCATGAATCGGAAATCGGGAAACAACAAATGGACATAGAGAATGATTGATAATCCATGTCTCAGTCCATATGATATCTAGAATGGAGGAATATATGATCCCTTATCTAATGGACAAGTCATTGACAAAGGTCAGAGTTCGACAGAAACTTTTGAGAGCTACGATTGCTGATCGATTCCTGAAGTCATACGCAATAATAGTTTTAGACTTATCCAAGTGGGATACTGTTGGATTAATGTCTAAGTCCATAACTATAATTGGTAAGACTTGACCCGACCCGGCATGGTCCATTTGGGTTGCATGGCATCATGCATTTGGATAGACTATAATGAGAGAAATAACACTTAAGGTTGGTTAATATATTATAAGTTCTAATATATTAATAAGGTTATTTAATTAGTATTGATCAAGAATTAATTTGGAATTAATTAAGTGATCAAAAGGAGACTAATTAAATATATGGGTTGATTGTGTAAATCATTCATTCTTATATATGTGGGCTTGTGATCCAAGATTCCTTATGTTGGACTAAGTCCATGGGGTGACCCATGGATACTCCATGGAGGTTAAAATCCATGGAGCATAAGGAATGGGTAAAGTTATGAGTTACATGGTGTAACCCTAATAGCCACCATATAAAAGAATCCCATGGCTCAAGAAATCGTGCACTAATGTGTGAGTGTGAGGGCTAGACGATTTCAAGGAGTGTTCAAGTTTCTCTCAAGTTATTCCAAGTGTATTTGGTGTTGTGTGAACCATTTGAGGTGTCACACTTGGGGCACTAGGCACTCAAGCTTCATGAAGACATTCTACATCAAAGAGGTATGTATTCTATCTTGTTATATTTATTATTTTGTATGCTAGATTAGGATAATACCTTGGATGTTCATAATTGTATGTATAATAGAGAAAACATAGATCCAAGGTATTTAGGGTTGCATGTACACTTAGGAGTGTTAGAGTGATCATAACCCAACACTTGTAACATATAATACAACTTAGTTAAGATTATTCATTCTAAATAATCTTCTATCAAAAAGTCATTTTTGACGCTTAACGTCTCTAAATTGACTAGCCCGGATCTACGGGTGTTACAATTATCTCCCCCTTAGGATGATTACGTCCCGGAGTCATCAACGAAATAGGGCTTGTATAATGATTCCATACGTTATCTATCCATCCTAAGTAATAACCGTGATGCTAAATCTTGCACCTGTTCTTCGTACTATGCTAGACTTTCAATCGTAACCTTCAAGTTACAAAATAAATCCTTATTGAGGAATCCTTCTTCTTCTTAGGATAAGTACTTTCCTTTATCTATTGTAACAGACCGATGGGTCGTGTTCTAATGACCTCTCATCGTATGATGCAACGCTTAGACTCAAGTCTCATAGAGTCAAATTCCAGAATGGAATATACCTTCCTTCATATTCTAATGTGATATAATCACATTTTTTTTACATGTAGCATTTCTAGCTACAAGCTTCCTTAACAACGAGCGCGATGCTATCGATCGCATTGATTTCAATCTTCTGACTTGAGTCAGATGCTACCTCGAACTTGGTTCTATGAACCACATAACAAACTCATCGTAGTCGGACTCAATTTGATTTGACCGCTAGGGTCAGAATATCAATCATCTTCTTAGTCACTACCGAAACAATGGTAACAACATACTTGAATAAAACGAGATCAATCACTAGCTTCTTGGTAACCTTGTGACTTTCCCTGATCCAAGTGTGAGTCCTGTGCTTCCGGTAGTATATGCATCTACTACCTTTCACACCTACTCATACTCGTCCCAAGTATTGCCTCGCAGTCGCCAAGTCCTAAAATCACAAAACAATTTAACACATACGAATGTGTCCAAATAATCATAAACAATTTCCCTAGACTCTACTAGGACTTCTTCATTGCGTATCTTCAATCATCAATTCTACTTCAACTCGATTGGTGATGGAAATACCGGGTGATGAGACAACCTCAAGAATTACACCAATCTCTCCATCATCCTGCCAATCGAACGTGTACTTCAGACGTACCGTACTCCTCTAAACGTACTGTTATTTCATAAGACATACTCTAAAGGCAAGATACCACTCTTACGATATCTTCTGATAGGTGTCATCCACTATCATAATCCTTTTTCATTTCCTCCATTTACTCAATTTCTCTACGAGTCTTCTCCATGACCCTTTGTACATCTAAGCAGACGTTCGGTGCACCGGGCGAGAATTTAAGATAAGAAAGCTTTATTTACGATAGACGTATAAATCTCATTATCACTCCGAAACGTTTACATGCTAGTTCTAATATCGTAGTCGTACGCTTAGAATCCTAAACACATAAGGTTTCCAGACCCGGTCGGCAAAAGACCATAGATCCGAACAAATAATATCATATATGGCAAACATATAACTTTTAGCACATAAAAGCATTTTAGGCAACTTTCCTAAAATATACTAGAGCTCGTGTCTTAAAATATGGTAGACACTCATCTCACAATCATCGCTTAGCATTCTAAGTTTAAGTCTAGAAATCCTACAAATTCCTAGTTCGCTTAAACTAATGCTTTGATACCAACTGTGACATCCCCAATTTCACGGCCAGAAAAGACCGATTTGTTTATGCTTTGTTTTTAAAATCAGAGTAATCTTTTATAGAAAACAGATGCGGAATTTGTTCCCAAAACAAAATATGATAAGAATTTATCAAAGCATTTCATCAAGAGATGCATTTTCATTATATAACAATATTCGGGATGTCATGTTCCGATAAACAGACCAAAGGCATAAACAACACAGTATAGAATAGACCTTACAACAGTCATTTATAACTACTGATCTATAATCTAAAATCTCTCGTCAAGTCCACCAACTTATACTCTTGTGCCATTACCTGTAATGCAAAGAAAACTGAGTGGGTCAGGCTTGGGAGCCTTGTGAGCGTATAGGGTTTTCGACCCACAATAATATAATTATTATATTTAATCATCAAACAATCAACCCAATTACCCATCCCCATTATCTTCATTTAATCTTCCCTAAAGATATTATCCTAAGGGTCATCTCCTATATCATATTTACTTCTCATCTCCTTACATCTTATTTCCTTATATGTTTGTTCCTAAGAACTTTTCCTAAGGATCATCGCCTACATCGCATAGACAATACTAATTCAGGGATCACTCCCTCAATATGTGTCTAGTAAGGGTTATGGTATCATCGCATGATTACGCAGCCACAACATCGCCTGGACTCGTAAATCATAATAAGGGTTAGACTATCATCGCATGAATACGCAGCCACAACATCGCCTGGACTCGTAATTCATAATAAGGGTTAGACTATCATCGCATAAATACGTAGCCACAACATCGCCTGGACTCGTAAATCATCACCTAATTATCATCACCATTATATCCTCACCTATCTCTTATCATATTATTTCATCACACACCAACTATTTCATCTACCCATGTTCTACCCAACATATTTGTAGATATAAATTACATATATAGTTTAAAACTATTTAAAAACTCGTATAAAACATTCATTCAGCATCCATCTCAAGTAAACAAACAATGTATAAACACATAGCACGTATTTCATAGCAAATACTTCATATCTATGTGTTAGAAGAAAGTAACTACACACTCACTTGATTAGACGATTCTCGGACAGCACTACGACTCGTAAAGTAGTATTCTTCGGTAAAACTGGAAGATCTTCACACACCGGGCTTCTCGCAGGCAGAGCTTCGGCTCGGAAACTCTTTTCTTCTCCGGATCTTCGGGCTTCGGGACTTGCTTCGTGTCTCGGGATGATACCGGGGCTTCGGGGGGTTAAAATAGGGCTTAAAGAGAGTATCGGGAGTGGGAGAGTAAGAGATGAGCAACCAAACTCGGCTGACCCTCGATTTCTATTTATAGGGTGAATTTTCTGAGTTCACCTCGTGAGTTTCTAATATTCACCTCGTGAACTGGCTCACCTCGTGAGTTTCTAATATTCACCTCGTGAGCTCGATACGTCATTGCGTTCGTCACGACCACTTGCCCTGGAAGACGTCCATCATCTGTTCACCTCGTGAGTCACTAATGCTCACCTCGTGAACTAGCTCACCTCGTGAGCCACATATGCTCACCTCGTGAGCTCTGACACAACCTTGGGGTTCACGCCCCGAACTTCAGAAATTCATAACTTTCGTATACGAGCTCTGTTTTTGACGTTCTTTATATCCACGCGTAGATGAGATTATGCTCTACAACTCTCGTTTAGACTCCGTTGGCTAATTTTGAATTTATTTTTATTATATTATTTTTAGTAGGTCGGGACAGGAAAACTCAGTTATAAATTCATAACTTCTTCATCCGACGTCCGTTTTCGTCTGTCTTTTTACCGTTGCACTACCATTGACGAGATCTTCGATTCTGGTTTAGATTGTTTCGACTAAAAACCGCTCGATCTCAAATCGAGTATTCGGGCTGCACACTGCTAAGTCGAAACTTTGGAAAATCATAACTTCGTCATACGAAGTCAGATTTGGGCGTTCTTTTTATGCACACTCTCGGTTTAATGAACTCTACAACATTCGTTTAGATCACTAGGGCTAAATATCGCTCTATCGTAAATTCACTTTTTACGTCATTCAGCGTCGTGCCGGTTCTGTCGCGAAACTTCAACAGGTCATAAGTTCTTCGTTATAACTTGGATTTCAACGTTCTTTATATGTACCGAATCCTTGTAACATATACTACAACTTAGTTAAGATTATTCATTCTAAATAATCTTCTATCAAAAAGTCATTTTTGACGCTTAACGTCTCTAAATTGACTAGCCCGGATCTACGGGCGTTACACGCGACTAGTCGCGAAGGGTTTTACTCAGACTCAGGGTATTGATTATGATGAAACTTTTTCACTAGTAGCGAAGATTAAGTCTATTAGGGTTATGCTAACCATTGCTGTATTTCATGATTATGAAATATGGAAAATGGATGTCAAAACCGCTTTCTTTAACGTAAAGTTGGCTGAGGATGTTTACATGAATCAGCCAGAGGGTTTTGTCAGTGCAGAGTACCCTAATAGAGTGCGCAAGCTTGACAAATCCATTTATGGATTGAAACAAGCATCGCGAAGCTGGAATCTTTGTGTCGATGAAAATGTCAAAGAGTTTGGCTTCTCGAGAAGTGAAGATGAGTCTTGCGTGTATGTCAGAGCTAGTGGGAGTATAGTTAGCTTTTTGGTACTGTATGTAGATGACATACTACTCATAGGAAATGACATCCTAACCTTGCAGGAGGTTAAATCCTGGCTTGGGAAGTGCTTTGCTATGAAGGACCTTGGGGAAGCTGCCTATATCCTAGGGATAAGGATATTAAGAGAAAGGAGTAAAAGACTAATTGGACTTAGTCAGAGTACTTACTTGGATAAGGTGTTGAAAAGGTTCAACATGCAGAATTCCAAGAAAGGAGAATTACCGATCCAAAGCAATGCCAAACTGAGCAAGGCTCAGAGCCCGAGTACAGAGGTTGAGATAGCTGAGATGAGTCGATTACCTTATGCTTCCGCTGTTGGCTCGATCATGTATGCTATGACTTGTACCCGCCCTGATGTGGCCTTCGCTTTGAGCATGGTCAGCAAATATCAGGGGAACCCTGGCAAGGCTCACTGGACTGCTGTAAAGAATATTCTCAAGTACCTGCGGAGGACTAAGGATTGGGTCCTTACCCTTGGTGGGAGTGATGAATTGAGAGTAGTAGGGTATAATGATGCTAGTTTTCAGACTGATAGGGATAACTTCCGCTCTCAGTCGGGCTGGGTCTTTACCCTAAATAGAGGGGCAATCACTTGGAAGAGTTCCAAGCAGGAGACGGTAGCTGATTCGACTTGTGAATCAGAGTACATAGCAGCGAGTGAAGAGGCAAAGGAGGCGATATGGCTGAAGAACTTCATCGGAGACCTTGGAGTTGTACCAGCTATTAAGGAGCCTATGGAGATTTTCTGTTACAGCAATAGTGCGGTTGCCTTAGCCAAGGAACCAAGAGATCATGGCAGATCCCGACACATTGACATAAAATATCACTTCATAAGACACAAGATAGAAGAAGGACTCCTCGTGGCAAAGAGGGTATTGTCGGATGAGAACCCTGCAGACCCCCTTACGAAGGGACTGACGAGGGTTAGGCATTTGCAGCATGCGAGGCGCATCGGGCTAAGGGACGATATTAGTTTTACGGATTAGATAGTTGTTACTGAAACTTGTAAAATGTAATCGACGTTTGATGATGAATGAAAGTTGTGATTTATTTATAAGTAAGGTGTTGCTATCATTGTCAATTATTTACTATTGTTTCAGCTTTGCATGTTTTGACTTCCAGAATAATAAATTTATTCAAATTCTCCACAGTCGGTCATATGTCGGAAGTAGGTATGAATCAAGACTGTCATGAATTGGGATTGTAGATGACTAAAAGTGTTTAGGCATAGCAATGGTTGCTACAATATTCATGAGTGCTCATAAGTTATGAGTATTGGAACAAGCCCACGCTCACTTGTATCACTTCATGGAATTCATCTCGAGTGATCGTGAGACGGTAATATCATATAAGTCTTCAAACCTAGAGATATGAGTTGTTGCCTATGAGTTGGTTGTGCATTGATTGCACGAAAACGCATCAGTAACTTGATGTTATAAAACGTGCCTTTGTGTATAATTCAACAAGTAGTAGAAAAAGCATATGAGTCGAATTTTATCTGTTCCTTCTTGAATTAGAAGCGATATCTGGGCCCTTCGATGATTTTGTTTTGACCTATGTACCGGGCCCGGTCAGAACTAAATTGATGTGTTCGACTAAGTTCTTTGTCAAACAAATCGAAAATTGGGAAACAAACTGCTGGACAATAAGTAAGACATTGTTCCATGTATTTGTCCGGCTGATATCATGAGACCAGAGGATTATATGATCACTTATCTAAAATGGCACATAGTTCAACAGAGTTTATGAGAGCTACGATTGCCGGTTGGTTCCTGAAGCTATATAGGCAAATACAGTTATCAGACTTATCCAAGTGGGAGACTGTTGGATAAGGTGTCTAAGTCCATAACTTATTTGGTATATACTTGACCCGACCCGGCATGGTCCATTTGGGTTGCACTTCACCCGAACTATTTATATGGATAATATTATGAGAATAGTATGTTTATGACTTATTAATATATTATAAGTTATAATATATTAATATATGAAATCATATTATTTAATTAGTATTGATCTTAAATTAATTATGAATTAATCTAGTGATCAAAAGGTGACTAATTAAATAATGGGCTATTATATTTATAGGGTGTGGGCTAATACTCATTGGGTAATGGGCTAAGCTTGCATGGGAGTCCATGGGTGATCCATGGAGCTTTTAACCCATGGATCCTTGGAAAAGGAAAAGACATGGGTTATTAGGGTTTACATGGTTCATAACCCTAATCATCTACACTATATAAAGAGGCTTGTGGTGCTTGAAATGACACTATGTGTGTGTGCATAAGAGTGGCCGATTTCTAGAGCTTGTATACTCTCTCATAAAGTTTTCCAAGTTTGTGGTGTTTTGTGATTTCCATTTGAGGCATTCATATTATTGGTGATAGGCTCTCAAACTCCTAAGGAATCAACTCACTACTAAAGGTATGTAATTCTTCTAGTATCTTTTATGTTTAAAAGTACCCCATGCCATGCTAGATAGGTTAAGAACCTTGGAAAATTATTTTGCATGTATTTTAGTCAAACATAGATCCAAGGTTTCTAGGGTTGCATGAACACCTTAGGAGTGTTAGAATGCTCAAAACCCAACACCAACGTACACCCAACGTACATGCACAGGGCCAGGTACGCCCAGCGTACTAAGGTGTACGCCTAGCGTACCCATGTTGCACCCAATTTTACGAAAATGCCATTGGGGACCAATTTTGCAAACCAATCACAAACGAAGGGTTAAAAATGAATACCTCAAAAATTTGATGTTATAGCTCTCCCGCAGTTAAACTAGACTTCGCCCTCAAAGTCCGCTGACGTGAACAAATCCGGGTAGTGATTGCGCATCTCCGCGTTGGGCTCCCAAGTCCATTCGGAACCCTTATGATGCTGCTATTGGATCTTGATCAGATATACATCCTTGTTGCATAGAGCCTTTGTCTTCCGATCCAATATCGCCACCAGTCTCTCTACATAATTCAAGAAGTCATCAACCTGTATGTCATCCAAAGGAACAACTGCGGACTCATCGGCCAAACACTTCTGAAGCTGAGACACATAGAAGATGTTATGTATCTGGCTGAGCTTATCAGGAAAATACAGCCGATATGCAACCCTACCCACCCGGGCTGATATCCTGAAAGGACCAATGAATCTGGGGCCCAGCTTGCTCTACTTCCAAAATCGTATGACCCCTTTCCATGGTGACACCTTCAGAAGCACCGAATCTCCCACGTGAAACACGAGGTCTGAACATCTCCGGTCTATATAACTCTTTTGCCGGCTTTGCGCGACCCGCAACCTGTCGCACACCTGCTGAATCAACTAAGTGGCCTTGAGTACCACCTTAGTACTCCCCATGACCTGATGCCCGACCTCCCCCCAACAAACTGGGGTCCTGCACTTTCTTCCATAAAACATCTCGAAAGGCGGTCGATACTGGCATGATAACTGTTGTTGTAGGATAACTCGGCCAGTGGAAGGTAAGTATCCCAACTTCCTCTGAAATCTAACACACAAGCCCTGAGCATATCTTCGAGCGTCTGATTCGTCCGCTTGCTCTAGCAATCGGTCTGAGGGTGGTATGTTGTACTAAAATGCAACTGAGTACCCAACTCCTCATTAAAATTCCTCAAAAATATGGAGGTGAAACGAACATCCTGGTCTGAAACCACCAAAACTGGCACCCCTGCCGAGCTACCACCTCCCGAACATAGATGTCAGCTAACTTCTCAGCAGATATGCTCTCGGCAATTGGTATGAAATGCGCACTCTTGGTCAACCTATCAACAATGACCCAGATAGAATGAACACCACATCCCGTCCTTAGCAATTTTGTAATGAAATCCATGGTAATCTCTTCCCACTTCCACATGGGAATGGGCTGCATCTTTCCGTGGCGTCTCTGATGCTTAGCCTTGACTTTCCTGCAAGTCAGGCACCGCTCAACAAACCAAGCTATCTCCCTCTTCATACAGGGGCTCCAATAGCTCAACCTCAGATCTCTGTACAACTTCATGGCGCTGAATAGATAGAAAACTTGAACTGATGCGCCTCCTACAGAACCATCTATCTCACCCCACCTGATGCCTGAACCCAACTCTACCAAACTGAATCAACAACCCCTGGTTGTCTCTGAAAAATAGGGGAACCTGTCCCTTGATTCCCCCGGACTTCGAATTTTCCTTTTTCAATCCCTCCACCTGAGCCTTCTTGATCAAATCCATCAAAGGCGAAGTGACAATCATCCTCATGCAAATATTCCTGATAGAAGAACACACGACCTTGCGGCTCAAAGGATCGGCCACCATATTGGCCTTCCCAGGGTGGTATAAGATCTCGCAATCATAATCCTTTACCACATCCAACCATGTCCGCTATCACATATTTAGATTCGACTGATCCATCAAATACCTCAAACTCTTGTGGTCAGTGTAGATAGTACACTGAACCCCATACAGATAGTGCCTCCAAATCTTTTGGGCAAAAACTATGTCCCCCCAACTCCAAATCATGTGTAGGGTAGTTCACCTCATGAGGCTTCAGCTGCCTTAAGGCGTAAACAATCATGTAAAGGCTCCTAAACTTGAAATAGAGGCATCACAATAAACCACAAAATCATCCAAACCCTCAGGAAGCGTAAGAATCGTGACCTCACACAATCTCTGCCTCAGAGTCTCAAAAGTCAACTGCTGATCAGGTCCCCACCGAAAAGTCGCATTCTTGTTTGTCAAACGGGTCAAGGGCACGACAATCTTGGAGAAATCTTGAATAAATCTCTGATAATACCCTGCGAGACCTACGAAACTCTGAATCTCATATGGGGTTCTCAGAACCTCCCATCGCATCACGACCTCGATCTTGGCCGGGTCGACCAATATACCCTTCTGGTTGACGATGTGCCCCAAAAATTGCACCTCGCGCAACCAGAACTCAGACTTAGAGAACTTGGAATAACTTATCTCCCTCTTCAGGGTCTCCAACACCTCTCGCAAGTGTTCCTTGTGTTGCTCATTGGTCTTGGAGTAGAATTGAATATCATCAATGAATACAATCACAGACCGATCCAGTATCGGCCTGCAGACCCGGTTCATGAGATTCATGAATGTTGTCGGTGCATTGGTGAGCCCGAATGGCATCAACACAAACTCGTAATGACCATAAAGTCTTGAAGGTTGTCTTGTGCACATCATCCTCCCTGGCCCTCATCTGATGGTACCCCGACCACAAATCAATCTTGGAGAACCAAGATGCACTGTGAAGCTGGTCAAACAAATCGTCAATCCTTGGGAGTGGGTAACGGTTCTTCACTGTTAGCTTATTCAACTCCCAGTAATCAATGCACATTCTGTGTGAACCGTCTTCTTTTTCGCAAACAAAATCGATGCTCCCCACGGAGAACTACTCGGACGAATAAAACCCTTGTCTAGTAGCTCCTGAAGCTATGTAGACAACTCCTGCATCTTAGGTGGCGTCAGGTGATACAACGCCTTGGCTATCGGAGCCGCACCAGGTACCAGATCAATCTGAAACTCAACCTGCCTCTCGGGAGGCACTCCTGATAAATCCTCAGGAAATACATCGGGGAAATCCCGCAAAATGGGAACCCTACCCAACCCCGATGTGTCCTAAACTCGAGTGTCTGCAACATAAGCTAGGAACCCAGAACAACCCTGTAGCAGATATCTCCTGGCCCTCACAGCTGAACAGAGAGCTTGCCCATGCGAAGTTCTCTTGCCAGTATAACCAGTTCTCCCCACTTAGGGTTCGAACTCTCACCAACTGTTGGTCACAATGAATCATGGCTCCATTGGGGCCCAACCAATCCATCCTGATGATAACCTTCCATCCTCTCAAGGGAATCAACACTAAATCAATAGAGAACCTCTCACTGAACTGATTCAGGGCACACCCATGGTGAATCCTCGTAGCACTTACAGTTCGGTCATTCGCAATCTCTACATCCAGTGGAGAATCGAATGTCCCCGGAACATCGTAAAACATCTTGCTAAGCGCAAGAGATACGAAGGATCGGGTAGCCCCTAAATCAAACAAAACATGAACATTCATACCATTGACCAAAAAGGTTCCTCTACATAATCAAGCATAACATGAGCATGAAATAAAGAAAGCAATAAAAGATAGGGTTAACTCACATACCCATAACCACATCCGGCGCTGCACAGGCCTCATCGGTGGTCAGCTGAAAATCACTGGTCTTCACTACAGGTGCCTCTGTCTTAGCCTGACAACCATCCGTGATCCTCAAAGTGACTGGCACAGACACCACCACTACTCCTCTAGACAGTCTCATACAATCGACCTTTTTATGACCAAACTAATTGCAATGGAAGCAAATCAGAGCATTCTTGGGTCAATCTCTACTCACGTAGCCCAACCGGCCACAACTATAACATCCCGATCTCGCTGCTCGGCAAGCCCCACTGTGTAGCTTGCCACACTTTCCGCAACGGACCCGACCCTGCTGGCCTCTGGTACGAGCATTAGAAGTCTTGGGCCTTTTTCCTGGCCCATAGTCGTCTGTACCTGCTCTGGCTTCTGCTTTGACCGAAGCTCCAACACAATCCCCCACTCATGGGCCTTCTCGATCATATCATTCAGGGTCTTACACCCCAAAAAACTCACGAACTCCCTGATATGCTCTCTCAACATATAATGATATCTCTCCTTCCTCATCTCCTCATCCACATTGTACTGCGGGACCAACAAATCCCTCTACCTGAATTTGGCAGTAATCTCCGCCACAGTCTCGGTGGTCTGGCGAAGGTCATGGAACTCCCTCGCAAGTTGTTGCACCTCGATAGCTGGTCCAAAATCCCTCTGGAATCTCTGAACAAAATCCTCCTAGGTCATCACTGCCACTGCCGTTGTCCCTACAACTCAGGTAACCTCCTCCCACCAGTCTTATGCTCTGTCCCTCAGCAGGCAGGATGAAAATCCCACCTTTTCCCCCTCAGGGAAAAAACTCGTCCGCTGAGCATTCTCCATGTCAACAATCTACCGAAGGCTAGCAATGGGGTCCTTAGCCCCAAAGAACTCAGGAGCTCTACAAGCCTTGAACTCCGAAAATGAGGGAGCTCGAGCTCCAATCTGACCTACAATAATCTCGGCTCGAAAGGTCATGAGCCTCTCATCCACCAGCTCCAAAATCCCCTCCTTAATGGTATCAAACAACACAAGGGTAGCATCCAAGATACCGTGAGTAACCTCAATCGAAATGAACTCGTGCAGACGCTCGTTAGTTGTTTATGTGCCGGAGCCAGAACCTGAACTAGAACCAGAGCCAGAACCTCCTCGAGTAATCATAACCATCCTCCAAACTCAAACACAACATATAAACAATCAGTAAAGGACTCGAGGGTATTCCTCTACACATACCTCCTTAGAGTTTCCAGGTCTGCTCTTGTCTCAGGTACAGGTCCCGTGCTTCTAGTAGTACGAGCCCAATACTACCTTTCACACCTACCTGTACCTTCGTTAAGTTCAATCCTGATTCCTCTAAGTCACCATACTAAAACCATATACCAATCCTATGTTATACAACATACATATCCTAGACTCTCCGAGGAATTCTCAACTCCCACCACTCGTAATACCAAGAACCTCAATCCACACTGTCGGTTGCCTTATGCATGCAAGTTACACACAAAATAGGATCACATAGACTATCAAATGATGATTCCACCCTAAGTCCACAACCAAACAAGGAAGAGGAAATAAGGTCAAATCGATCTTTCTAGGGCTATACAATCCTAATCGTATACAACTTTGAAAGCATACACATAGCAATTAACTGGGCCGATATCAATTCCATGTAGTACATAGAATCAAATTCACCTAGGCTATGAGGCATCACGCAGATTAGGCGATTCTATCATATGATTCCTGAAGGTATTCTTAGCCCTACTCTAGCATGCAACTTTTATATAAAGCATACTAATCATACTATATGGGTATGGGTAATTTGGGGGCCACTTACTTGAGCTCGGATGATCGCACGCATCGCTCCCCTTCTTCTTAATAAAACATTTTTAGGAGTTCAACTTCATTTTCTTAAGAAAACTATCATTTCCACAGTTTCAGTTCTGACACACCCGAAAGTGTGCCCGAATCCCTCAAACCAAGGCTTTGATACCAACTTGTAGCGACCCAAAAACAGTAATAAAAATTTTCTTTTAAAAGCTTATCAAATCATTCATTATTTGTTCAAAACCAACACTAAGTTATAATATCCAAAACATCATAGTACAAATGTATCAAATACATAAATCATGAGGGGAGGATGTTGTGCCATCACGCTGGACCCTTCCCTTTTGAACTGGAAGTACCTGAAACCATAAACATAAACTGTAAGCATAAATCTTAGTGAGTTCCACAAAGTTGCACATACCACACAAAAGAAAATAAATGCTATGGGTCAAATCATAGTCTTATAATCATTTCCTGCTATGGTCCAAACTATGGTCTTTTCATGTAGTATCGAGGGCCAAATACCGGTCTTACATACAAGTGCCAGGGGCTAGATCCTGGTCTTTCATATAATTTCCAGGGGCCAGATCCTAGACTTTCATAAAAATGCCAGGGGGCATATCCTGGTCTTTCACACAAGTATCACAAAAGCAACTACTATTCTACACGACAAGTGATGGGACGACATTGGTGCCTTCGACCCATTGATCCAGTGAGGAGACTCACCTCAACCGCTGAAAAATCAGATAAATGTTCGGGCTGCAAAAATCCACGCGCTAACTAAGCAAACAAAGCCCCAATTAATAACTGGGAAATAAACCATAACTAAAAATCTACTTTACTTGTTCAAAATCCAGGGTAAAAGGGCCAATTTACCCTTTTTATTCATTTAGCCCAAAAATCCTAGGTCCAAACCCCAAAGGTTATCCAAAGTCCAAAATGGCCCAAAATCTAGAATTGGCCCAATACTATAAAACTCTAAGGTCCAATCCCCACAAGCAAGCCCAACACTAACAATCCAAGGTCCAAAATAATGACCTATAGCTGGAACTGGGTCATACTCCCCGCGTACTATCTTGTATGCCTTGCTTACAAGTACGAAGCGATAAGGAACAGGGTCAGGGTGTAGTAAGCGCACTGTACTGGATCTTACGCCCATTGTACGCACCCAAAAGTAAAACCTTATTCAAGTCTTAATGCCTTAAGACTTTACGTCCAAACTTCAAATATGAGCTTAATAAGACCTCTAAGGCCATAAACTTGCAAAATTTATGCCTTTGCATGGCTACAAAGAGTCCAACACTAAGAATCTAACTTGTTCCATCCTTTTCAACACTAATACTCTTGCATGGGGACAAACAAAGATCCATGATTGCATTTTTATGATTTAAAATACCCTAGGACATCTGAAAGGACAGCTTAAAGGCTTTTGGGTACCTCATACACACAAATCCCTTGGTTTTGGGATAAAAGTATGAAAATCAAGGCTTAACTAAGATCTAAAGAAACATAAGCCAAGGTTGAAGATTTATACCTCCAAATGATGCACAAAGGAGAGAAAGTGATGGATCCAAAGTCTTGAGAGCAAAGTCACCTCCTTGATGATCTTCCTTCACAAGCAAGAAAGCTCACAACTCACTCAAAAGCTTGAAATGCTCAAAATAGGCTACGGTTAGCAAGCTAGATCGATTCTGGGAGTGAAGGCTGATAAGAAGAAAGGTTTGAGGCTATAATGGTGCTTAAATAGTGCACAAAGCCTAAATATTATGGTTTGGTCCAATACTGCGTAAGCCCTGCGTACCAATGTATGCCTAGCGTACCAAGGTGTACACCCAGTGAACCCATGATGTATCCAATTTTATGAAAATGCCATCGGGGACCAATATTGCAAACCAAGGGTAAAAAATGAAATTGGTGGAATTTAGCCCTAAGAGGCCCGAGGGGCAAATTGGTAATTTTGGTCGGAGGGGGGAGTACGCTAGGCGTACATAAGAGTACGTTAGGCGTACCAGGGCGTGACCTAGTACAAAGGGTGTACGTATGTCTGAGTGCAACACTAACTTTTAGGTTTGGTTGGGTATTTAAACCCCATTATGGACCCTTTACCCCCATCCTTTCAGCCTCCAAGTCCTGAGATCGTTTCTTGGCAACCCTAGCTTCTCTTTTGTTTGTGTGTGTTTCTTGTGTGGATGAAGAAGAAGAAGTTCCATCAAGGTGTTTTGAGAGTGAAGCAAGCTTGTAGATCTGAGGTCATATTGTCATTAAGAAGCTCCAGAAGGTAAAAAGCTTCTGTCTTTGTGCTTGTATTGTGTAGATCTGTCTTTGTGCTTGTATTGTGTACATCTCATTTCTTGGACGTTTTGTGCTGTCCTTTCAGACCCTAGGAAGGGTTCTAAGTTATAAAAATGAGGTCTCTTTGGCTAGTTTAGCTTCATGTTGCTTATAGGAGGTCTTAATGGATTAAGACCATGCATTAAGGACTTTTTGGACGTCCAAAGTCTTAAAGTTTGAGACTTTATGGTTCTGAGATACATTTGGTCGATGGATCTGGAGTTTGGGCTTAAGTGCTCAAGCCATTAAGCACTTATTAGAGATTTAAACTCTGCGAGGGTACGCCCCGCGTAAATGGAGTGTGGCCCGCGTACGCTATCAACACCCCCATTTGCAGTCAACGCGAGGCTCGCATACTCCCCGCGTAGCCTTGGAGTACGTCCAGTGTATGCTATCTATTGGGCTTTTACGAGACGGGCTTCTATTTTGGGCCATCATTGGGCCAGTTTGGGCTTAGGCCCTTAGTGGGCTTTCTGAGCAGGAGTATTCTGGGCCAGTTAAGGGAATTGGACCTTAGGATGAGGTCTATTAGGGATTTGGGCCCAATTTGGAAAATTGGGCCAATTATGGGCCTTGTATATTTTTGGACCTTTTTGGATCAAGGTTGGACTTGGGCTTTGGCCCAGTTAAGGAAGAGTTAATGGACGATTATGAGTTAAGAGATTTGAGGTGATAACCCAATTATTAATTGGAGGTTTATTTATTGTGATAGTTCGAGGTTTTCGTGAGCTATCAGCTGGAGGTTCTGTTTGATACATCAGTGTGAGGTAGTTTTCCTCACTATACTTGTGGGTTGAAGGCACCAATGTTGACCCTTGTTGGATGGTTATCCTAGTAGATAGGATGTTGCTATGTTGTTATGATCTGTTAGATCTGTATCCTGATAGATATGATGATTCCAGCTGCACCACACTGTCACGATCGAGATTCTAGACTCTTCTGGAGTACTAGAGAAAATGGGAGAACTTACAAGTATAGCACATTAGACCCTGGAACGTCCTAGATTTCTCTAGGACATCGAAGAATGATTTAGAACATTTCATGAAGACTTGTAAATATATGTAACTTGGTAGAATAGTCTAGATTAGTCAAGAATATAGGACTAATGTAGTAATATCTAGAAACTTCCCTAAGGAGGGAAGGACAAGTATAAATAGGGAGGGGCTCATTGGCGCCAATCCATCAGAAAGCTTCCTTGTATTCTCTCGAGCTCTTATAATAGAAGTTCTATTTCGTTTGTAGAAACTTGAAATCCTTATTCTCTTGCTTTCTTAATCGTTTATACCTCTCTAGGAAGTGTTGTAGCCTGACTTAGTCGAAGTTACACTAAGTGGCACACGGTGAGCGAGTCATCCTGTGACACGTGGTATCAGAGCGCAGAGTTCGTGCAAGCAAGAGATCGTAGTCATGAAAGGAGGAAGTAGTGAAATAGAAAACCTAACTCCTGTCGTCTAGGAGAGAGGAATAAAGTCCAAGAAGAGGGACCAATCGATAGATGCCTTGGCAAGCTTAGAGAACAAGCTTACAAGGACGGAAATTAACGTCGGTGAGATCCTTGAATGGAAGGATACCGTCGATCAGTTCGTTGCAGAGATAAGTGACACGAGCGATGGATTGAAGGAGACCATCAGTGTCATAAAGGAAGAAGTCCTTGGACTTGTCAACACCTTGCGGAATGAGTTTCGTGAGAAGATAAGCGCTCTAGAATATGAGGTGAAGCTATGCAAAGCAGCGATAGCCAGAGGATCTATTACGAAGATGACGCCACACACAGAAGCACCTAAGCCTTCGAAATATGGAGGTAAGCGTGATCTTAAACTACTCGAGGAATTTTTCTGGTCCCTAAAATGTTATTTCAATTCTATTGGAGTAAAGGAGGAAAAGTACAAAATAGACACGATCGTTCTGTACTTGAGTGAAAACACGGCACTATGGTGGAGGCGGAAGCATGGTGACATTGAGAAAGGCTTATATGTCATAAACACTTGGGACGAGTTTAAGAGACAACTCAAGAAACAATTCTGCCCCCATAATGCCGAAGACGTTGCCATGAAGAAATTCCGAGGATTGAAACATGTCGGGTCTATTAAAGATTACGTGGCAGAATTTACCGCCTTGATACTGGAGTTTCCCGATTTACAAGAGAAAGACAAGTTATTTTACTTCCAAGACGGACTACAATCTTGGGCTTATAACGAGTTCAAAAGGAGGAACGTCCAAGATGTTGATGAAGCTATAGCAGTAGCGGAAGACCTTATGGACTTCCGAAGAGATACCCCGATTAGGAAACCTAGTGGGGGAGAGAGACCAACAACAAGGCCGCAACAGAAGGACGAAAAACCCGCTGCAATACCATCAACTTTCAAGGGGAAGGCGATTGAAGGGGGACCTCGAAGGGAAGTCAAGTGCTACTTATGTGACAGCCCTCATCTAATCAAAGATTGTCCCAAGAAGAAAAGTTTCAATGTGATGGTATTCGAAGAAGAAAAGGAAGAGAGATATGAGGCACAACTAGGCTCCATGCGACGCCTCAATTCGGTGGCAAAGGAAGAGGCCCACACGAAGAAAGAAAGAGGAATCATGTTTGTGAAAGTTAGTATAAACAACAAAGTAACTAAAGCCTTAGTATACATATGTGCGTCCTATAATTTCCTTTCTAAAAATGAAGCTGAAAAGATGAACATTCAATACACCAAAGAAATAGGCTGGTTCAAAGTTGTCAACTCTCCTTCCGAGCCTATTCTTGGAGTCGCTTATGGAGTAATTGTCGAGATCGTAGGATGGAAGGGTCCTATCGATCTAACCGTAGTACCCATGGATGATTATTGCATGGTCTTGGGGATGGAGTTCTTCGACCAGGTACACCCTTTCTCGTTCGAAGATCAAACCATGTGTATCACCAAGGATTCAACGATACACATCGTACCCTTGTAAAGAAGCAAAACAGAGTTCCGGATCTTATTGGCCATGCAACTCAACAAGGGACTAAAGAAGGGAGAAATGACGTACTTAGCAACGTTAAAAGAAGAAACTATCCCACCTAACGAAGAAATGCCAAAGATAGTGAAAAAAGTACAAGAAGAATTCAAGGACGTGTTGCCACCAGAGTTGCCAAAGAAGTTGATGGGTTTTAGTATACTACAACATCCTATGGTGCACATACAATCCTAAATACCTTGGATCTATGTTTTCACTAATTATATATGCAAATGGTTTCCAAGGCATTAAACTTATAACTAGCATGCAATTTGTCATAAACAATACAAGATACTAGTTAGAGTAACATACCTTTTATGTGGCTTAAAGTGTTGATGTATTTGGTGTTGCTTGAAAGACTTTGGCCTTTAAGAACTTAGTGCCCCAAGTGTTGCACCTCAAATGGAATCACAACTCACCTAGAACAAAGGTGACTCTTGAGAGAGAAACTCCATGCACCAAAAACACCATAATTCTCTAAGAACTTCTTGTGTTCCTCAAGTTGCGATTTTGGGCAATGGAGTATGTATTTATATGTGATATTTCAAGGGTCATGGGTATAACCCAAATCCATACCCATGGGTATTATGATCCATGGTTCATGTGGACCAACTCTTTATGTGTCCATACATAAACTTGGTCCAACATGGATCATATGCCCAACAAATATAAATATAACTAATTACCATAATTAGTCCCCATAGATTTAATTAGTCTCTTTTGATCACTAAATCAATTCCAGATTAATTCTTGATCAATACTAATCAAAACATATGATCTTATATTAATATATTAGAACTCATAATATATTAATAAATCATATATAGCCTTTCTCTCAAGAGTCCATCCTAACAAATTGTCCTGGTGTTATGCAACCCAAATGGACCATGCTACTCTCGGGTCGAGTACATACCAATACTAGTTATGAGCTTAGACATCTAATCCAACAGTCTCCCACTTGGATAAGTCTAAAACTATTATTGTGTATGACTCCAAGATCCCGACTAGCAATCGTAGCTCTTAAAAGCCGCTGTCGAACTCTAACCTAGTCAATAACATGCCCATTAGATAAGGGATCATATATTCCTCCATTCTAGATATCATATGGACTGAGACATGGATTATAATCATTCTCTCTGTCCATTTGTTGTTTCCTGATTTCTGATTTGTGATGACCGACTAATCAAACAAATCAAATCAGTCCAGGCCCGGCCGAGCACTTACGTTTGTCATCACCAAATCATCGAGGGGCCCACAGATATCGCTTTTATCCCTCTAAGGGTAAAATCAATGGATAAACTTCGACCCAAATGTACGCTTGTACTTACTCATCAAATTACACACAACGATATGTTTTATAACAACCAAGTTACTAGTTGTGTTTACATATGTTAATGTGCAACCGATGCGCAACTACAACTCACACGTCTCCGTTTGAATAATATAAGATATTATTGTCTCATGATCACTCGTGATAAAATCCATGAAGTGAGTCAAATGAGTGTGGGTTTAATCCAATACTCGAATCTTATTCCAGGAGCACTCATGAATACTGCAGCTATGTCTAGGCCACCTAGACAAACTACAGACCCATTCATGACAGTCTTGCCTCATACCTACTTCCAAAGTATGATTGACTGTGGAGAGTTTGAATAACCTAGTTATTCGGGAAGTCAAAACTTGCAAAGTGAAACACAAGAATAATACTAATCCTATATGACCCCAAGCACCTTTGAGAGTAAATAAAACACCTTTTATTTAAACACCATATTGATTACTCATTATTCATTGTATAATGTTTCAAATAATCAACTTTATACTTGAATCAAAACAATAGTCATGCCATGCTCCAAGCATGCACACTATGTTTGTCCAAACAATAGTTATGCCATACTCCAAGTACACACACTATATTTGTCTATGATCCTTACTTTTGTGAAATAGACCAATTGAACATGATTCCAATAATTCTCATTTCACAATCCCCAAACCAAATCGTAAATGTAAAAATTCCAAATTCCTTCCATTTACCGAAATCTGTTAGATTCTAAACTTATATGCATTGATCCTCTTGTAATGACTATGCATAAAGTCACAAATACTTGTCAACAGACATTACAGAGTATTCCAATGGAAACAAAGTCTCAAATTCAAAGTACATTCCTTTGAACATCCTTCTTGCATTAAGTCTTTTATTCTTACACATATTTAATGAATAACTTCCACTTATGGAAACATTTCCATATTCCCATTTTGACTATTACTTCTGAACAAGAGTTGCCTCCTTTCAGAATATGTCAATATGGTCCTTTCCAAAAATATACACCATACTTCCAACTGTCCATGAGCAACCAATCTTTGGTAAACCTCAGACTGTCCTCGACAATTGCTTAATCATTTTAGTCATATCCAATTCAAGACCTTTTCCCCTCTTAATGCCCTAGGCATTAGGAAAATTTAGAAGGATAAATATTATAACACATGTAATCGATCCTATATCCGAAGCATATGGGATACGATTCATGATGTCTCACATAAAGACATGATCCTAGACCAGTCTTTTGCTACAATATTTTTTTATTTGCCATGTTTTCATAATTCGACTATGAAGAGGGATGTTGTAATCATAATCGAATTTTGAGAACACAATATATATAGAATTTCCTTATGTTGAACCATTCCAACATAAAATTCATATATATATCCTTGTCTAAAGATGATTAAAAACTCAATCTAAGCTTTTAGAATTGAAATGAAGTATAATTTCCTCTCCCTTAATTATAGCAAAACAACTTTTCCCAATTGAAACTTTTGTTTTCTATAATTAACATTGCTAACTTGCAACACTTATCATAATTATCATGCTCCCACTAACATGATAATTATTACCATAACAATTATGCTCCCACTAGATTTGACATGTATCCAGAAATCAGCTGGACTTCTAGAAATCAATACTTTATTGACTTTCTTACCAAAGTTCAGATTTCTGATACGAGATGCTTTGATAAGAGTTTATCAAAATCATACACCTTTCCTTAGATAGCTCACATGTGTGTCTAAACAATTTTTAGAACTATAAAAAGGGATGTCGTAATCATAGTCTCAATTGTTTAGACCTTTGCCATTTCTCACAAGTCCATGTTAGTGTGTCGGTTAACCACACACGCTCCACTAACGACTTTGAGAATGCAAATATCACAATTGCTATCTACTTAAAATCTACTTAGTGAAAGCATTTCCTAACCATCATTTTCATGAATCGGAAAGAAACCTTATGACACTTAGATTTTATGGTGTATGTGTTCCTATCCATGTGAATTTGTCAAAACCATAACACAAGACAAGGTTAGTGACAAATCCAAATTCATATGGATTGAACTTGTGCAATCTTAATTTCTTGCCACTTGACAGCACAAGGGCCTACCATTGCTTCTAGGTTGTTATGCAAACAATTAAGAATTCATAGAACTCACATTCATAGTCAACTTTTAACCGGAATGGGCACAGAAACAAGAATATGTCAACACGATAGACTATAAACCTCAAGTCGTGTGCTAGTGTTAAACAACAGGTTTTATTCTTGATTAGTTCTTGAAACTTTTACAAGATCTTTAAGACTCCCACTGATCTCTTGACATATAAGATTCTCTTGTCAAGAACCATTCATTGACAAAACAAATATTCAAGAGTTAGTGCGGAAACTTATCAAGATAACACTTCACACAATTTGTCACAGTTGGTCTCTGTCTTATCCAAAAACATCACAACTTACCAATTTCAAATGTACAAGAGTAAGAAAACATTTTACTCTACATTTGACAAGTGTTATAGACCTTCTAAGGATTATGTCACTCGAGTTACAATCTTGGAGTATGACTCTAAGACTTGTTTTGGAACGAAGTATGATTCATCTTTTGATTTAACCATTCCAACAATTCGCGATTCCTCTTCTTAATCATACGAATGCACTAAGATGTCCTTAGAGGATCAATTGTGATACGGTTTCATAATCACTTAGATAATCACAAAATACGATACTAAAGTACTCTCCCATCTTTTCAGATTGGAGAAACGTTTATCTTTCTGCCTAATTTGATTCTTCTTATTCGTTCTGCCTCACATTGAAACTTTTCCAATGTTTCAGAATTATACTCAAACTTGTAAGCACAACCATATTTACTAAACTTTAGTAAATCATGACGAATAGCCTTATCGCTCTTTGTGGTGGACCTGACCAACGCACAACCAAGTGTACCCGATCTCCTAGTCCTTCACTTGACTCACATATACATGTGAACAAGGAATTAGTCTTATTTTCCCAAAGATGAGAATTTTCATTCATCATACAATACAAGTTGCATGATTCCAAGTTTCTATCCAACTGAAACTTGGGTGATGAGAATCTTTCCTTATTTGGTAAATTATGACACTACCACAAACGAAAGAATCAAATCCATTTTCCAATATTATTATCAATGGAATCATATAAACAACAATTTTTCACAAATGCCACTGTAAGGATATTTAAAATAAATAAAATTAAAACTTTTTCCTTTTATTTTAAAACTTTGCGGAAAAAAACTTATCCTTACAATGCAAATGCATATGAAAACAATGTTGTTATTTATTCCTAGGCAATCTATCACAACTCTTAAGCAACAGCTCAAAATTCTGATATTCAGATTATGCGATTGAAATCCATCTTCGCGATCAGAATCAACATATTCTTCCTTTAAGCTTCCTCTTTTCTTTGATTCTTAAAACATCAACATGCGACCTTGTCACATCATGTAATAAGAATCTCCAAATAGGAACTTAATAGATTTAGATAGTGGACTTTACCCGAAGTAGAGTCAAACTTTTTGACTTTACCAACCTTATGATCTTTCAGGTAAATAGGGCAGCTTCGCAACCAATGCCCCTTCCTTTGGAAATAGAAACATATGGACTCTTTGGTAATGTTACATGGGACTATCCCAGACATAACCTTTCTCTTTACCATTTGGTCAACCGAGTTGACTATGGTCGATCCCTTTCCATTGGGAAGAGAAGACTTTTCTGGACTTCCAATGTTTCCATTGTCAATGTCCATGAAGGTTTGGGAAGTAGATCTTCCAATCAAATTTGCTTTACCAGTGCCCTAAATCATTGATGATTCAGCAGCATCAAGCACATAGGTAAGATCATTAAGGGTCATGTCATGGTCTGTCATATAGTAGTCCCAAAGGAACTCACTATGTGACTTAGGAAGTGATTGAAGAACCTAGTCAATAATCAACTTCCTCAAGACTTTGACACCCAGCTCTCCCGGCTTGTTAGGGAGAACAATTGGAGGAGGTGGAGGATGAGAAGTATGATTTCCATGATCCAATCGCGGGACATCATCTTCATTAGGAAAGCTTGTTCCAAGGGATTTGGAAAGATCATAGTTGTCTGAACTAGACAATGGGAGAAATTCAAGTTAGTTGATTTAAGTCCTTAATATAACACCCAATATGAAATATTAAGGCTAGGACCCAACACAATATTTTATAACTTGGAAGAGGGATGCCGTAATCCAAGCTATAAAATATTTGAAGGTAGGCGAATGACGATTCACCAATTTCCACCATGAAAAACGAAATAGGTATTAGGTTTTAATTGGTTTGAAACTCCTAGATCTTTTGAGATTCACTGAACTATTCAATGGCATGTTTAAATCTCGATTGTGCCCTCTCAAGTTTGTGACTGGGATGCCGAGGATCTTAAACAAGGTGTGAATAACCATGCAAATTGACTTGGTACCCTTAATATTTATCACCTAATCGATGTGC
This sequence comes from Lactuca virosa, assembly GCF_052849685.1. Classification (NCBI taxonomy): domain Eukaryota; kingdom Viridiplantae; phylum Streptophyta; class Magnoliopsida; order Asterales; family Asteraceae; genus Lactuca; species Lactuca virosa. The sequence continues at coordinate 149,939,857 of NC_136433.1, forward strand.
CGGTTACCCACACGCGCTCCACCGATCTATGATAAACATTAAGTCACCCTTTGCCACTCTTACTAGTCCATGTTAGTGTGTCGATTACCCACACACCCTCCACCAACGAGTTGGTAAGGCACAAAGTGTAATTTCATGGGTTAGCACCAGATTCACATTTTCCTAAGTAACTAAGATTGGGAATTTATAAGTGTTTAATTACTTAGTATTTATCATTATACTTTAAATGAAGGGAGAATTATAGTCCTGTCAAACCCGTTCGGCTAACGACCCTCCACCAGTCAAGGAAGTGGTGGGTGAGAGTGTACACCTATTAAACTGCCATTTTATAGGCAGTAACCTTATACCCCCCCCCCCCCCGGTTATAGACCGGCTTCGTGAATGAGGCCTACTAACGGTAAGACTGACTTTGTTCGTATACATATATATATATATATATATATATATATATATATATATATATATATATATATATATATGTATGTATATAACTATTAACTATTAATATTATAATAGTATAAGGCTTCAATTTTAACTTTTAAAATTCTAAGGGACTAACTTGGAATTAAAGTATTCATGGGGGGAAACTTTACAAATTCCAAAACTTGAGGACAAGTTTTGAACAATTCAAAAACTTTTGGTTTCCATAACTTATGTGTTTAAAGTAGTTTTAATGAAAAAACTCTTCAAGTTCCATAACTTGAGGACAAGTTATGGAAGACTTTAAAACATTTAAAAATGAGACTCTTCATTTTCATAACTTATGGAAATCTTATGAGTTTTTAAAAATCATAAATGAGACTTTTCATATAACTTGAGGACAAGTTACAAAAACGCATTTTATGAACAACTTTTAGATCAATTTGGATCGAAAGCAAATTATCACATAATTTTTCTATTATTCTAAACTAACTCATAAGAACAAGATAATTCAAATCATCAATATTCAAGAAATTAGCATGAACATATAAACTAATACAAATCTTGAAATTATGACAATTATCATTGAAAATGGAACATTACCACATCAAAAACAGGTTTATAAGTTCAAAAACAGTTTAGGGTAATGTTCCTAGTCCAATTCCAGCCAAATAAACTCAAAAATATGTTGTCAGGGGGTCCAACTCGCCGAGTGCAAGAACAAACTCGACGAGTTGGATGAGTTTGTACATGGACTCGTCGAGTCCCTTAATGGACTCGTCGAGTCCCCTGTCCAGACAACAAAAAATTCGATTTTTTCAGCTTTTTTCAGCAATTTGCATCAAGTATAATTGAAAACAACCCATGCCTCTGATACCACTGATGGGTTTTAGTATACTACAACATCCTATGGTTCACATACAACCCTAACTACCTTGGATCTATGTTTTCACTAATTATACATGCAAATGGTTTCCAAGGAATTAAACTTATAACTAGCATGCAATTTGTCATAAACAATACAAGATACTAGTTAGAATAACATACCTTTTATGTGGCTTGAAGTCTTGATGTATTTGGTGTTGCTTGAAAGACTTTGGCCTTTAAGAACTTAGTGCCCCAAGTGTTGCACCTCAAATGGAATCAGAACTCACCTAGAACAAAGGTGACTCTTGAGAGAGAAACTCCATGCACCAAAAACACCATAATTCTCTAAGAACTTCTTGTGTTCCTCAAGTTGCGATTTTGGGCAATGGAGTATGTATTTATATGTGGTATTTCAAGGGTCATGGGTATAACCCAAATCCATACCCATGGGTATTATGATCCATGGTTCATGTGGCCCAACTCTTTATGTGTCCATACATAAACTTGGTCCAACATGGATCATAATCCCAACAAATATAAATATAACTAATTACCATAATTAGTCCCCATAGATTTAATTAGTCTCTTTTGATCACTAAATTAATTCCAAATTAATTCTTGATCAATACTAATCAAAACATATGATCTTATATTAATGTATTAGAACTCATAATATATTAATAAATCATATATAACCTTTCTCTTAAGAGTCCATCCTAACAAATTGTCCTGGTGTTATGCAACCCAAATGGACCATGCTACTCTCGGGTCGAGTACATACCAATACTAGTTATGGGCTTAGACATCTAATCCAACAGAAGTTACCACCGAGAAGGGAAGTGGATCACGAGTTAGAACTCAATCCCGGAGCTAAGCCACCAGCAATGTGTCCTTATAGAATCAAGGAAGGGCTAAACCACGATCCATTAATGAAGAATTTGATGGAAATAGCGAGAGAAGGCAAGACAAGAAAATTTTGGGTTGAAGACGAATTATTATTCACGGTCGGCAATCGAATGTATGTCCCAAAATGGAACAACTCGAGAAGAGAAGTCTTAAAGGAATGTCATGATTCCAAATGGGCTGGACATCCAGGTACTCATCGTATGAAAGCAATCATAGAACGATCCTATTATTGGCCCAATATGCGAAGTGACATAGACGCCTATGTGAGGACTTGCCTTATTTGTCAACAAGACAAGGTCGAACAAGCCAAACCGCCAGGATTGCTGGAACCACTACCGATCTCCGAAAGACCATGGGAGAGCATATCGATGGATTTTATTTCAGCATTACCCACGTCCGAAGGGTGCAGATCTATAATGATGATTGTAGATCGATTTTCCAAATATGGAACGTTTATCCCATCCCCTCGGGATTGCAAAGCTGAAGAAGTATGACGACTATTCTTCAAGCATGTTGTGAAATATTGGGGACTTCCCCAAAGCATTATAAGTGATAGAGATCCCCGCTTTACATGGAAGTTTAGGAGGGAGCTATTTAAGCTAATGGGACCAGAACTCCACTTCTCGACTAGTTTCCACCCTCAAACTAATGGCCAAACTGAGAGGGTGAATCACTTGCTTGAGATTTATTTGAGGCACTTTGTCAGTGCAAACCAACGGGATTGGGCCAAGCTAATTGATGTGGCCCAATTTTCATATAACTTACAACATAATGAGGCTACGGGGAAGAGTCCTTTCGAGATTGTAACAGGACAACAACCATTGACGCCCCAAGAGCTAACGAACGGCTACAAAGGATCAAGCCTACCCGCGTACAAGTTTATCAAAGGATGGAACGAAGAACTCGACATAGCAAAGTCTTACTTGCACAAGGCAGCCAAGCGAATGAAGAAATGGGCGGACGAGAAGAGGCAGCCAAGAGAGTTCATAGTAGGGGACGAAGTGATGGTAACGCTCCCACAAATGATGTTCAAATCTACCAGAAAGGTACACAAAGGCTTAACACGAAGATACGAGAGGCCATACAAAGTTCTCGAAAAGGTTGGGACCCGATCATACAAGCTAGAATTACCATCCTACTTAAAAATTCATCCAGTATTCCATGTAAGTCTCCTCAAAGCTTACAATCATGATGAATAAGATCCATCGAGGAGCAAATCACATTGAGCCCCAGTAACAAACGTAGGCTCGTATCATAAGGAGGTGGAATAAATATTAGCAGATAGAACAGTTCGTAAACGAGGCTTACCCAATTGGACAGAATATTATGTTCGATGGAAGGGACTACCCGATAGTGAGTCTAGTTGGGAATGAGAACAAGATCTGTGGCAGTTCCGAAGCAACATCGAGGAGTACATATCTAAGACTTGACGAGGTCGTCAAGAACTTAGGTGGGGGAGGGTGTCACGATCGAGATTCTAGACTCTTCCGGAGTACTCGAGAAAATGGGAGAACTTACAAGTATAGCACATTAGACCCTGGAACGTCCTCGATTTCTCTAGGACATCGAAGAATGATTTAGAACATTTCATGAAGACTTGTAAATATATGTAACTTGGTAGAATAGTCTAGATTAGTCAAGAATATAGGACTAATGTAGTAATATCTAGAAACTTCCCTAAGGGGGAAGGACAAGTATAAATATGGAGGAGCTCATTTGCTCCAATCCATCGGAAATCTTCCTTGTATTCTCTCGATCTCTTATAATATAAGTTCTCTTTCGTTTCTAGAAACTTGAAATACTTATTCTCTTGCTTACTTAATCGTTTATACCTCTCTAGGAAGTGTTGTAGCCTGACTTAGTCGAAGTTACACTAAGTGGCACACGGTGAGCGAGTCATCCCGTGACAACACGCAACCTTGACCTTGGTGGCAATAGTGCCAATCCTTAAGGCCTAGGGACACTACTTCTAGAACACCAGGAGCACAATCTTTAGAAGACCATTCGAGATCCTCGCCAGGATAGGTCCGGTAACCTATAGCCTCCGGTTACCATAAGAACTCAGCTTCGTACATTTCACAATCCACGTATTTAACCCTAGTAAGTGCCTCACTGCCGAAGCTCTCGTAGTCCTACTCGATGAGATCAAGGTAAACAAGAACCCATACCCCGAAGTGGAGCATATAGGGGATCATAGGTAGGAAAAATTAAAAGAGCAAGGTCAAACACTAATAGCGAAAATCCACTGAAACGCCAAGCGAGGATCTAAGTTCACTTAGGAATGGGAAGTGATGGGTTTTGAGCACTACAACATTCCTATGGTGTACATGCAAACCCTAAAGCTTTGGATCTAGTTTGTCTAATGAACATGCAATAATCATCCAAAGCCATAAACCCTAGATCTAGCATACAATAATCGAATAACATATGAATTAGGATTTAGATCTTACCTTGATTGTTATGTAGCAATAACAATCTCAATTCCTTCTTGTAATTAGCTTCTGAAAGCTTAGTGTCACAAGTGTCACACCTCTAATGGAGTCACAAACACCATAAGCAATAAGGATGAAGAAGGAGGAGAGAGAAGACACCAAAAACGTCTAGAAACCCTAAGGAATCAGTTAGCCACGTTTTTGGTGCCCTAGGGGTCCTTAAATATGTGAGGCTATTAGGGCTTTGAACTAGTAAACCCTAATCTGACTGCTTAGGCCCTAAGCAGCCCATGGACTCCTCCTTTAGAGGCCTTGGACGAATTCTAATGGGTTTCCCCATATATTTCGTCCACTCCATCCTCTATGGAGTCCATTAGGCCAATATCCAACTATCACACAATTGACAGTTCTAGTCCCCTTTATTTAATTAATGTCTTTTAGCCACAAAATTAACTATGATTAATTCTTGACTATTATTAAAATAATATGATTTCTCTCTTAATATATTATTCATATAATATATTAATAAATCATAATTAATCTCTTTCTCCATAAATCATCCTATCAAGTTGCTTTGGTGAAGGCAACCCAAAAGGACCATGCTCACAATCGGGTCAAGTACATACCAAAATAGTTATGGGCTTAGACACTAATCCAACAGTCTCCCACTTGGATAAGTCTAATAACTATTCTGCGTATGACTTCAGATCCTGATTAGCAATCGTAGCTTTCAAAAGCCGCTGTCAACTCTGATCTTATCGGATACGCGTCCTTTAGATAAGGGATCATATATTCCTCCATTCTAGATATCGTATAGACGTGAGACATGGATTGAAATCATTCTCTCAGTCTATGTGTTGTTTCCCGATTTCCGATTTATGACGACTGACTAATTGAACAAATCAAATCATTCCTGGCCCGACCGAGCACTTTATTATTGTCATCACTAAATCATCAAGGGGCCCACAGATATCGCTTTTATCCTACATTGGGTAAAAGGAACGGATAAACTTCGACTCAATGCTCGCTTGTACTTACTCACCGAATCACACACACCAATACGTTTTATAACACCAAGTGACTTATGCGTTTACATATTATCAATGTGTAACCGATTCGCAAGATACAACTCACACATCTCGATTTCAAGAATATAAGATATTATCGTCTCACCAATCACTCGTGATAAAATCCATGGAGCGATCCAAGTGAGCGTGAGTTTAATCCAATGCTCAAATCATATTTGTAAGCACTCATGAACGTTGCAGCAAACCTTTGCTATGTCTAATACACTTTAGACAATCTACAACCAATTCATGACAATATTCTTTCATACCTACTCCCAAAGTATGAGCGACTGTGGAATGTTCAAATAATTCAATTATTCTCAAATAACTCAATTATTTAGGAAGTCAAAACATGCAAAGTGAAACACAATAATAATCGAATCCAATATGGTCCCAAACTTTTGAGTATAAATAAAACTCTTTTTATTTAATCACCATATTGATTACACATTATTCATTGTATAATGTTTCGGGAAATCAACTTTTACTTGAATTATAACAACAATTGTCTCACGCTCTAAGCATGCACACTTTGTTACTTATGGTCCTTACTCTGTGAAATAGTATAATTGAATAACATTTTCAATCACACTCATTTCACAATTCCCAATCCTTACACCAAGTGTAAGAATACCAAGTTCTTGCCACTTATAGAATATGTTAGATTCTAACACTTTATGCAACGGTCCTTTTGTATTGTCACGGCACAAAAGTCACCAAGACTCGGCCAATGAAATTACAAAATGCTCTATCGGAGATTGTTACAAGACAATTCCATATACATGAAGTCTCACATTCAAAGTACATTCCTTTGAACATCCTTCTTGCATAAAAGTTTCTAATCTAGACATAAATTCTTGACGTCCAACTCCCAATATGGAAACATTTCCATATTATCCATATGACAACTCATTATTAATAGAATCATATCTAATAATAATAATGTCAATATGGTCCATCCTTGACTATACTTCTAACTGTCCACAAGTGACTAATCATTGGCGAACCTTAGATTATCCTTGACAGTTGTTTAACTAATTCAGTCAAATTTGATTCTAGTCCTCTTTCCCTCTTAATACCCTAGGCATTTGGAAAATTTTAGAACGGTCGAATATTACAACGACATGATACTTTACCAGTCTTTTGCTATAATATTTCTATTTCTATTTGCCATGTTCTCACATTCGAATTATGAAGAGGGATGCCGTAATCATAATCGAGTGTGAGAACGCAACAATTATTTTCATATATAGAATTCTCTTACGTTGAATCCTTTCAACATAACATTCATATATCTTTTTTGACTAAATTTGATCAAAATTTATTGATCTAAACCTTTAGATTTGAAACGAAGTATAATATTCTCTCCTTTAATTATAGCAAAACAACTTTTCAACCTATGCAACTTTGCAAAGTGAAACTTTTGTTTTCTATAATTAATATTGCTAATCTTGCAATAATAATCATGCTCCCACTTACATGATGATTATATCCATACCAGCATAACATTTATGCTCCCACTAGCTTTGACACGTATTCAGAAAACAGTTGGACTTCTAAAAGACAATACTTATTGACTTTCCAAAGTCCATGTTTCCAATACGATGTGCTTCGATAAGCCTTTATCTAAGCTTCTCAAATTCACACACCTTTCCTTTGATAGCTCACATGTGTGTATAAACTAATTCAGAACTTATATTACTAAGTCCTAAATGTTCAGACTAACTGCCAAATCTCACAATTCGAACTATGAAGAGGGATGCCATAATCATAATCGAATTTGAGAATGCAATTTACATAATCGCTATCTCCTTAAAATCTCTCTTAGTGAAAGCGTTTCCTCACAATCATTTTCATGAAGGAGAGAAACCTTATGACACTTATATTTTATGGTGCATGTGTTCTTATCAATCTATGATAGGAGAGAAACCTTAATTTCTGCCATCAAGGGTCCCACCATTGCTTCCAAGTTATTTAGCAGCTCACCTATTCCAGTCAATGTACTTTCATTGATCAAGGTGTTTGCCCTTATGCATTCAATTGAGAACTCGTAAAACTCATATGCATAATCACTTAACTGGATTGGCACAAAAATAAATTTTTTTCAACACGATAGGTTACAATCCTCAAGTCGTGTGCTAGTGTTTAATAGGTTTACTTCTTGATTTGTTCTTGAAACTTTTCAAGATCTTTAGACTCCCACTGACCTCTTGACATATAAGATTCTCTTATCAAGAAACATTTCATGACAAACAAATACTCAAGAGTTAGTGTGTGTCCTTATCATGACAAACCTACACATAATTTGGTACTAGTTGGTCTTTGTCTTATCCAAGACATCACAACTTACCAAAATATGAAAGTGTAAGAACATTCATACTTATGATTATGTCACTCAATTCACAATTTTGGAGTATGACTCTAAGAATTGATTTTGGTACGAAGTACGATTCATCTTATTGACTTAATCATTTCAACAATTCCCATTCCCCTTCTTAGCCATACTAATACACCAAGATGTCCTTAGAGGATGAAATGTAATATGGTTCTTATAATCTTTAAGACGATCATAAAACATGATACAAAAGTACTCTCCCTTCTTCTTAGATTGGAGAACCTTTTATCTTTCTGCATAATTGATTCTTCTTATTCGTACCGCTATTCATTGAAACTTTTCCAATGATTCAGAATCATACTTAATATTTTAAGTATAATCATATTTACTAATCTTTTAGTAAATCATGACGAACATTTTTATCGTTCTTTGTGGTGTACTTGACTAGTGCACAACATTGTGTACCAGATCTCACAGTCCTTCACTTGACTCACATACTTATGTTAACAAGGAATTAGTCTCAATTTTCCAAATATGAAGGTTCTCATTCATCACACAATACCAGTTGCATGATTCCAAGCATCTGTCCAATTGAAACTTGGGCGATGAGAATCTTTGGTAAATTTCTGACATTACCACAAATAACATAACTAAGAATCAAATCCATTCATAATATTGCTAACAATAGAACCATTCAAACACCAATTTTCATAAAATCCATCGCAAGGAAACATAAATAAGATAAATCAAAATTTATTTTATTGCGGAAAAATATTGTCCTTACAATGCGATTACAAATGAAAACTATGTAAATATTACTTAGTAATCTATCCTTACTCTAAATTAGTAGCTTAAATATCTGATCCTTGAATCATGCGATCGAAATCCATTTCTTCGCGATCAGACTCAGCTTGCTCCTTCCTTTAAGCTTCCTTTCCTTTCTTTGATCCTTCAAAACATCGAAATGTAATTTTATCACATCATGTATTAAGAATCTCCAAATAGGAACTTAATAGAGTTAGATAGTGGATATTTCCTAAAGCAGAGTCATACATCTTGACTCTCCCATCTCTTAGATCTCTCAGGTAGTCAGGGCAGCTTCGTAACCAATGCCCCTTCTTTTGGCAGTAGAAACATATGGACTCTCTGGAACGGCACACGGGACTATCTCAGACTCAGCTTTCTCTTGCGTAGAGAAAACTTTTATGGACTTCCAATGTTACCATTGCCCATAGAGGGTTGGGATATTGATTTACCAGACAAATTTGCTGACCAGTGCGCCAAATCATTTCTGATTCAGCAGCAATACGCAAATAAGTCAAATCAATAAGGGTCATGTCGTGGTCCATATGATTCGGGAAGTGACTGAAGAACCAAGTCAACAGCCAACTTCCTTTAAACATCGACACCCAACAATCCTTAACTTGTCTATGTGTGACTTCATCTTTAAGATGTGTGCACACACAAACTTTCCATCTTTGTGTCTTATTGCCAATAGGGCTTGAGTGACCTTGAACTTTTCAAGTCTTCGAACACGTGGGTCAAGGAGAATTATTGGAGGAGTTGGAGGAAATGAAGCATGATTTCCATTTCCACAATACAATCGTGAAACATCATCTTCACATGGAAAACTTTTTCCAACGGATTTAGGAAGACCATAGTTGTCAGACTTTAACATCTATGAAATGGGAGAAAATTCAAGTTTAGTTGATTGAGTCCTTAATAAAACACCCAAATGAGATATTAAGGCTAGGACCCAACACAATACCCTACAAATTGGAAGAGGGATGCCGTAATCCAACTCGCAGAACATTTGAAGGTAGGTAAATGACGATTTACCAATTTCCACCATGAAAAACGAAAAGAAGGTTAAGTATGAATTGAAACTCCTAGATCTTTTGAGATTCATTGAACTTTTCAATGTCATGTTTAATCTCGATTATGCCCTTCATTTGTGACTGGGATGCCGAGGATCACAAATAAGGTGTGAATAACCATGCGAATGTACGTGGTGCCCTCAATGTTACAGTCACCTAATCGACGTGCCGGTTAACCACACACACTCCATCGATCTATAACAAACATCGAGTCACCCTTTGCTACCAATGCCAAACCCAACTTAGTGTGCCGGTTAACCACACACGCTCCACTAATTGTCTCGACAAGGGTACAAAGTGTAATTCCATGGAATTGCATCAATTTCATTTTTTCCTAAAGTAACTAAGATTGGGAATTTTGTAAAAACATTTAGTTACTTTATTCATTATACTTTTAATGAGGGGAGGGTTTACCCTATCCTACCCGTTCGGCTAACGGCTCTCCACCAATCAAGGAAGCGGTGGGTGAGAGTGGACACCCATTAAACGGCCATTTTATAGGCCATAACCTTATACCCCCCTTATAGATCGGCTTCGTGAATGAGGCCTACTAACGGTAAGACTAGCAGTTTAAGTTATACATATATATATAATATTAGACTTTTAATGTTATATATAGTATAAGGGTGTATTTTATACTTTTAAAATACTATGTGGGTTAATTTAATAAATTATACCTTTTAATTTAATTAAACATAAACCATGTCATTATGGATATATAAGCTCTCTTTTAATTATACTTTTAATTAAATTAATAAAACCATAAGGGTATAAGTTCACTTAGGAATGAGAAGATCAAAAGAAACAGAAGTACACACATCTTTCCTCAACCCTTGATATTCCACTGAGAATTTGAATTTCGAGACGAAATTCCCTATAACGGGGGGATGATGTGACAACCCGAAATATTTGGATCAAGCAAGGTCTAAATTGCAACCCTATGCCAATGAAAACCTTGAAAACCATTAGAGCACAAGTGCATGTATATGAAAGTGTACACTTTGGAAGCCACATACAAGGTAATCTCTTGAAAGTAAGCAAGTTAATCAAGGCAAAAAACTAGACAAATGGATTTGATTAAGAATCACATGATATAGATATAAGAACTTGTGTTATGTTGCATCCTTGAATGCTTGAACTTTAAGGCCATCATTTTGAAATTTCTAAACACTAGAAACATATACACATTTATAAAAATCATCCAAAACATAAACACACTTAAGGATATCATCTAAGATCATAAATCCTTTTAAGTGGGCCATGTTTGGCCGTGAACCCCTTCATTTGGGCCATGATTGGCCGTGAACACCGTCCTAGGAAGGATCCTAGGGGTGTAAACTACCTTAGTGGACCCCCTTGGGAGTAAACACATCAACTGGAAGCATCTGGGGGCGTAAACACATCAAGTGGAAGGAATCTTGGGCGTAAACACCATAAGAAGCAAGTACATGGGCGTAAACTCTTTGGTGGACCACATGGGGCGTAAACTCAAGGGTAGGACCCTCCTAGGGTGTAAACACCTTGTGTTTACTACCATGTTTAGGTATTTTAAGGTGTTTACAGATTGGAATTGAGGAAAAGACAAAAACAATTGACTTTAGGGTGAGACATTTCAACCATTTCCAAGGCAATCCCGGTTAAACATATATTGACCATCAAATAACTAAGCCAAATTCCCCAGTAACCCAATCAAACATCTTGTCAACTTTCACCCTCTTCTTTAAGAGCGTAAACCCCTTTTTCCATAACACATTTCCTCATTTTCATTTACTGAGAATCTCAAGTTACTCTCTAAGAACTCAAGCTTTAAATTCTTAGAACACAAATTTCTCAAAGGCTCTTCCCTAAACCCACGTAAGTGATTCAAAGTTGGACAATGGATGTACATCTTATCTTGTCATTTTCATTTTATACACATAACTTTATGTGCTAACAACTCTATGGTATCATAATCTTCACAAGCTCATCAAACACTCCAAGTGTTTAGGATCAAAACTCTCATCTCATCACTTCAACTACACCCTCCAACTACCCAAGGTGAGCTTCATACCCCACTCTTTTCAAGTTTTCATTCTTTTGGGGGGGGGGGGGGAATACAAGTCAAATCTTGTTTAAATCCTTGGAGATTTGCATGCATTTGTATGTTTAGGTGTTTATGTGTGTTGAAATGTTATTATTTCATGTTAATACTCCATAAACTTGAGATTTTACAAATCTCATGATGTTAGAACTAAGTTATCTTTGTGGAGTTTTACATATTATGGTATTATTTTAGACAGAAAATAATATTACTAGGTAAAAATATGATGAGTTACACCCAAAATGGTAAATTTGTGGTTAAAAATACTTTTACCACTAAAACTTGTGCAAACATTTAAACATAATAGATTTCATAGATTTATATGAGATTTTGGTGGAACTAGTGACAATATTTTAGTCACAACAAAAATAGAATATTTTGTTTACAAAGATCTGAGCAAAATCTTGAGTATGTCAAAACACCCTACAAAACTTGGTTATTTTTCTAAAAATAAATGTTGCTAGTAAAACAATCATGTTATATTAATACCATTTCAAGGGTTTTAAACTTAGAACATTATGTCATATTCCTAACCTATTGCAAGTTGACAAACTAATAGTGATTATTTATAATTACAAATATAAATAATTTTATCAAGTCGATATACAAAACAGAATTTTTATGACGGAAATATTTGTGTGTCATAAACTGTCCATCATAAAACTTTTAGAAATACAAGTAATAAGCTGTATGTCATAAAGCTGTAAAACGCATGTCATAAAGCAGCAGTCATAAATTTACACAAGAAAACATTATTTGTATTATTCCATAATGGGAGTCATAGTTCACGTAAATTTGTTGAGGCTCTTGTGAGACACATTTAGTTGTACCTACCTAGCGTACGCGGTAAGTCCTATTAGTTATAATCAGAGTCTTCTGGAGGGAGAGCGGGAGTTTGTGTATAGATCTATACAGGGTTGACACCCCATACCTGAGTTGTTCGCTACAGTTAGACTAGGCCAGTCTAGGATGACAAATATCTTTCGACGAAACAGACGCCTGTAAAACGGCAAGCCAGACATATCAGTCATACTAGTATGGTTATAACGACTCACATAGGGATAAACAAAACGATTTTTGGTTTACGGGAAGCCTATAATTCATTAGTTTTATTGAAATAAATGAAACTATAAACTATTTTGTGTACGATATTCACTTCCATCAGGGTCTTAGAGTTTAAGACCACAATTCATCTTTAAGGAAAAGACTGCATTTTTCTGTAACGATATATATTCTTACCTTACAAGGACGGGATATACACCCTGGTAGTTTTATAAAATTCCAAACTATGTTTCGTATATTTTGTAAACTGATTTCACAACTTCGGTCTTAGGGTTTTAAGACCACAACTTTTTACATAACAGGAAATATGGGATTTTCTGGGAATAAATTCTTGCTAACACAAACCAAGGATAACGAATAACATGCATGCAAGTATACATGGTTTTTGAACGAGACTCACAAACTACTTTTATAAGAAAATATTGGATTTTCTGGAGTTTTACAACTTACTATGAACACAAATATTACACAGCTTTCTTACAAAAATGCTTATGAACTCACCAACTTTTTAGTTGACGCTTTTCAAAACGAATTGTATTATCAGAGATCTAGTAGACAGGTATTCACCACGATCGAGGCCTGGCGTCGCTGCATTATGTTATTTCTACTTTTGTTATTCGTGTTTAACTTTTGAACAGAACAAGCGTTGTAAACAGTGTAAACTTGAAATTTAAATGTATGAATGTTTGGGTTGCTATGTTTCATTTATATTCAATTGTTATTATACTGTACATGAAGTCACTCCATCCGCCCCCGGACGTTTCCGCCGTTCTGGTTTGGGGGTGTGACAATTATGACTAACTTTGTTAACAAATTCTTTTAAATGTGTGTGAAAAGACGAAAATGGCCTTTGTTTTTTTATATTTATTTTTATATTTTGTTAATTTGAAATTTTAAAAAATGGGGCCCACCCACCCTTCTGGTACCCTCTCTCTCTCCCTCCCTCTCTTCCCATTCTCTCTCTCTCTCTATCTCTCTCTCTCTCTCCCTCCCTCCCTCTCTCTCCCTCCCTTTCTCTCTCTCGCTCTCTCTCTCTCGCTCTCTCTCTCTCTCTCTCTCTCTCTCTCTCTCTACGAAGGAAACCCATAAATCATTATCATCTTTATCGGAGAAGAAACCCCATAAATCTACTTGCCAAATCCATTTAATCCAATATATAGATACCAGATTATTGAGAATTTAGACTGATTTGTTGAACGTTCATTGTCTTTACACCCCCTCCAATGTTCCTCGTTTTTTCTCCAAATTTCTTTACCCATCTCGATTGGTGATAAAACTGAACACCAAACATTCGATCCGGTGAGTGGTCGGAGACCGACGATATCGGCGAGTGGTCGGAGCTCTCTTTTTTTCCTACCCTCATCCCTCCATATTGACACCTCAATTTGGACTCCAACCATCAACTAGATAAAAAAACCACTATTTCATATCCAAAATTAATATCCAAAGGTTCCAGATCAAAAAAAATTCAATAAAGAGCACTAATCGAACATTTTGAGAACTGCCTCAATGCATATACCCATCCAACCATCACCGTAAAACAAAACCAGATTGTCGGCATGTTTGGAATTTCATTTTCACATATCGATGATCTTCATTGAAGAAGAGATCAAGAGGATTCCATTTCCATTTCATCACAAACCTCACACAGTCACCTTCGTCATCTTCTCTTTAACCATCATAACTGCATCTGAACACCACGTGTTGTTTATTAGCCTACATTCTAACCTAATCATCACCAATGTACCACCTAAACCATCACCATCTAATCCTAAACCATTAAATATGAACATTATCATACATACGAATATCATCACACCCATCGCCTACTGACGCAAAAAAGAAACCCTAATCACAATTTGTCATCTTCTACAAGTTTCCAGTTGATCATCGTTTTTGTTGACTCACCTGCAAAATCGGACTCAAGAAAAACTCTCCCATGTTCTTTGATTTGATCCTTTTACATAGACATGCTCTTGTAAGTGAGGAGAGGGACCTTGATTTTTTGGAGTGTGTATATGTGTGTGTCTCAATTTTTTTGGTCTCAAAGTTTACTGGGACTTTAGGTTTGAAAGTGGGAAGATGAAGTCTAGTATGGTGGGAGAGAGAGAGAGAGAGAGAGAGAGAGAGAGAGAGAGCCCACCGGTTAACAATTAATTAAAAGGGGGGCAATATAGTCTTTTCATATTTTATTTAATAGAAAAATAATGGTGTCAATCATAAGGGACAGTTGTATGCAAGGTTTGCTCCGTATGGAACGTCAATGGGAAAAAAGTTTCATAGAAACCATTTAAGGAACAAACGAAAAAGTTTAAGGACACCTGTGAAATTTTGTCTATATTTTATTACATATGCTTGTTAATTATCAAAAACTACTATTCTAATCATTTACTTTTATTCAAATGAATAGTATATACTATAAAATTGTTTAGTAATAAAACCAAACATTACAACATTTACCTCTCATTACATGTATTGTAAATTTGTATTAGCTACATAATAACTGGGCCAAACTGCACAAAATAGCTCGTGTGATATGTCCAGGCCCATCTTCTACATCTTGGGCTCAAACCTTCATAAAGTAACATAGACAAAAAGATTACTATTCAAGTAATTCAACTTCACACCAATTTTAATGTATATCTAACTTTTAAAGGAGAAAATAATGGTTTCTGTGGTTTGATAGTTTGTAATATGTAATTGCACAGGGTTGTAATGTATACCTACATTTTAAAGGAGAAAATAATGGTTTCGTTAAATCACATGGTCTCTAAAATCTCGGGGTCGGCTTTGTACATATGATCTTTCCGGTGTAATTTAATGAAAGTGAAATGATAAGGAAGCGAGGGGACCATATAAGGCATGATGGGGCATCAAAAACAAATTGCTCGTGACAACATTTAATGTTGTTTAGGTCCCCTCCTAATATTTATTTCCCACAAATTATGTCCAACAATTCATAAACTTTCTTTATTTAAATACCATAGGTCTATAACCACATAGCCTACTCATTATTATTTGACATAGTTATAAGACTTTAAATGATATATATATATATATATATATATATATATATATATATATATATATATATATATATATATATATATATATATATATATATATATATATATATAGGAGTAGGATCAAATGAGAACACCTAAAAGGTTGAGAACGCGAGAACATATATGGATCCTTTAAATATTTAAATATAAAGTTATTATTAAAGGGGCGATTTATGAAAAATTCTAAAACTGTTGGCATTAAAGTGTAACATTTAAATGGTCAGAAGGGCATAATAGGAATTGCAACTTTACTTATTTCCTATAATTTCTCACTCTCTCACCTATTTCCTTTCATCTTCTCGTATCTATATTTCCCCCTCTCTAGGGTTTCTAATGCCGCCTCCTTCTTAGAAACCTCTTTCTCACATTTCTCAATCGTCGGCTCAACTCGTCCTATACACGCCTCCGAAGACCGGTTCCCTATTCGTTACTTCGTCGGTGATCCCATTGATTTCTACTCACCGGCGCAACCTCGCCTCCACTCCAGCGTAACAAGGCAGCGACAACTCAGGTAACCGGTTCCCTGTTCGCTTCTTCGTCAATGATTTCATTGATTTCTACTCACCGGCGCAACCTCGCCTCCACTCCGGCGCAGCAAGGCAGTGACGACTCAGGTAAGTTTCGATTCCTTGCCATTGTTGGGTGGTCATAAGTGATTGCAAAGGAATAGAGAAAGCAACACCCATCTCTTTTGTTTGAACATTATTTGCTTTGTGGATTACGACCATTTGACAACACCGAACCAAACCAACCCTCTTTTTTTTCAACCCTTTTTCTCAATATCGCATCTTTACTTGGTTGTGTTATCAACCTTGTGAAAATCTTGGTTGCAAGTGGAGAACCTGATCATGAATTATAAATATTTGATTGTTGGTTGTATTTTGTTATGGAAATTTAAAGTTATTAATACGATCAATTGGATTCACTATTGATTGTATATATTCCATTACTGTTTGCAACATGATTCATTTCTGAATAGAGTTTTTTTATTGATTGTATATCTTCCATTACCGCTTGTAACATGATTCATTTCTGAATAGAGTTTTTTTTTTGTGATTTTTTTAATATAAATTTGTTTTTTTAAATTCAGGAAAATTGTGGGGCAAGTTCATCAAATGTGTTTTGGATAGTGAAGGACTTTTAGGAAACATTCAAGATTATTTAGAAGACTCTCAAGTGAATGTCAAAACTGATAAATCATATTTTATAAATAGGTTGTTTGAGTTTAATCATCAATGAATATAACTATATTATAACCGCATGCGTTTATACCTTAATGATTGATGTTTTGAACAGGTTTAATCTAAGAGCTTGATATTTTGAATAAGGATAACTCTAAGTTGGGAAATCGACAGCATGATCAAGGGCGCCTCTCTTTGTTTTTATTTGTATGGTAGCAACAAGAAAATTTAAAGAAAAATAACGACGTATGAAGTCATTTATGATTAGTGGTATATTTATCAATGAATATAACCACCGGAAATGTAGAAATTTAGAAGTCTTTTGTATTTTGTTAAAATAAAGTTGTATTCGTTTATGATTATGATTAGAGGTTTATTCTTTTGTAATGAAGTGAGTTTGTTTAGATTTGTATTCATTTATGATTATGATTAGTGGTTTATTCTTTTCGAATGAAATGATAAATTCTTAAACATTCTTTGTTTTCAATTCATGGAAAAAAAAACGAGTCTAGTCATGGCATCTTCACTTATGAATATGACAATACTTGATAAAACTAAAGCAAGTCGTTTATGTATTCAAGATAAATTAGTTTGATATTTTTTCATTTATGAACATGAATTAGGTAAAACAAGATAAAATATTTTGATTTTTAAATTTAGACAGAAAATTGATAAAATGTTTTTTATCTTTAATTAATAATATAAAAAATGAATAATTCTCGTTTTTAGTAACAGTATTTTGAATCCCTAAAATTTAGTAACATACCATTTTAATTTATTTTTTATAATTTAATTAAAATACACATTTACCCATATACCTTTGTATATTGATTGGTCCAGAACTGTTCTCGCGTTCTCAACTTTTTATGTGTTTTCATTTGATCCTCTCCATATATATATATATATATATATATATATATATATATATATATATATATATATATATATATATATATATATATATATATATATATACACTCAATGATCGGTTTAATTCATTTACTGATATAGAAATATGAATTTGCAGAAAATCAGTTGGTACAATTTTATTGCTTCATTAAAGTACACAACTTAATGAAAAAGAGAGCGGTCTGCATCACAATCATCTTTTTTTCTTGAAGTAGGAGTCATAATCAAGTATATGTCAAGACTTCAAGGCTCAAACCTACTTAGAAATAAACATAAATAACTACATGCCCATATATTCAAATGAAGCTAACTACTTCTCTTTGAAAAACAAAACCATATCTACCAAACGACCATTGTAGTCACATGGAACAACAACAAAGAAGAAAACCTAGACATGTGTGCCTTCATAAAGAAAGATATATATGTATGCATGTGTATCAGCTATATAAAACAAATTAGTTTTATCATCGAATTAAATGATTCGGTATCTTGAAACTCTTTAGATATGATAGAACTAAAAATAAGTGTTACATACGAACCTTTTTTGAATTGTATGTAATTGTTTTTGGAATTGTTATTCTTTCAGCAACCTTAGTTATTGGCATATACCGTCAAATGTAAATCGGACATAATTGATGGCGTAAGAGTATGATGCCTAGAAAGAAGTAAATCATTATCATTATTAGAATCAAAACTCTACATTGTCTTTTGATACTCACATTTTTGCAAGAATAACAACCTAGAGCGTCCATAATTGGTACCAATATGGTATACTTTCGGTGACCGTTAAAGGGTTTGAATTGCAACAACTACAAAATGAAGTGTTAATATCAATGTGAGTTGTGCAACCCAATTTATATCTCACATGATGCTCGTAGGATTGAACTGTGAGACAGCTCAAATGTTGCTCGAATGATAAGCCTATATATCTGTTTGAGAGCTACGAAGACTGAATTTTAGTCTAGATTTTTCTATTAGAATCTTGTGGCATGAATGTGTCGAATTGAATCTTGTGATTAACTAATAATCCACGATATGAGATTTAACAACCTGTTAAAACGACAAACATCATGCATCTTCACATAGTAACAAAAGTACCGGTGTGGCTAGCTAAGAGGTTGTTCGAAAAATAAACTTATATGTCTGTTTTGACAATTAAGGATTTAGGTCTATATTTTTCTATTTGAGTATTGTGGCATTAATGGTATCGATTTTCATCATTTTACTAACTAAAGACATACGAAATAACATTTACCAAACTGTTAAAACGACATACATTACTCATCTTCACATGTAACAAAAGTAACTAATCACAAAAATGCATACGTTATAACTTAAGGTTCCTTTAATCGGATCAATCTTGAATTCCTTTGTACTCGTAAGAATCAAATCTCCCTCAAACTTTAACAAAGTACACTTCACTTATCTAAAATAAAAATAAAAACGTATTTGTGGACAAAAAATTTCAAACATTCATTGACGAAGAAGATGAATGCACCACCTTGTTTTTCTTGCCCATAAGCCAAAGCAAACTCCTTTTTGCAAAAGACGGTTGATTTGATGTTGATGTTGGTAAATCAAGACTATGACAACTCTGTACTTCATGATTGTCACATCCCATCTCAGAAACCTTTGCTTCTTCTCCGGCGACATTTTGCCGGAGCAAAAACTGTAGGGAGAAAGTGGTGGTTGATGGTGGCTCAATGGCCGCCGATGGTGTTGAATCTGGCTTCTCTTTTTTCCCTCTAAGCCAAATCTTGGAAACTGAAAAGCTCTCTTTCATTATACTGCCGCCTCTATATGCTTCAAAATCTTTGAAATCTCGTCTTGAATCGCCGCCACATTCAGATATCGCCGGCCGGTGACCAGGGGTGATTGGGAGGTTTGACTTTTTGTGAGATAGTTTCTTCACTTGAGTTCTAACGGAAACTTGTAAAGATGAATTATCATCCATCACATACTCGAAAGAACCCATTGAAAAACACCTTCTTTCGTCAATGTTACTCTTCTCGCCACCGCCGTCACCGCCGCCTCCACCATCCACATTCTTAAACTTCCCAAGCTTAACTGTAACAACTTTTTCCTTATTCTCCTCTTCTTTCACCTCGTTTTGACCAGAATTAACAGGGTCGGATTCGGATTGGGATTCATCAACACTAAAACGAGAACTCGCCCTTTGAATTGTGGGCTCGGCTACAATCTCTCGAGAACTCTCGTTACTTCCAGATTCAAGAACAAGAACAAATGGCGAACGATAAGTGTTTGGAGCATAATCAGAAAGCAAATTGCTTCTACAAAGAGGGCAAGTGGAATGAGATAAAAGCCATGTATCGATACAATCCATATGAAAAGCATGACTACATTTCGGCAATAATCTAAGCTGATCATCCCCTTCGAATTCGCACAAACACACAGCACAATCAAAAGGGTTTTTCAAACCGATTATTGATTTGTAAGTGAAAACAGGAAGCGTGTCGATGAAGGATTGGTCAACGCCGGAGTCATGGAGAGTGAAGAGTTGCTGTAACTGACCTTGAAGAGCAGTCACATTGTCGAATTCATCTGGGTCTCTATTTGATGGTTTTATAAGAAATCTAACAAGAAGATGAAGCAATCCGGAGATGAAGAATATAACGGCGAGGATAATGATGATTAGCAGAACACTTGGACTCACATTGTCGTTGAAATTTGAACCGGAAGAGGCGGCTTGAATAAACGGTGGTGGTGGCGGCGGAGGAAGTGGTGGCTGAGTGTAAAAATACGGCCTTATGTACGGTGAAAGAAGAATTTTCCGATCCATTTCTTGGGGGAAGAGTGGAAAGTGGTAAAAATTGGAAATTTAAGATTAAATCATACGAAAGGAAGAAAACCCATCTCTCAAATCATATAAATCAAAAGGCCATTAACGGATTTTGAAGCTTTTTGAAGAGTACTTGAATGGGGAGACTCTGCAAGTCAAAGAGATAGAAGGAGAGAGAGATGACATTGACAGTCTGTATGGACATAAATTTTGCATCTATGAATTATGAAAGCTTTAATTTCTATAAAAAAAATTGAAGAACAGATGAGCAATGATAACTTAAAAAATTTATTGTATTTATTACAGCATAAAATAATAAATATATACATATGAAAACTATTAAATTCTAAATTTTTAATAGTGTTTTTATAATTAAACTGCAAAACAACCTTAAACCAGTGGATATAAGTTACGTTTGACGTATTAACTGAAAATTTAGTTGTTACATTTTAAATTAGCCGATAAAAAATGATGTTTGTTAAAAAAATACTTGATAACATAGCTGAAAGATATAAAAACATTTATCAGAACAAGTTTTTTAAAATTAATTAAGAGTATTTTTTTTTTTGAAACGACAAATAATTATCTAACTCTTCTTTCTGTGATTGAACCCAGAACTTCTTAGATAGTTGTTAGTTTAGAACCTTCGTATTAACCAAGTGGACTAGACATGACTAGACAAAATATTACAATTTTTAAAAGTTTGAAAATAAACTAGATATAACACACTAAACACAACCTAATTTTAGGTTTTAGTTTAATTTTTAAAGCAAAATTTACATTTATGAAAAATTAAGACGACAAAAAAGGTCAGTATCTAAATATATATGTATATTGTTTAAAATGGGATATATACAGTAAAGTCCCAATATTTTTATCGACTTGACAAGAAAGTCCTAAACTTTATTTTTTTGACAGTAAAGTCAAAATTACCGGCAGTTTTTGACACTTTTACCATTTTTTCCCGGTTAGCCAGTAATTAGGACTTTTTTGTCAAAAAAATAAGTTTAGGACTTTCTTGTTAAATCGTCAATTAAAACAAAAAATAAAGTTTAGGATTTTCTTGTCAAATCGTTGAAAATATTAGGGCTTTAGTGTATATCTCATTTTTTTTGTTAGAAATTTAATGGTATGATACTCTTTAAGCATAAGAGTTATTAAAACATTCTCTAGTCAGCTAGATCCTATTGAAATCTTTAACATTTGCTTCTTGTTAAATCGTTTTTTTAATCTCAACAAAACGACATTGAAAAAAATGGAGATAATCAAGAAAGAAAGAAAGAACCAGGGTTGTGTTGTCTTTTTGCAGTCCCAAAAATGGAGAAATAAGAAACCGAAAAAAATGAAATTGTCCTGGCTTTATACAAACACAAACAACACATGCTTAGTCAAAAGGGTGTGAATGTGGAGAAGGGAAAGAAGAGCAATTTCGTTTTTTTCGGTTTCTTATTTCTCCATTTTTTGGACTGCAAAAAGTCAAACAACCCTGGTTCTTTCTTTCTTTCTTTCTTGATTATCTCAATTTTTTTCAATGTCGGTTTGTTGAGATTAAAAAAACGATTTAACAAGAAGCAAACGTTAAGAATTTCAATATGATCTAGCTGATTAGAGAAGGTTTAAATAACTCTTATGCTTAAAGAGTATCATACCATTAAATTTCTAACAAAAAAAAATTATATATATACTAAAGTCCAAATATTTTTAACGATTTGACAAGAAAGTCCTAAACTTTATTTTTTTGACAGTAAAGTCCTAATTGACGATTTGACAAGAAAGTCCTAAACTTTATTTTTTTTGACAAAAAAGTCCTAATTACCGGCTAACCGGGAAAAAAGGGTAAAAGTGTCAAAAAATGCCGGTAATTTAGACTTTACTGTAAAAAAAATAAAGTTTAGGAATTTCTTTTCAAATCGATGAAAATATTAAGACTTTACTGTATATATCACGTTTAAAATCATACATAATTTGAGTAACTTTTGTTATGTTATGAACAAATATCATAGTAAACATTTCAAGGATATCATTGATTATGAATGATATTGTTTTCTATTTGATTAGACAAATCACGTTTTCAGATTTAAAGATTAATTGAAAATTTTCTAAATTATCATTCACCTTAACAACATATAAATTATAATTAATAATTAATACTACAGCAACTTAATTTTGCATTTAGTCATAAGTTGACTTTTCAAATCTGAACCACCTAATAGCATAACACCCCCACATCAATGCACATTTAATACGCACTAAATATTTTAATGGCTCAACCAATAATAATGTTTAAAAAACAATTAACATAATTATAAGAAACTACATAAACTATTTCACGAAAACAAAATCTTGGAATTTGAACTATTTATGCTTCTTTTTTCTTCTATTACAATTCCCTTTTCACACTTCTAGGTCACCTTTTATATTAAATAGTTTTAATTTATTAGTACATATTTCTTGAAATTGAAGAATTTAATTTTAATATGCAAAATTGCAAATACTCAAATTGGGTATGGACTGTGATTTTGGGAGAAACAAGGAAAGTCAAAGTGAAAAAAGGGTGGTAAAATAAAAGTCAAATTTCAGTGAATTTGTCATATTATGTAAGAAAACACAAACCCCACGTCAAGGAGAAGATCTCGGACTTTATGCACCTTTTTGGCAACATGCAAAAGTAATTTTGATTTTTTTTTTTTAATTTCAATAAACTATAAAAAAGGTTATTTATAAATAAATATTCACGTAGCTTATATAAACTATGTAATTTAACGGACATCTATAAACATGTATAAGTTTTCTTAGTTGTTGCTTTTTGAAAAGAAAACCTACCTTATACTTTAAAATTATCACAAAAGAAATACATTTTGAAATGTGATTACGAGTTTGAAATATTAATTTCTTACCAGCAAATTATTAAAATTCGATTGTATCAATCTTGTTTTATTAAATTAAAATCAAAAAATAAAATATTTTGCAAAAAGGCTGTAAAAGTGCTTGTATCTAAAAAGATCTAGGCACAGGCATCAACAATGTCTCAAAATTTATTTTTATAGTAAATAAAATTATTTTTGAAACAGCTAATCATATTATTAAGGAAAACACTAACAATGAACTAGAGAAAATGGGACCGTCTCTCTCACATTTCTTCTACGCAGATGATGCAATCTTTGTAGGAAGATGTGATATCACAAGCATCAAAAATCTGGCAAGAATCTTGAAATGTTTCCACATGAGCTCCAGTTTGAAAGTCAATTTTCAAAAATCCCGGTTATTTGGGATTGGCATTCCATACCTCCAACGTTAGGCACATGTGCTAGGATGTCTCCAAAGCTCTTTCTCGTTTACCTACCTTGGAGTATCAGTAGGGGCAAATATGTCCTTAAAAAAACATTGGAGACCGATAATTGACAAGTTTCAGTCACAATTATCGGTTTGGAAGGCAAAAACATTGTCATTTAGGGGTCATTTCACCCTAATCAAGTCGGTTCTTAATAGCCTCCCCACTTATTACTTCTCTCTCTTTAAAGCACCGGCTGTAATCATTGAAGAACTAGAGAAATTGCATAGAAGATTCTAATGGGGAGGGGTCATCGAATAAAAAATACATTGGGTCTCGTGGTCAAAAGTGGTAGCAGACAAAGTTGATGAGGGTCTTGGTGTTGGGACACTAAAGGAACAAAATCTAGCTTTATTAACAAAATGGTGGTGGAAACTCAAATCAGGGCTCGTCGGTTTATGGAAAGAATATGTAAATTGCATTCATAACTTGAACAAATGACCAGTCACTTGTATTGCAAAAGAACCGACAAACGGAACCTGGTGCAACATAGCAAAAGCAATCAAATCCCAACCTGATTTTGACGTCAATTATTATGCTATTTTCATGATAGTCCCTGGTTCGAATACAAGTTTCTTATTCTGGAAGGATAGATGGTGTGGTTCACTTACCCTCGAAGAGCGATTTCATCGTCTTTATGCGTTGGACAAGTTAAAGCTTTGTGCAATTGCAAATAGGATTCACACCACTAGTT
Source organism: Lactuca virosa (assembly GCF_052849685.1). Taxonomy (NCBI): domain Eukaryota; kingdom Viridiplantae; phylum Streptophyta; class Magnoliopsida; order Asterales; family Asteraceae; genus Lactuca; species Lactuca virosa. The sequence continues at coordinate 149,964,883 of NC_136433.1, forward strand.
TCAAATGGAATTGGAAAACACAACGTATGGATAATGAGGTTGCAAGTGACTTCGAAAACCTATGCGCAATCCTTCAAAATGTTAATCTGTTTACTATTACGAATCGTTTTCGTTTCAACTGGAACACGGATGGAAATTACTCAATGAGATCTCTAAGAAAAGTGATTGATTCTAAAGCCCCTACACCACATAATGGTGTGTAAATCAGTTGGTTCAAGGCTATTCCATTGAAGATAAAATGCTTTATATGGAGAGTCGTGTCAATTAGAATCCTGGTGACAACAAATTTAGAGGTAACATGCATCAAAGTTTCATGTGATACATGTCCTCTTTGCAATAAGGAGAAAGAAACTAGCGATCATTTACTAATTAACTATGATATTGCCATGGAGGCTCAAGTACACATCTTTAATTAGTGTGGAATACGGACCACGATGCTTAATAATGTGACAGACTTTATCAATTTCATGACAAACTGGGGAACTGTCCACGCAAGAAGGAAATGTTTAATGTGATTGGCTATGGTTTGTTATGGTACATATGGAAAGCAAGAAATGATAAGTTCTTTAAGCAAATACATGCAAGCCCTGAAAAAATAACAGATGAGGTGATTTCACAAGCGTATGCTTGGTTTAAATATAGAACTCCTGATGTAAAACTTAGGTGAATCGATTGGATCATATCTCCATTTTGTTAAAACATAGTATACGATTCTTACCTTTTTGTAACTGCCCATATTGTAGCTACTTGCTAAGAATGTGGCCTTTTTATATTTATAAATGCATTTGCCATTTCAAAAAAGAAAAAAAATATATATACTAGAGAACAAACAAAAAATATTATAAAGGGAATTGCAACCAACACTTCTAAGAAAAAACAAGTTTTCTAATTCTATTGCTAATCCAGAGAAAGGAGAATTCTCTGATAGAATCAAAAATAGTATCTTTTCTGATCTTACCACCACCAAAAACTTGATCATTCGGAAACCTCCACAAAAACCAAACCGTCATGCAACGCACCGCATCCACAACTCTCCTCTTGTTTCAAGTCCCGTGTAAGTTATCCACATGCTCGAAAAGTTGTTCAATAGAGTCAAAAGAAGGCACTTGTACTTCAAGCCATCCAAACACTGCATCCCAAGTTCTGTCCGTAACTTCACACCTAACAAAAAAGATGATCCATCTGCTCATCAATCAGGTTACATATCGGACACATAATACACGGAACATCAATACCGTGTTTATCAAGATTATAATGAGTCGATAGTTGTTTAGTAAAGTTCTCCACACCATAATATTAGCTTTGCTAGGAACCAACAAATTCCATCTAGTAGAAGTATTAGGGGTTGGTAATATCTTTTTGTATATCCATTTTCTAGTATCCGCTACAGAGAAATTTCCATATGAACTAATGCTCCAACACCAAGTATCAACTTTATCTATCAACATTACATCCATAAGAGCTATATTCAAATCATTTAGCTGAGTACTTTCTCTCCTCCACGAATATCCCGACACCACCTCCAACCTAAAGGTGATAAACGATCAACAACAGAACAATTTAGATGCAGTTATAAACGAAAAAGATGAGGAAAATGGGTGGACAATTTTTGATCACCAAGCCAAATATCATTCCAGAACTGGATAATATTCTCATTCCCAAGTTTCCTTTTCATTACCGAAACTGGAAGAATGTCTTTTTCTTCCATACGAGAAAAAGATGCAAGAATCTTCGCCCACGTACCTTGATCTCGTATATATCTACACATAGTAAATAATTAAATTGTGTGTGCGGAAAATTGTAAAAAATGCACATACGTAATGAAAAGAACATAAAAATACGATATGGAATATTAGTACTGGAAAATGAATTGGTATGATTTTATATATTAATACAGTCTCTTATATGCTTACGACATATAAGAGACAACTCAAGCAAGATTTTAAAACCACAAGGCCATCTATGTAACAAAAAAAAAATTAGGAACGAAACTTACAACTCTAAGAAACTATAAGGATCATTTATATAATTTTATCAAAATAATTTTTGGGTTAGTAAAAGTGATGTTCATCTTATATGGAAATTAAGGTATATTTTATATCAAGGAAAAGATACATTTATAAAGTTTGAAATAATCAACTACTTTACATACGTTTAGTGTCTGCCCATGTTTTCTGTCAACAACATGTCATGTCTACCCATGTTTTCTGTCAACAACATGCCGTACATAAGATATGTTTCATTTGATGCTTGAATGAATATTAGTGTTGCCTTGAACCTTATCATGGTTTTTGACATATAAAACAAATGGTGCCGGTCTTTGATAAACAAGAACGTGAGTCGGTTTCTTGCTTGCAAGAAATTTATCAGCATTCTTGTTTCTTTATCATATTTGGTTGGTCATTCGTTGCATTATATGATATGTTGGTGCTACTTCTTCTTGGTCACCATAGCTCATGACTTCAAATCTTCAATACATAGATTATGTGTCGGTTCTTGACATACAAAAAATGTCCTAAATCCTATACACAACCTATTATACCTTCTAAAACATTTAAAATTTTTCTAACAACGTCATAGAAAATTGGATGTCACAAAATAAGGACAACCTATTATACCTTCTAAAACACTTAGAAAAATTCTAACCACGTCATAGAAAATTGGATGTCACAAAATATGGTATTGCCATAAATTATATTACTTATAGGTTACTAGTTTTACACAAGAAAAGTTATTACATGTTATCATTGAATAAGTTAACACTTTTTTTTGACGAACAAACTCCACTTAATAAATCAAAAAGAATCTTATTACTATCCTTTGGTATTTTTATATGGTTTCTGGTTTAAATATTAATCTCTTTAAATCTAGCCTTGTAGGGGTTGGAGTGGAACAGTTAGAGGTTGTTTCTTTAGCTTCTATTATAGGGTGTGCATCATCTACTCTTCCTTTTTCTTATCTTGGGATCCCGGTGGATGGCTCCATGATTCGTGTTAGTAGTTGGGACGTAATCATTTATCGGTTCCGTAATAGACTTTCTACTTGGAAAGTCAAGCTTCTTTCCAGAGGTGGGCGTTTAACTCTTATCAAATTTGGTTATGGGTAGTCTTGGTATTAATTTTTTCTTGATTTTTAGAATAGCTGCTACTATTTTTCATGAGTTGGAAGCTTGAAGAGCTCAATTTTTTTGCGCTATGGAAGAAGACCAAAGGCGTATTCATTGGGTGAAATGGGATGTTGTTTTAAATTCCAAAGGTAAAGGTGGTTTAGATGTTGGTAGTTTGGATGCTTTTAACCGGGCACTTCTTTACCGGTGGAAGTGGCGTTTTTTTCATGAAGCAGGATCATTATGGGTTAAAGTTATCAAGGGGTTGCATCGGGTTAATGGAGCCTTTTCTGGGGGTTCTCGACCTATAGGAGGGATCGGGGTGTGGAAAAAAATAGTGGGATTCATTAATCAATTGCATGAACGAAATGTTATATACCTAAATTCAATGTTTATTGTGGTTGGTGATGGGTCTATTGCTAGATTTTGGGAGGATGTGTGGTGTGGGGGCTTGCTTCTCAAAACACAGTTTCACAAGTTGTATGCGTTATTCGTTTTGAAAGATGGTCTTGTTCGACATTTATAAGTTCTTATGGTTGGAATTTCTCTTGGCGTCGACTTATTAGAGGTGGAGTGGAATCTGAGCAGTTAGAGAGTCTTATTGAGCTCTTGACTCCAATTGTGTTGACCTCTAATACCGACAGGTGGACTTGGGATTATAATCCAAGTCGTTCTTTTTTGGTGAACTCTGCTAGGCGACATATTGATTCTTCTACTCTTCCTGGTAGAGGGGTTGTTACCCGACGGAATAAGCATGCCCCTATTAAAGTTAATATTTTTTTTGTGGAGATTGTTGTTACATATAATTCCTGTTAGATCGATTCTGGTGGATAGAAGAGTGGAGTTGGATTCCATTCTTTTCCCAATTTGTCAGGGTGGTCGGGAAGATGTCTCTCATCTTTTCTTTCAGTGTGATGTGGCTCGTCAAATTTGGAAAAGAGTGGAGCTATGGTTAGATATTTTGATTCCTAATTTAATGGGTTCTTCTAAATTGTTAGCTTGGACTGATACCGCTACGTGACTACTCAGGGATGTCCGATCTTGGATGCACGTTGCATAACAGTGTTTGATGCGGAAATGGCCACAACTTTGGCTACAGGACTCCATTTTGGGCCGACGTCCAGTCAAATTGAAGCTTGGAACGAGGAGCACGTCGTGATAAGTTCTCAAAGGGGAATTACCCTTTTTGAGTCCATAAATCACTTTCTAATTGGAGTTTTGAACAATTTTGTTATTTTTCCTTAATTTTTTGGGTTTGGTTTTGGCCCATGGACCTTTAGGATTCCGTTTTAATTTCTAGTTCTTATTTACCTGTTGTTGATGTAATTTGCATGGTCGATCATCAGTTTTATGAACTTTCAGTTTTCTCCCAAAATTATATGTGTGTTAACCCAGATTTTGAAGTCGTTACCTAATAAGTTTAAAAAACAATTTTTGTTTGATACTATTATCGATCTTTCTTTTCATTGGTTTTCCTTTTAGAACTCTAAGGCTAGCTTTAGTTGGACATCGCGGATGTGTAATCCTTTGATGTCGTGATTTTGTTCTTTGTTTCAGGTAGCTCCTAGCTAGCCTTTTTTGAGTTTATATAAAGTTCTGCTCTTGTTCAAAAAAAACAATTTTGTCAAATATCATATTCTTATTTCATTTGACACATCATTTTCTAAGATTTTTTAATGTATTGTTTTTCCGCTTGTCATTTTATGATTTTTTCTATTTTATTAAATTTCACATAATATTGAAATATAATAATTGTATTAAATATAATAACAAATGCATATCAATTTCAATAAACCAACTTTCCTTTTAATTTTTAATTTTTTAAATTGAACCAAATTATTTTATTTGTTTATTTATTCTAATATTTGTTTAAATTTAAATGAGAAACGAAAAAAAGTTAAAAATAATATATTGAACATTACATTTTAATAATTCAATATTTTTTTCTTTTTCCTTATAAATTCAAACATCCTAAAATTTCGATCTTCATATATATATATATATTTATTTTTTTGACTAAACTCGTATAATACACGAGTCTTACAATTAGTAAAGTAATAATGATAAAAAGTAATTTTGTCTCATTACAAATATTATTGTCTTCTTTATTACTCTATTTTCAATGTTTTTTTGATTTTTCATTAACTATGAAAAATAATATTTACATAGTGCATATTAAAAAAGTTAGTTTCTAGAAGTTGTGACTATAATAAGAAGATTCATATTGTTGATTATATTCCAACTCATTAGTAAAGAGTGCATCCATTAGTCTTTTTCAATGTACATCATCGTTTCAAATATGTAGTCAATCATTTTAGTTGGTTGCGGTCCACCACAATAAATGTTTGGCTGATCTGAGTGACTTTAGTAAATGGATTTAGATAGGAACAACAATAACAATCTTCGTCTTTGCAATGCCAAATATTATTCGTAGACGTTGTTGCGACTTGCTTAGATGAACTCACGTGTATATGAAAATGAATAGATGATTTATATAATTTGTTACTGAGTGAATTAGTTTAGCTTTATAATGAATAAGGGAACTTTAGAGTTAACATGTTTATCTGCTATTTGAATAATATGGTAGGTGGAAGTGAGATTGCTAGGTGAATTCATAAATGTATGTCTAGTCTCGAATGCAAAACTAGTAAGTATGGAATGTACCTTTAGAGATGTAACGTTCCATTTTCACAAACAAAATTTTCATTTTTTAAAAAGTAAAAATATCATTCACATAAAACCCTTGTTAAGAAAGCTCATTTATTCCAAAATACATTTGTATGAAAATCAGAGTAATATAAATAATGTGGAACCAACATACGACTACTCATATATCCTGACACACAAGGATATGCAATGTAACACATAGTATAGTGAGGAAAATCACATGAATCAAAGACCCAAGGAAACACAAAAGCGCCCTCACTCCCTACACTGATCACTTCCACGAACCGGCTGTCACCAAATACAGACAAATCCCTAATCAATAACCCAAGTCCTTCAAGTTTGACCCAAAGTTAAACTAGTCAAAAGTCAACGATCAAAAAAGTCAACTCTCAACCAAGTCAACGCTCACCACGACATGGGGACCTCTTGGCCATGTCGTGGGAATACCAAGACAAGATAGTCGCGAAGCAGAGAACCACCACGTCGTGGCAAACCCATTTCCCCGTGTTGGGAACTGGCAGATTGTCATATTCTTCATTAAGTTCTTAATCCTTATAGAACTAGCCCAAAACTTCATATGCACTTCTTTTAAATGAATTAATGGATAAAGTTTCCAACTTTATCCATTAAGACTCGATTATAAGGTTAGATCTACAACCGTAAGTCCATTAAGTCCTTAATGGGGACAAAACTTGTGCATGGGACCAAGAATCATCCAAACCAAGGCCTTTTCTCACTCAATAGAACCTATGGACCATTAGAGAGCCATATCAAGCTTTGGAGTTCCTCAAACTCCAAAAGCGTTCATGGAAAGTGTAACGCCCCGATTCCAGATATGGATTTAAATAAAAGGTTATTTGGTTTTAAGTCCTACTCGACGAGTTGGTTGCCCTACTCGTCGAGTAGCAGCGGGTTTGATACGCGTGTTTAGTGACTTACTCGCCGAGTCCATTAAGGGACTCGACGAGTAGGAGCTGGCAGATGAAACCCTATATCCCGGGGTTTTGCACCCTATTTAAAGAATCATAAGCCTCCTTTGGCCTCTTTGCAGTCCATTGAGAGTCCAGAAGAACCCTAACTTGAGTGTGTGTATTCTTTGGAAGTTTGAGCTTGGAGGAAGATCTTTGGAGAGGGAATCTCTTGGGAAGCAAGCTAGTTGAAGCAAGAGTTTGTGGGATTCAAGTTCTGCATCAAAAAGGGCTCTATTGAAGGTATTAAATCATTTTTCACTTGGCTCATTCTCTTCTAAACCCTTTTGTGCATAAGTTTAGAAAAGGATTCTTGTGTTTAAGCCAAGATCTGAAGTTGTAACTTTAGATCTGGACTCCCCTTGGCTTCTTGATTCATAAAGCCATCAGCCTTGTCTAGTATGTGTAACATCCGGATTCCCAGGTATCTTATTTTAGTTATTTATTTTGGGTTTTATGAAGGGACTCGGTGAGTAGACGCTCAGACTCGCCGAGTAGGATCGCGAGTTCTTGACTGGATTAATGACCGGACTCGACGAGTAGATACGTGGACTCGGCGAGTCCGCGCTGTAAAGTGAAACCCTAAATCCCCGGGCCTGTGCCCTATTTAAAGGCCTTTATGGCCTCCATTTGCGGCCAATGCACCCCAGAGAAACCCTAGAGAGAGCAGTGAGAGAGTTGAGAGCAAGAAGAGGCTAATACATCACTTTTGGTGTAGTTTTGCTAGAAGGAAGAAGGAAACACCCATCTAGAGCGTGAAGGGAGCTTGGATCTGGGCTAATCATCTTGAGAGTTCATCTCTGGAGGTATAATCCCTTCTATTTCGTGTTGATATGAAAGATTTCATGATTTTAGGGTTTTTACCTCCATTTTATGTAAGATCTAGTGAGTATGAGGCCCCCTTTCTGTTAATAGCATCAGATATGGACCATGAGAGGTCCATAGAGTCACTATCCCTCAGCTTTATGCAAGCAAATGAAAGATTGGGGACTAGGTTGCCATTTTTAGAGTTATTTCCCCATTTATGACTTGTTGTGGGTTGCATGCACGTAAAGGTTGTACCTTTACGTGACATTTGAACATTTGAAGGGTAGATCTGATAGTTAGGGAAGCAGATCTGACCTTAGGAGGTCATTTGAGGATGAACATGGAGGCAACTCGCCGAGTCCATAAGTGGACTCGACGAGTCGAGTCGGGGTTGCCCCGCGATTCGTGACAGGTGTAACCCGTCGAGTGGAAGGATGACTCGACGAGCCAAGAGAGGCTGAAAGGATTCAGAGGACCCGCATGGACCCACCGAGTCGCCCTTGTGCACTCGACTAGTCGGGTCAAAGTTGACCGTTGACTTTCGTTGACTTTAGGGTTCTGGTCAAGACTGATTCAGGAGAGTTCAGGGAAGGGTAGAATGGCCTTCTACCCAATCTGTAGAGATGAGATCATGAGTGAATATTGATCGGGGATGTTATCTGAATAATAGGAGGAGGCTAAGTCGGGACGTTGAGCACGAGAGTTTATCCGACTTCATTGAGGTGAGTCTTCTCACTATACATTACCTAGAGTGGTATTTATGTGTAGACCAGAGGGTCTTGTATGCTATGTGTATATATATGAGTTATGTGCATTGTATGTATGCTATGTGTTGAACAGACCGGGCCGGAGGGCCCAACGATATAGACCGGACCGAAGGGTCCAACGACATAGACTGGACCGAAGGGTCCGACGAGCTATGACCGGACCAGAGGGTCCAACGAGCTACGGGACTGGAGGGTCCCGCTGAGACACATCGACCGGAGGGTCGTATTGTAGCCTCGAGTGGCGTATGTGTTGCATGTGGTATTTTGGGGAACTCACTAAGCATTTATGCTTACAGTTGTTGTGTTATGTGTTTCAGGTACTAGCGAGGATCGCGGGAAGGCGCCGGCATGATCCGTACACACTGAGAGGATTTATGTATTTGAGGATCTTGGGATTTGTTTATTGAGATAACATGTGTTACATTGGATTACTATGATATTTTATGAATGAGAGTATGTTTTTAAAATGAAAAATTGTTTTGGAAATTTACGTCGTCACAAGTTGGTATCAGAGCCTTGGTTTGAGAGACTCGGATACACCTCCGGGTGTATCTGAACTGAAACTGAGGATTTGAGAGAATTTTTCATAAAAGAAACAATTTTTCCAAAAGAGTAAAGGACTTTTGAGAAAAGCGGAACGGAGCAGTATGTACGATCAGCCAGCGCCCGAACGGTGATTTCCCAAAATACGCTTACATTATGTGTTATGAGATATTATGTGATATGTTATGCATGCTAGAGTAGGCTAGGTATTCATGGTTAGGACTAGAGTGGGCCTGATTTGTGATGCCTTAACCTAGGAGTTACTGCTACTATGAGATACTTCGAGAGTAAGTAGGTAGCAGCGAGGAACTTATGAGTGGTCTACCAGAGAGTAGCCTGAGTTTAGTGAGATATAGAGTACTTGTGATCTGGGATCCTAGGAGGAGGACTTGGGATGAATACCGATGCGTTGTGGAAGGTAGTATAAGGGCCCGTACTATTGGAAACACTGGATCGGTGAGCAGTCCAAGTAAGAATCCTCAGGGTACTAAAGAACAAGTAGAGTTGAGTATCGAGTGCGAGTATACTCGAACGAGTCTCTGATTCTTTTGTGTTGTATTTCAGAGACATCATGGTTGGGACGCGCCACCACCCAGGAGGCAGTGGTACCAGTGGTACCAGCGATGAGGAGATTCGTAGGTTGATTCACGAGGAGGTGGCTGCGTCCATTCGAGCTGAGATACCAGAGATGTTCGGGTCTATCAAGACCATGCTGATCGAGAATTTTGATGAGCGGTACGCTGCTCTTACTGAGGCTGCTGTTGATGCGGCCACCGCAGCTGTCGCTACTGCCAGGCCCCAGGGAGGTGACTCGTTGCTGTACCGAGAGTTCAGCAACACGAAGCCACCAGAGTTTGATGGGACGCAGGACCCGATTTCTGCGATGAGATGGATTTCTGACATCGAGGGATGCTTCTACACCTGCTCGTGTCCGGAGCATCTGAGGGTTAGGTTTGCGCTTAACCAGCTTCGCTTGGGAGCGAAGGATTGGTGGAAGTTTGTGATGGCAGACTTCACTACGGCAGAGCTTACTGCGGTGACCTGGGAGAGGTTCACCATGATGTTTCGATATAAGTATGTTCCCCCTGTGGAGAGGGAACGTCTAGCCCAGGATTTCTTATCCCTCAAGCAGGGAACTGAGTCTGTGACGGTGATTACGAGGATGTTTCACGAGAGAGCGTTGTTTTGCCCTGAGCACGTGTCGACTGAGCAGGCACGTATGAGCCGGTACTTGAGCATACTGAGGAGGGATATACGTGAGTTCGTGGCGAACTCGTCATACCGAACATTTGCCGAGCTTCAGGCAAATGCCCGGAAGAGAGAGATTGAGCTGGAGACTCAGGTCAGGGAGGAGGCCGAGTCTCAGAGGAAGGACAGGCGACCGGCACAGGCGCAGCCGGCAGCCAAGCGGGCAAAGCCTGCTGATTCGAGATCTGGGGGTCCGAAGGGCCGCACTTGTGGGAAGTGCGGCAAGAGTCACGAGGGGGTGTGCAGAGCTGGGGTGTGTTACAAGTGTGGGAAGGAGGGGCATTTCGCGAGGGATTGCCCCAAAGGATTCTCGGTTTGCTTTCATTGCAACCAGACCGGCCATCGGAAGGCCGAGTGCCCTCAGCTACTACAGGGAACAGCACAGGGGTCTACACCTGCTGCTAGAGCTATCGAGGTCCGGCCAGCGAAAGCCGAGGCACCGAAGGCTCGCGGGAGAGCCTTTTAGTTGACAGCGGAGGAGGTCCGCGCAGCGCCCGATGTCGTGGCCGGTATGTATTCTTTTACTTACCTATTTTGAGTTTGAGATTTTGTGCTTATATTGTGTTATGCTTAATTACTTTTCTTGTGAGTTCTGTACCTGCGTTGGTGTTATTCGACTCGGGTGGGAGTCGATCTTTCGTGTCATTAGCATTTAGTCAGCACATCAGTGTTCAGCGAGAGGCGTTGAGTCGACCTCTACGAGTTTCTATAGCCGACGAGCGAGCGGTGTATGATACTGATGTGATCCGAGGATGTGTACTCGAGATCTTCGGCGTTGAGTTTCCGATTGATTTGGTCCCGATTGCGATGGGAGATATCTGTGTCATCGTGGGCATGGACTGATTGAGCAGGTTTGGAGCGGTTATCGACTGCGAGCGACAGTTGGTGACCATACGAGACCCTAGTGGGGGAGTTCTTACGGTGTATGGTGAGGGTACCCGTTCAGGGTCAGCATTCTGTTCGGTTGCTAGAGCGAGGCAGAGTCTACAGCAGGGATGTAGTGGGTTTGTGGCCTACGTGATGGACACACGAGTAGCAGAGGAGAGGCCTAGTTATGTTGATGATGTGCCGATAGTGCGTGAGTTCCCGGACGTTTTCCCCGAGGAGTTGTCGGGTGTGCCTCCCGAGAGGCAGGTGGAGTTTCGCATCGATTTGGTTCCGGGAGCGGCGCCTATCGCCAAGGCACCCTATCGCCTTGCACCACCAGAGATGCAGGAGTTATCCTCACAGCTTCAGGAGTTGTTGGGGAAGGGATTTATCAGACCGAGTAGCTCGCCGTGGGGAGTGCCGATCCTTTTTGTCAAGAAAAGGATGGTTCACACCAGATGTGCATTGATTACCGGGAGTTGAACAAGTTAACGGTCAAGAACCGTTACCCACTGCCGAGGATTGATGATCTGTTTGATCAGTTGCAGGGAGCGTCTTGGTTCTCCAAGATTGATCTGAGGTCTGGATATCATCAGATGAGAGTGAGTGATGAGGATGTCCAGAAGACGGTGTTCAGGACTCGTTCCGGGAATTACGAGTTCGTGGTGATGCCTTTCGGGCTCACCAATGCACCGGCAACGTTCATGGATCTCATGAACAGGGTGTGTAGGCCGATGTTGGATCGATCGGTGATCGTGTTCATCGATGACATATTGGTGTATTCGAGATCTAGAGAGCAGCATGAGGAGCATTTGAGGGAGATCCTCGGAGTTCTGAGATCGGAGAGGCTTTACGCCAAATTCTCCAAGTGTGATTTCTGGTTACGAGAGGTCCAGTTCCTGGGACATCTCGTTAATCAGAATGGGATATTGGTCGATCCGGCCAAGATTGAGGCGGTGATGAGTTGGGAGGTGCTGAGATCCCCCACCGAGATCAGGAGTTTTCTGGGGTTGGCCGGCTATTATAGGAGATTTATTAAAGATTTCTCCAAGATTGCCGCGCCTCTCACCAGGTTGACCCGGAAGGGCGTTACTTTTTCGTGGGGTCCTGAGCAGCAGGCCTTGTTTGAGACTCTTCACCAGAGGTTGTGCGAAGCCCTGGTGTTATCCCTTCCAGAGGGAATGGAGGATTTTGTGGTGTACTGCGACGCATCGATATCAGGGTTGGGTGCGGTGCTTATGTAGAGAGGGCATGTGATAGCGTATGCATCGAGGCAGCTGAAGCCTCATGAGATGAGGTATCCCACCCACGATCTGGAGTTGGAGACAGTGGTGTTCGCCCTCAAGATCTGGCGTCATTACCTGTATGGGGTTCGGTGTACCATATACACGGACCACAAGAGTTTGAAGTATCTGATGGATCAGCCCAACCTGAATATGCGCCAGAGGAGATGGTTGGATGTGGTAAAGGATTACGATTGTGAGATCCTGTACCACCCGGGCAAAGCTAATGTTGTAGCTGATGCGCTGAGTCGTAGGGCGGAGAGTGCCCCGATTCGAGACACTTGTATGCGATTGACAGTGATGACTCCGGTGTTGGACACCATTCGGGAGGCCCAGGCAGAGGCCGTGAGACCGGAGAACCGCAAGAGAGAGCGGGTGATTAGGCAGGTACCTGAGTTTGTTACCGATAGTCGTGGGCTGATGACCTTTCAGGGTCAGATTTGGGTGCCGTATGCAGGCGGGACGCGCACCACTTTGATGGAGGAGGCGCACCGATCGAGGTTCTCGATCCATCCCAGGGCCACTAAGATGTATTTGGACCTGAAGAGGGACTATTTGTGGCCCTGTATGAAGAGGGATGTAGCATGGTTTGTTGAGAGGTGCTTGACTTGTCGCAGGGTTAAGGCCGAGCACCAGCGTCCGCATGGCAAGTTGCAGCCACTTGAGGTTCCCCAATGGAAGTGGGAACAAATTTCTATGGATTTCATCACCAAATTGCCGAGGACCGCATGGGGTGTCGATGCAATTTGGGTGATCGTCAACCGGATGACGAAGAGCGCGCATTTTCTTGCTATCAATGAGAGCTCTTCTGCTGAGAGGCTGGCAGAGTTGTATGTGAGGGAGGTGGTGTCGCGGCATGGGGTGCCGATCTCGATTGTGTCAGATCGAGATGTACGTTTCACTTCCAGGTTCTGGAAGAAGTTCCACGAGGAGTTGGGTACGAGGTTGCATTTCAGTACCGCCTACCACCCCCAGACGGACGGACAGAGTGAGCGGACGATTCAGACACTCGAGGACATGCTTCGAGCATGTGTGTTGGACTTCGGGGGAAGTTGGGACACGTACTTGCCGTTGGCTGAGTTTTCCTACAACAACAGCCACCATTCGAGTATTGGTATGCCTCCCTTTGAGTTGTTGTATGGGAGGAGGTGTCGGACTCCCATTTGCTGGGGAGAGGTAGGGCAGCGTGTGATGGGTAGCACCGAGATAGTGCTTCAGACGACAGAACAGATACAGCAGGTTAGACAGAGGTTATTGATGGCTCAGAGTCGTCAGAAGAGTTATGCGGATAGGCGACGATCCGAGCTTGAGTTGTAGGTGGGAGACTTCGTACTCCTGAAGGTGTCTCCTTGGAAAGGAGTGATTCGGTTCAGGAAGAGGGGCAAGCTGGGGCCCCGGTACATCGGTCCGTTCAGAGTGACCGCAAGAGTGGGCAGGGTAGCGTATCCTTTGGAGCTACCTGCGGAGTTGAGCCAGATTCATGATACCTTCCATGTGTCTCAGTTGAGGAAGTGTGTAGCCGATGAGTCAGCGGTAGTGCCGCTGGAGGACATTCAGGTAGATGCGAGGTTGAATTATGTTGAGAAACCGATCGCAATTTTGGATCGGAAGATCAAGGTTCTGAGGAACAAGGAGGTGCCCCTGGTTCAGGTCCAGTGGCAACATCGGAGAGGGTCTGAGCTGACTTGGGAGCCGGAGTTGGAGATGCGGGAGCAGCATCCAGAGTTGTTTGCGGGGCAAGACTTCGAGGGCGAAGTCTGATTCTAGTGGGGGAGAATTGTAACATCCGGATTCCCAGGTATCTTATTTTAGTTATTTATTTTGGGTTTTATGGAGGGACTCGACGAGTAGACGCTCAGACTCGCCGAGTAGGATCGCGAGTTCTTGACTGGATTAATGACCGGACTCGACGAGTAGATACGTGGACTCGGCGAGTCCGCACTGTAAAGTGAAACCCTAAATCCCCGGGTATGTGCCCTATTTAAAGGCCTTTATGGCCTCCATTTGCGGCCAATGCACCCCAGAGAAACCCTAGAGAGAGCAGTGAGAGAGTTGAGAGCAAGAAGAGGCTAATACATCACTTTTGGTGTAGTTTTGCTAGAAGGAAGAAGGAAACACCCATCTAGAGCGTAAAGGGAGCTTGGATCTGGGCTAATCATATTGAGAGTTCATCTCTGGAGGTATAATCCCTTTTATTTCGTGTTGATATGAAAGATTTCATGATTTTAGGGTTTTTACCTCCATTTTATGTAAGATCTAGTGAGTATGAGGCCCCCTTTGTGTTAATAGAATCAGATCTGGACCATGAGAGGTCCATAGAGTCACTATCCCTCAGCTTTATGCAAGCAAATGAAAGATTGGGGACTAGGTTGCCATTTTTAGAGTTATTTCCCCATTTATGACTTGTTGTGGGTTGCATGCACGTAAAGGTTGCACCTTTACGTGACATTTGAACATTTGAAGGGTAGATCTGATAGTTAGGGAAGCAGATCTGACCTTAGGAGGTCATTTGAGGATGAACATGGAGGCAATTCGCCGAGTCCATAAGTGGACTCGACGAGTCGAGTCGGGGTTGCCCCGCGATTCGTGACAGGTGTAACCCGTCGAGTGGAAGGATGACTCGACGAGCCAAGAGAGGCTGAAAGGATTCAGAGGACCCGCATGGACTCACCGAGTCGCCCTTGTGCACTCGACGAGTCGGGTCAAAGTTGACCGTTGACTTTCGTTGACTTTAGGGTTCTGGTCAAGACTGATTCAGGAGAGTTCAGGGAAGGGTAGAATGGCCTTCTACCCAATCTGTAGAGATGAGATCATGAGTGAATATTGATCGGGGATGTTATCTGAATAATAGGAGGAGGCTAAGTCGGGACGTTGAGCACGAGAGTTTATCCGACTTCATTGAGGTGAGTCTTCTCATTATACATTACCTAGAGTGGTATTTATGTGTAGACCAGAGGGTCTTGTATGCTATGTGTATATATATGAGTTATGTGCATTGTATGTATGCTATGTGTTGAACAGACCGGGCCGGAGGGCCCAACGATATAGACCGGACCGAAGGGTCCAACGACACAGATTGGACCGAAGGGTCCGACAAGCTATGACCGGACCAGAGGGTCCAACGAGCTACGGGACTGGAGGGTCCCGCTGAGACACATCGACCGGAGGGTCGTATTGTAGCCTCGAGTGGCGTATGTGTTGCATGTGGTATTCTGGGGAACTCACTAAGCATTTATGCTTACAGTTGTTGTGTTATATGTTTCAGGTACTAGCGAGAGGATTTATGTATTTGACGATCTTGGGATTTGTTTATTGAGATAACATGTGTTACATTGGATTACTATGATATTTTATGAATGAGAGTATGTTTTTAAAATGAAAAATTGTTTTGGAAATTTACGTCGTTACAGTATGAGCCTTCTCTCACGGATGTGACTTCATTGCAAGCTTAGTTGTGCCATTTTAGGGTCTTAAAGCCTTGCATGCACGTAAAGTTTGCAACTTTACGTGATAAGAATGCCTAAGGAAGTTGGATCTGCAAGTTGGGGCCTTGGAATGGATTAGAAAGTGTCTGCATGGATAAAGGACTGAAGAGACTCGGCGAGTCGCATAGTCGACTCGGCGAGTTATATGAAGATAGGCATTGAACTCGACGAGTTGGATGAACAACTCGGCGAGTATGATGAAGATCGCCGTAGACTCGACGAGTTGGATGAACAACACGTCGAGTCGGATGAACAACTCGCCGAGTCGGATGATTTTCTCCAGGATATGTATGAGTGTGTATCCGCCGAGTTGCAAGAAGGACACTCGACGGGTGGCCTTAAAGTTTGATCAAGAATCGGAGGAACTCGACGAGTCACCTCGATGAATCGGCGAGTTGGAAAGGAACTCGGCGAGTAGCCGAGGGTACTCGGCGAGTTAAGGTCAACATGGACTGTTGATCTTGACTGAGGACTTTGACATTGACCAGGAGTTGACTAGTGGGTTATGGAGTACCTTATAAGGTTAAGGACTTATGAGTTTATTGTGCTATGGTAATAGGTGGTGGAGCTTGTGTCAAGTGATTCGAGAGTTGGGTTTTATCTACCGAGTCGACATCTGCGAGGTGAGTTATCCTCACTATATCGATAGGGTCTAAGGCACCAAGGCCAGCCCTTTAGTTGTTATCGTTATGGTTTGTTACATGTGGATATGATCTGTTAGATCAGAATCAGGATAGACAATATGTTGTGCTTTTATGATCCGTAGGGATGAATATGTTAGTGACCTGCTAGGTCAGTGCTATAGTTATGAGTGATTGCTATGATTGGTGATCAGTGAGATAGATATGTTTGTTGATTGTATATGCCAGTATATGTTAGTTATGCGCACATGATTATTTGCTTGTTGCTTGGGTTGAGGCGGTCCTGCTTTGTGCTGAAGGCCAATACACCCTATGACCGGTCCGGGGAGACTGTAGGCCCACATGGCGGTCCAGTCATGCCGAAGGCTCGGTGTAGATTCAGTTGGACTGTAGGTCCGGTAGGGCGATCCAGTCAGGCCGATGGCCCAGTATGCATGTTGGTTGATTGATTATTATGGACATGGTATTATCAGTATGGTATTGGTATTTTGGGGGTAGCTCACTAAGCCCTCGGGCTTACAGTTTTCAGTTATTGTTTCAGGTACTTCAGGAGTTCATGGCAAGGCGAAGGCGTGACCGTACCGCTCCTCATCCTTATGATCTGGCTTTTGGGACACTCTGATTGAATAATGAATTGAAAAAACTATTGTAAACAAATACTATTTGGTTTTATTTATGTTTGAAAAGTTTAAATTTGGCGTAAAATTTATGGATGTTACAAGTTGGTATCAGAGCCTTGGTTTGAGTGAATTGGAGGAACACTCGTGTGAATCTAGTCTCAAATCAAGGAGGTTTTCGGAAAGTAAATTTTTTAAAATGATTTTCAAAATAAAGGATGGAGGATGCAGAGGGTACGATCAGCCGGAGCCTGTAAGTAAACCCCAAAATACCATACAGTTATTTGATATTTTGATATGTTAGAACAACATGCTAGTCCTAGGCTAGGGATCTTCAGGAATCGCATGATAGATTTGCCTGATTATATGATGCCTATTAGCCTAGGGTTTCTGGTATATGGAATTGACACCATAACTGTAGATGTTTAGTGTATGCATCACGGCTGTGCATAATAAAGACCTCATAGCCTGAGAATGATGATTCGGCCTTCGGGTAGGATTGGACATTCGAAAGTCTATTGGGTCCAGCGTTATGTGCAGCTAGTATACACTAGCGCTGTAGGGGATGATGAAAGTTTCATGGATGTGTGAGTTGTGAGAAGCGGTAAGACCAGTTGCGAGATAGTTGATATTCCTCTAGGGGTGAGGGTTGAGCGCATTTTATGTTGATGCTAGTGTTAGGGTGTTGTGGTGATACTTGAGACAAATATGGGTAGGTGTGGAAGGTAGTATGGGCCCGTACTACTGAAAGCACAGGACCCATATGCGTAGCAAGGAAGTCACAACCCCTAGGGTTTGTGGATTTGGTCTTCCGATATTATGTTATGTATCTGATGACTTGAGTATATCTTTCAGTATGGTGGTGACGAGACGTTTTGCTGCTGGGCCCAGATCAGGATCAGGGTCCGGATCGGGGTCAGGGTCGGGAGACGGAGGGTCGGAGGTACCGGTAGCACCTGAGCCCGTGGTACAGATAGGGACAGAGGAGTTGGATGCCAGGATCCGGGAGATTATGCACGACGAGATTGCTGCGGCTTTTTGAGCCCAGCTGCCAGAGATGTTCGGGTCGATTAAGACCGCGATGGTTGAGTACTTTGATGAGCGATATGCAGCTCTAGCAGAGACAGCTTCCGCTGCAGCCACTTCGGCTGTAACTGCGGCAGGGGTTGGAGGAGGAGCCAGCAGGGCTTTCCAGTACCGGGACTTCGATAATACGAAGCCCCCGACATTTGATGGTACACAGGATGCGATCAGAGCTATGAGGTGGTTATCAGACGTGGATGGATGTTTCTTCACATGTTCATGTCCTGCTGACCAGAAGGTCAGGTGTGCCCTGAACCTGCTAAGGCTTGGGACAAAGGACTGGTGGAGATTGACGACAGGGCCGTACACAGATGATCAGCAAGCTGCTGTTACTTGGGAGCAGTTCCGGGATATGTTCCGCACCCGCTACGTTCCACGTGTTGAGAGGGAGCGGCTTGCTCAGGAGTTCTTGACATTGAGACAGGATGGGGAGTCTATGATGGAGATTACCCGTATGTTCATGGAGAGGGCCATGTTTTGCCCGGAGTTTGCTTCAGAGCAGTCTCAGATGACTCGTTACCTGAGTATGCTCAAGACTGATATTCGAAAGTTTGTGTCTACACAACGATGTGATACCCTCTTGGATCTTCAGGAAGCCACGAGGCGGCATGAGTTGGAGATAGAGCTGCAGTTGAGGGAGCAGCGTCAGGCATCGACACAGTCTCAGCCGGCGCCTAAGCGGTCTAAGACCGCTGATGCTCGGACTGGGAGTCAGCAGAGCCGCACTTGTGGAAAGTGTAGCAGGGGACATTCGGGGGTTTGTCGAGCAGGAGGTGGGTGCCACAAATGTGGCAAGGAGGGGCACTATGCCAGGGACTGCCGTCAGTCCGCCCCTCCAGCAGATATGAGGATTTGTTACCATTGTCATCAGGTTGGTCACGTGAAGACCAACTGTCCGCAGCTCGCCGCCAAGCCGGCGCAGGGTCCCGCGTCAGCTACTGTGAGGATTGGGGATGGGAGGCCAGTCAAGGTGGAGCCTCCGAAGGCTCAGGGTCGCGCCTTCCAGCTCACGGCCGAGGAGGCCAAGGCAGCACCAGATGTGGTTGCTGGTACGTTTCTTTTCTCTGTCTCAGTTATTGTATTTGTATTATGCTCATTGGTTGTACCTGTGATTAGGTACGTTTTTAGTAAACTCTGTGCCTGCTTTGGTTTTATTTGACTCGGGGGCGAGTCGGTCGTTCGTATCTCAGACTTTCAGTAGAGGGTTTAGTGTGCCGGTAGATGAGCTTGAGTGTTCGTTGCGAGTTTCGATCGCCAACGAACACGGGGTTTCTGCTTCTTCGGTCTACCGTGGATGCGAGTTGGAGATTTTCGGGGTGCCCTTCCTGATATATTTGATTTCTATTCCCATGGGGGAAGTGTGCGTGATCGTAGGGATGGATTGGCTCAGTCGATTTGGCGCCATGATCGACTGTGAGGGACAGCGAGTGGTAGTTCGAACCCCAAGTGGGGGAGAACTGGTGGTATATGGCGAGGGCACCAGGATGGGATCAGGGTTTTGTTCGGCGGCCAGGGCTCGACAGTTTATTCAGCACGGGTGTGCCGGTTATTTGTTGTATGTGGTAGATACGCGGGTTAGGGATCAGCCCTCGGTTTCGGAGGTCCTAGTAGTTAGGGAGTTTGCTGACGTGTTTCCGGAGGACTTACCAGGAGTGCCTCCGGAGAGGCAGGTTGAGTTTAGGATTGACCTAGTGCAGGGTGCGGCCCCTATCGCTAAGGCGCTGTACCGACTGGCACCGCCAGAGATGCAGGAGTTGTCATCTCAGTTGCAGGAGCTGCTGGGCAAGCAGTTTATTCGTCCGAGTAGTTCCCCATGGGGAGCACCGATCCTTTTTGTCAGAAAGAAGGACGGTTCGCACAGGATGTGCATTGACGGGTGCATCTTGGTTCTCCAAGATCGATTTGAGGTCCGGATATCACCAGGTCAGGGTGAGGGAGGAAGACGTGGAGAAAACTGCGTTTCGGAATCGTTATGGTCATTACGAGTTCGTGGTGATGCCGTTTGGGCTCACCAACGTGTGGGCAGTGTTGATGGATTTGATGAACCGAGTCTGTAGACCGATGCTCGATCGCTCGGTCATTGTGTTCATAGACGATATATTGGTGTATTCCAAGACGCGAGAGCAGCACGAGGAGCACCTCAGGGAGCTGCTGGAGGTTCTGCGATGAGAACGGTTGTATCCCAAGTTCTCGAAGTGTGAGTTTTGGTTACGAGAGGTCCAGTTCCTCAGTCATCTCGTTAACCAGGAGGGGATTTTGGTCGACCCGGCCAAAGTCGAGGCCGTTATGCAGTAGGAGATTCCGAAATCTCCCTCCGACATCAAGAGTTTCTTGGGATTAGCAGGGTACTACTGGAGATTTATTCGAGATTTTTCCAAGATTGCAGTACCCCTCACTCGTCTAACGAGGAAGGGGGTGGATTTTCGGTGGGGCCCTGAGCAGCAGAGGGCGTTTGAGACCCTCCGGCAATGTTTGTGCGAGGCGCCAGTGTTGACGCTCCCCGAGGGAGTCGAGGATTTTGTGGTATTTTGTGATGCATCCATCACAGGTCTGGGGGCGGTCCTCATGCAAAGAGGACGGGTGATAGCCTATGCATCGCGGCAGCTGAAGCCGCATGAGACGAGTTACCCCACGCACGATCTTGAGTTGGGAGCGGTGGTTTTCGCTCTCTAGATTTGGAGGCATTATCTGTACGGGGTCCAATGTACTATATACACGGATCACAAGAGTTTGAGGCACATCATGGATCAGCCGAACCTGAATATGAGGCAGCACAGGTGGCTGGATGTGGTCAAGGACTATGATTGTGAGATCCTTTACCATCCTAGTAAAGCGAATGTGGTTGCGGACGCCTTGAGCCGCAAGTCAGCTGGGCCTTCTACCCCGGCAAGGTGTATGAGGATAGCGGTGGATTCCTCGCTTGTGAACTTGATTAGGGATGCTCAGGTCGAGGGCATGAGACCAGGGAACTGGAAGATGGAGCGGATTAAGGGCGAGAACGCCCGGTTTGTTCAGGATAGCCGCGGGTTATTGACCCGACACGGTCGGGTTTGGGTTCCGATAACCGGAGGGATCCGACAGACAGTGATGGAGGAGGCTCATAAGTCTCACTTTTCTATACACCCGGGGGCCACCAAGATGTACCGGGATTTGAGTTTGAGTTATTGGTGGCCCGGGATGAAGCGAGAAATCGCTGAGTATGTTGAGAGGTGCTTGACCTGTAGGATGGTCAAGGCCGAGCATCAGAGGCCGCATGGCAAGCTGCAGCCTCTGGAGATTCCCATGTGGAAATGGGAGCAGATCACGATGGATTTCATTACCAAGCTGCCGAGGACGACGAAGGGGTTTGATGCTATATGGGTCATCGTGGATCGGTTGACCAAGAGTGCCCATTTCTTGGCCATACGGGAGAGTTCGTCGGCTGAGAAATTGGCCGACATGTATGTCAGCGAGATTGTCTCTCGCCATGGGGTTCCAGTTTCTATCGTTTCCGATAGGGATGTCAGGTTTACTTCCCGTTTTTGGCAGAAGTTCCATGAGGAACTGGGTACGTGACTGCACTTTAGTACAACTTTCCATCCGCAGACAGATGGGCAGAGTGATCGGACCATCCATACCCTCGAGGATATGTTGAGGGCGTGCGTTATCGATTTTGGTGGGAGTTGGGATTCCCACCTACCGCTTGCAGAGTTCGCCTACAACAACAGCTATCATTCTAGTATTGGCGCCCCGCCTTTTGAGTTGTTGTATGGTCGGAAGTGTAGGACCCCAGTCTGCTGGGGTGAGATTGGGCACAAAGTTATGAGGCAGACAGAGGTAGTTCTGCAGACTACCGAAAAGATACAGCAGGTTAGACAGCGTTTGCAGACCGCTCAGAGTCGACAGAAGAGCTATGCCGACAGACGCCGATCTGAGTTGGAATTTCAGGTGGGTGACATGGTACTCCTGAAAGTCTCACCCTGGGAGGGTGTGATCCATTTCAGGAAGAGGGGAAAATTGGGTCCCCGTTTCATTGGGCCGTTCAGGATCATTACCAGGGTTGGCTAGGTGGCCTATAGGCTGGAGCTTCCGGAAGAGCTTAGCCGGATTCATAGCACGTTCCATGTTTCGCAATTGCGGAAGTGTATCATGGACCAGGAGGCAGTGGTATCACTGGACGACATTCAGGTCGATGAGCGCCTGAATTATGTGGAGAGGCCGGTGGCCATTTTGGAAAGGAAGAAGAAGATCCTTCGGAACAAGGAAATACCTTTGGTGAAGGTGCAGTGGGAACATCGGAGGGGATCCGAGTGGACGTGGGAACCGGAGGCAGAAATGCGGGAGCATTACCCGGCATTGTTTAGCCCAGCGGACTTCGAGGGCGAAGTCTAGTTCAAGTGGGGGAGAATTATAATGCCCCGATTCCAGGTATGGATTTAAATAAAAGGTTATTTGGTTTTAAGTCCTACTCGACGAGTTGGTTGCCCTACTCGTCGAGTAGCAGCGGGTTTGATACGCGTGTTTAGTGACCTACTCGCCGAGTCCATTAAGGGACTCGATGAGTAGGAGCTGGCAGATGAAACCCTAAATCCCGGGGTTTTGCACCCTATTTAAAGAATCATAAGCCTCCTTTGGCCTCTTTGCAGTCCATTGAGAGTCCAGAAGAACCCTAACTTGAGTGTGTGTGTATTCTTTGGAAGTTTGAGCTTAGAGGAAGATCTTTGGTGAGGGAATCTCTTGGGAAGCAAGCTAGTTGAAGCAAGAGTTTGTGGGATTCAAGTTCTGCATCAAAAAGGGCTCTCTTGAAGGTATTAAATCGTTTTTCCCTTGGCTCATTCTCTTATAAACCCTTTTGTGCATAAGTTTAGAAAAGGATTCTTGTGTTTAAGCCAAGATCTGAAGTTGTAACTTCAGATCTGGACTCCCCTTGGCTTCTTGATTCATAAAGCCATCAGCCTTGTCTAGTATGAGCCTTCTCTCAAGGATGTGACTTCATTGCAAGCTTAGTTGTGCCATTTTAGGGTCTTAAAGCCTTGCATGCACGTAAAGTTTGCAACTTTACGTGATAAGCATGCCTAAGGAAGTTGGATCTGCAAGTTGGGGCCTTGGAATGGCTTAGAAAGTGTCTGCATGGATAAAGGACTGAAGAGACTCGGCGAGTCGCATAGTCGACTCGGCGAGTCATATGAAGATAGGTATTGAACTCGACGAGTTGGATGAACAACTCGGCGAGTCTGATGAAGATCGCCGTAGACTCGACGAGTTGGATGAACAACTCGCCGAGTCGGATGAGTTTCTCCAGGATATGTATGAGTGTGTATCCGTCGAGTTGCAAGAAGAACACTCGACGGGTGGCCTTAAAGTTTGATCTAGAATCGGAGGAACTCGACGAGTCACCTCGATGACTCGGCGAGTTGGAAAGGAACTCGGCGAGTAGCCGAGGGTACTCAGCAAGTTAAGGTCAACATGGACTGTTGATCTTGACTGGGGACTTTGAATTTGACCAGGAGTTGACTAGTGGGTTATGGAGTACCTTATAAGGTTAAGGACTTATGAGTTTATTGTGATATGGTAATAGGCGGTGGAGCCTGTGTCAAGTGATTCGAGAGTTGGGTTTTATCTACCGAGTCGACATCTGCGAGGTGAGTTATCCTCACTATATCGATAGGGTCTAAGGCACCAAGGTCGGCCCTTTAGTTGTTATCGTTATGGTATGTTACATGTGGATATGATCTGTTAGATCGGAATCAGGATAGACAGTATGTTATGCTTTTATGATCCGTAGGGATGAATATGTTAGTGACCTACTAGGTCAGTGCTATAGTTATGAGTGATTGCTATGATTGGTGATCAGTGAGATAGATATGTTTGTTGATTGTATATGCCAGTATATGTTAGTTATGCGCACATGATTATTTGCTTGTTGCTTGGGTTGAGGCGGTCCTGCTTTGTGCTGAAGGCTAATACACCCTATGAGTGGTCCGGGGAGACTGTAGGCCCACGTGGCGGTCCAGTCATGCTGAAGGCTCGGTATAGATTCAGTTGGACTGTAGGCCCGATAGGGCGGTCCAGTCAGGCCGATGGCCCAGTATGCATGTTGGTTGATTGATTATTATGGACATGGTATTATCAGTATGGTATTGGTATTTTGGGGGTAGCTCACTAAGCCCTCGGGCTTACAGTTTTCAGTTAGTGTTTCAGGTACTTCAGGAGTTCATGGCAAGGCGAAGGCGTGACCATACCGCTCCTCATCCTTATGATCTGGCTTTTGGGACACTCTGATTGAATAATGAATTGAAAACACTTTTGTAAACAAATACTATTTGGTTTTATTTATGTTTGAAAAGTTTAAATTTGGCGTAAAATTTATGGATGTTACAGAAAGAACCAAAACCACCAAAAAATGTCCTTAAACTTGAATCTGAGCCTTGCATATCTGCTCCAACAATGGAGTAATCACGGTCATCCTCAAACATAGATCCCTGATCGGGGTCACGACCGCCTTGCGGCTAAGAGCATCGGCCACCACAGTGGGTTTCCTCGGGTGATAAAGGATCTCACAATCATAATCTTTCACCACATCCAACCAACGGTGCTGCCTCATGTTCAGATTCGGCTGATCCATCAAGTACCTCAAGCTCTTGTGATCCGTGTAGATGGTACACCAGACTCTTTAGAGGTAATGCCGCCAAATCTTGAGGGCGAAAATCACAGTCCTCAGCTCCAAATCATGTGTCGGATAGTTTTACTTATGAAGCTTCAGTTGCCTCGAAGCGTAGGCGATCACGCGACCCCGCTGCATCAATACCGCCAACCCGAGATCGAGGAGTCGCAATAAACCACAAGTCATCAACACCCTCAGGCAGGGTCAGAATCGACGCCTCACACAACTGTTGTCTAAGAGTCTCAAAATCTGCCTACTTCTTAGGCGCCCGACAAAATGTCACCGACTTCTTGGTCATTTGGGTCAATGGAACTGCGATCTTGGATAAATCCTAAATGGATCTCTAATAATAGCCCGCCAGACCAAGAAAACTCCAAATCTCAGATGGAGACCTCGGAACATCCTACTGCATCACGGCCTCGACCTTGGCCGGATCGAACAGAATACCCTTCTGGTTGACAAGGTGCCCCAGAAAATGCACCTCGCGCAACCAGAACTTGCACTTGGAGAACTTCGCAAAAAGCCTCTCCCTCCTCAACGTCTCCGGCACCTCCCTCAGATGCTCTTCATGCTGCTCCCGAGTCTTTCAATAAGCCAAGATATCATTGATGAATATTATCACAGACCGATCCACCATCGGTCTGCACACGCGGTTCATGAGATCCATGAACGTTGCTGTAGCATTGGTGAGCCTGAAAGGCATCACAATGAACTCAAAATGGCCATATCGAGTCTGAAACGCTATCTTCTGCACATCCTTGTCCCGAACCCGCATCTGATGCTAACCCGATCGCAAATCAATCTTGGAGAACCAAGATGCCCCCTAAAGCTTGTCGAAAAGATCATCAATCCTAGGAAGGGGATAACGGTTCTTCACCGTTACCTTATTCAACTCCCGGTAGTCGATACACATCCAATGAGACCCATCCTTCTTTCTCACAAACAGAACTGTGGCTCCCCAAGGCGAACTGCTCGGCCTGAGAAATCCCTTGTCTAACAGCTCCTGCAACTGTATAGACAACTCCTGCACCTCAGGAGGAGCCAACCGATATGGTGCTTTGGCTATCGGAGCCGCACCTGGAACCAAATCAATCATGAACTCTACCTGTCTCTCCGGAGGTACCCCATGCAAATCCTCCGGGAACACATCTGAATACTCCCGTACGATCAGTACATTGTCCACGGTTGCCTTAATCTTATCCTGGGTATCCATGACACATGCGACAAAACCCGAATAGCCCTGATGGAGATAATGTCTGGCCCTTACTGCTGAATACATAATCGGCCCACGCTGCGGTCTCTCACCCTGAATCACCAGCTCTCCCCACTTGGGGTCCGAACCCAAACTAACTGCTGCTCACAGTCGATCACTGCCCCATTAGGGCTCAACCAATCCATGCCCACGATAACCTTGTTCCCACGCAAAGGAATGGGAACCAGATCCACTAGATACTGCTCGCTGAATAACTGAAGGGTACACCCTCGATTAACCCTCGCAACCCAAATAGACCTATCATACGCAATCTCAACATCTAGCGGAAAATCCAGCTCTCCCGAAGCTCCAGCAAATCTCTTGCTAAGCGTAAGATATACAAATGATCGGGTAGCCCCCGAATTAAATAATACCAAAGCAGAGATGTCGTTCACAAGGAACGATCCTAAAATAAAACACATAAGCATAAACAACAATTCAACATAAATACAGAGACAAGGAGAAGATACATACCCGTCACCACATTGGGAGTTGCACGCGCCTCCTATGCCGTCAGTTGGAAAGCCATACTCTTCGCCGCAGGCGCATCTGCCCGGCCCGGACGGCTGTTAGTAATCCTCAATGTCGCAGGAGCAAGTGTTGACACCGGTCCTGCCGCATCCAAACTCGGACATTGGGCCTTCTGGTGGCCCCTTTGATTTCACTGAAAGCAAATCAGGTCATATACTTGAGTGATGGTGGTGGTAGCAGTATAATCTGTGCTGATATGACCGATCCGACTGCACTTAAAGCAGCCAGAACCACCCACCCTGCACGTACCCTCGTGCGTCCTGCCACACTTGCCGCAGCGGCCTCAGCCGTGCTGGCCCTTCCCTCTCGTATCAACTAACTTGGGCCTCTTGCCCGAACCCTCAACACTGGATACAGAATTTATCTTCCTCTTCTTCTCCATCTTCAAATCAATCTCCCTCTCTCTCTCACCCTCACAATCATGTCTTTCAGCGTCTTGCAGCTGGATCGGCTAACAAACTGTCGAATATTACTCCTCAACATCTCATGATACCGGACATTCTTCATCTGCTCGTCCGCCACATACTGCGGAACCAGAGGTGCCCTCTACCTAAACATAGCGGTGATCTCAACCACCGTCTCATTAGTCTGACGGAGATCCTAGAACTCTCGCGCCAGCTGCTGCACCTCAATCACCGGTGCAAACTCGGCTCGGAACCTGTTTGAGAAATAACTCCTGGTTATCGAATCAATAGCAACATCATCTCCTATAGCATGCCCTACCTCCTCCCACCAATCACGTGCCCTGTCCTTCAGAAGGTATGAAGCTAGTCTGACCTTGTCCCCCTCGGGACAACGGCTGGTACGAAAGGCGTTGGCAACATCCGCCAACCTCCTGCTGCTCACAATGGGGTCCCTAGCCCCATGATAATATGGCACTCCATAAGCCTGAAACTCCCTAAAGGTCAGAGAGTGCGTCACGATCAAAGCCACAATCTCTGCGCGAAAGGCGCTCAATCTTTCATTGTGGATCTCCAGGATACCCACCTTGACCGAGCCGAAGATCACAGGAGTCTGATCAATGATACTACGCGTAATCTCAGGTGAGATAAACTCCCTTGTCAGGTCATCAAGCCGCCCGGCTCCAAATCCCGAACCCGATCCCTCACCGGCACCAGCACTGCCAACTGTCTTACCACGCAATGTCACCATACTAAAATATACCATATATACCATCAAAATACTCATCACAATTCATATATCAAGGGATCTCAAATCCTACAAGTTTCCTGGTCTTATCACAACCCTCCTCAAGTCGAGTACAGATCCTCTGCTTCCAGTTGTACGGGCCCATACTACCTTCCACATCTATCTGTACTTTCCTCAAGGATTGCTTTGATTCCACCAAGTCACCTTCCAACAATACCGCTCCCATCACTAAATATCATCCTAGGCTTTCCTAGGGCAACCCCCACACCACTCTCCGCCATCATCTGCAGAAGGAGATCCAACTAACTTCCACAAACTAGCTCACGAAAACAATTACATATTACAAAAACTTGATAATTCTTCAAATGAGAGTTCTCACACTACAACGATTGGACTCAAACAAGAGCTGCGCAATAGAGTCAAAACCTAACCCTCTAAAATTATTTAGTTCCCATAATATGTAACTTAGCATATTCGTTCACTAGTTAACTGAAGCTAGTTAAAACTCCTAAAAGGAAAAAGCAAGCAACATTCGAGCATCAAGTAATCAAAACCACGCATACCCTAGTCAGGCCATCTCATTACTGACTGATCAATACTAGCATGCAATTCTATAAGCTCATAAAGCATGCATACAAAGACATCTCTCCTAGATCCTTAGCCTTAATCTAGCATGCGATTCATAATTTCACAATTCATATCATATATAAACTTGTATGGATATTTTGGAATAACTTACTTGAGCCCGACTAATTGCACGCACCACATCCTTTCTTATTTTGGAAAACATTTTCTTAAACATGTTTATCTTTTGAAAACTTACCAAATCCTTGGTTTGAGTTCAGACTCCCCCCGAGAGTGTGCCCAAATGATACCAATTTGTAACATCCTAATATCATGACCCGAAATTTTTATTTTTAAACCAAGTAAAAACGGTAATCGAATACGTAGTTCATACAACCCACAAATCAACAATGTTAAACATCATGAAAATCAGATTTTGTCCTATAACAAAATCCCTATGGTGTATGAGATGCAATCAGCCCAAACTCTTCCCTTTGCAACTGGAAGTACCTGAAACATAAACTGAAAACTGTAAGCACAAAGCTTAGCGAGTTCCCCAAACTACCGCATACCATACAAAGCATATAACGGTCCCCGCCCAAATGAGATACGGACCTCGCCCACACTCGCATAACGGGCCCTGTCCAAATGAGATATGGGCCCCGCCCACACTTGCATAACGGACCCCACCCAAATGAGATACGGGCCCCGCCCAATAACATATATATATATATATATATATATATATATATATATATATATATATATATATATATATATATATATATATATATAACAATCAATATTTGGATTCTAAATCAAAATCCAATATTCCATACTTGGGGTAAAATGACCATTTTACACCCAACCTTAATTGATCCAATACTAGGGTCCAAATCCACAATATAAAAGGACCAAGCCAAATTAATCACCCAAGGCCCACTTATGGCCCACTTATGGCCAAATTTTCCAAATTGGGCCCAAAGCCTCCAATGGGCCTTACCCTAAAGCCTAAGCATCCCTTTGGTCCAAAACTTGCTTTCAGGTGGCCCATTAAGGCCCACAACAACTAAGTCCAACAATTGGCCCAAACGAGGCCCAAAACAACGTCAAGCCCACTGCCTGAGTATGCGGGGCGTACTCAGCTGTACGTTGAGTGTACACGCTGCATGGCTTGTACGATGTGCATACGAGCTCGTACGCCTAACGTACTTACTCATTAACCCCTTCTTCCACTAAGCTCTTATTCACTTAAGTCCAGAGGTCCCAATCACAGATCTGGGTCATTTCTAACCTCTTAATCCATAAAGTTGACAACTTGGTGGCTTGCATGCCCCCAAAAGAACCCAAATTCAAAATATGACAATCTACTTCCATAAAAGTGACCAATACTCATGCATGGATGATCTATGGTCTCAAAGATAGCAACTTTATGATTCTAGGACCCAAATAATACCAGGAGTGGCAAGTCAAAGCTTTAGAAACAACATAGAGTCATAAGATCTCAATAATGGGACCAAAAGGGTCCAAAAACTTAACTAAAAGAGATCTAGGCTATGAAGTATCAAGTTCAAGACTTTATACCTTGCAAGAGCTTGAAATGAAGAAAACAACTCAGATCTACAAACTTCTCCTTGAACCACCACCTTGCTTCAACCTTCACTTCTTTGGGAAATGGATCAAAACACCAGAAATGCACTCAAGGGACCTTCCAAGCACAAGAACACACATTATAGGAATTAGGGTTTCGTGGGGGCTGATTAAAGATGAGAGGGAGGCTTGTCCTTAAGGTATAATGTTCTTTATATATTGCTCAAACCCTAAAATGTAGGGTTTTGGGTTTGGACACGTACGTTGCGCGTACTCCTCGGTACGCAGCGTGTACGTGCATAACATCCGCGTCCAACTTCAATCAGTACGCCCAACGTGCGTAGGGTGGTATGCCTAGCACCCTCTTAAGGCCTAAAATAATAAAAGTCCAAAGATTCCAAAGCCTAACCAAAATTATTTAAGCAATCAACAATTAAAATAAATACCTTGGAAATCGAGCGTTACACCATTTTTGTGAATACTTATGCTCCGTAAGCCCTCTATGATAAAAAAGCTCTTTGGACATATATTGTGAATCTCATTAATTCAAGACCTGGTACTGGGTAGTGTTTGGCGATTTTAATGTTGTCATAACACAGGAGGAGAGACTTAATTCGTTTTTTTGCCATTCAACGACTCTCGCTTTTAATAAATTCATCGATGATGCTAGATTGCTAGACATTAATATGGGAGGACGGAGGTTCAGATACTTTTGTGATGACGGATGTAAGCTTAATAAGCTTGATAGGATGCTCGTCTTTTCCAATTCCATAACTCACTTTCCCACCACCTCAGTTACTGCTCTCTCCCGTGAATACTCGGATCACTATCTGATTATTCTCTGAACTGGTTATGTAGACTTCAGCCCCCTCCTTTCTGTTTTTATAATTCTTGGCTTTTCCATGATGACATTTACCATGTTGTTTTCTCCACTTAGTCCAATTTTCAAAGTAAGGACTCTATGGCCAAATATCTATTTCGTAAATTGAAGGGAATAAAGCATGCCATCTTAGAGTGGCGACGGTTCGGATTTGAGAAGGAAAACATCGTCATTCTTGATCTTAAAAAGAAGGTGGAGCAACTCAATAAGTGTAACGCCCGTGTTTCTGGGCTAAGCATTAATGATGATGTAATAGTCTAGGTCAACCATTGTAACTCGTTTTGAAGTAATAAAGATGAATTACTTGAATATTATGTCAATTATGTGCTTTTGTGTGCTTATTACTTGTTTATAATAATATAATAAATAAAGGATAAAAATAAGCGTAAAAAAAATGTTAGATAAACCCGATATCTATGAAGAAAGTTATAGTGGTCGTGATAAGGATTCCGGAGATATAAAGAACACCAAAATCCGAGTTATAACAAAGAAGTTATGGCCCCTCGAAGTTTCGCGACAGAACTGGCACGACACTGCGTGACGTAAATAGTGAATTTACGATAGAGGACTTTTTAGTCCTAGCAATCTGAACGAAAGTTGTAGTATTTGTTAAACCGAGAGCGTGCATAAAAAGAACGCTCAAATCTGACTTCGTATGAGCAAGTTATGATTTTTCTAAGTTTCGGATCAGCAGTGCACAGCCCGAAGTACGCCCAACGTACCGAGGCCTCGCACAACTATAAAAGGGTTGCGAAGGCAGCTCATTTTTCACACATTTTTCAACTTTCTTTCTTACTCTACTCTCTCTCTAGCCTATCCCAACCCCCTAAGCCTAGGGAACCTTTCTAGCTCTAGAAGAAATCCTCGGAGAGCCCGGAGTCTCCGAGAAAAAGGCTTTTTCGGTTTGAAACTCTGCCCACCCGGAGCACGGTTTTCAAGCAAACTTCTCCGTTTCGTCGAAGGAAATTATTTTAAGAAGCGAAGAGCTGTCCGAATCACTCCTTATCAGGTGAGTATATAGTCACTTTCATCTTACACATAGATATGAAGTATTTTATATAAATTACGTGTTATGTGTATAAATATATGTTGTTTGTTTACCTGATATGTTTGCTGGATGAAAGATCTGAACCTCTTTCTTTTCAGATTTGAACTTCTTCCTTCAGATCTAAAATTTTCTTCCAGATCTGAACCCTTTTCCTTCAGATCTAGACTTTCCCACTTCAGATCTAAACTGTATATGTATGTTTTATACTTTGAGATCTATGCTGTATGAAAGATTTAAACTTTGTTTTCCAGATCTGAACTGTGTATGTATTTTATATCTACAAATATGTTGGGTAAAACATGGGTAGATGAAATAGTTGGTTTGTGATGAAATAAAATGATGAGAGGTCTCGATTTTGACGTTGATCCAGTCATCTAGTGGATTATGGATGACGACCACAGACTTTTCTAGGAAGTCCAGTGGAACGCTAATAGGCTCACAACCTGTAGGTGTTTGTAAACGATGTGTTCACCGGTGTACTCCATCCCCCCTCCCCATAGTTGCCTTACGGACCTATATGGCCGAGGAATCCCCTTAGCAGTAGGGTCCATCCCGATGAAATTCCTTAGGATAGGTCCCTTATGATAGATGCTCTAGGGACGTAAGTTGAGGATAATGGGAACGGGTAATCGGGTTTAATGATTGTTGAAAATTATAAAATTATTTATTGTGGGTTGAAAACCCTATATGCTCACCAGGCTCCCCAGCCTGACCCACTCATTTTCTTGTATTACAGGTAGTGTCAAAAGCATAGTTGGATGACTTGACGAGAGATTATGGATTTTAGGCTAGTAGAAAATAAATGGAATGTTGTAAGGCCTATGTTGTTTTGAGGCCAAATTATGTTTTACGGTCTATGATGTTTTTGATTTATGCTTATGATCTGTATCGATGATTGACATCCCGAGTTTTTGTAATGTAATGAAAATACATTTCTTTAAGAAATGCTTTGATAAATTTTTATCATATTTTGATTTGGGAAACAAATTCCGCAACACTTTTCTTAAGAAGTTACTCTGATTTTTATTAAAAAGCATAAACGAAATCGGTCTTTTCTGGCCGTAAAAATGGGGATGTCACAGTTGGTATCAAAGCATTAGTTTAAGCAAACTAGGAATTTGTAGGATTTCTAGACTTAAACTTAGAATGCGAAGCAATGATCGTGAGATGAGTGTCTTCCATATTTTACACACGAGCACTAGTTTATTTTAGGAAAGATGCCTAAAATGATTTAATGTGCTAAATCCTTTAGGCTCTCCTTATGTGCTATTATTTGTTCGGATCTATGGCCTGTTGCCGACCGGATCCGGAAACCTTATGTGTTTAGGATTCTAAGCGTTCAATTACGATATTAGAACTAGCATGTAAACATTTCGGAGTGATAAGGAGAATTTCAACATCTATCGTGAATAAAGATCTAAATTCACCTAATTTGGTGTATAGATCGAGATGGAAAGCACCCGAAGTGGAGCTGGAGACGCAAATGGAAACAGGAATCAACGACCTCAACCTCAAGTGATTGAGTAGGTGCCGATAGTAGAAGCTGCACCTGAGCAGTCATAATGGTTGGAGTTCAAGTAATTATTCGGCTATGATGGCTGAACAAAGGGAAGAAATGAGACAACTATTTCTGAATAACAAAAATGAACCTTCGATGCCTGTTGAACAACTGAATGATGGAGAGTATGAAGAAGTGAATAACAGCCACACTGTCAGTCAGGTGGAACCCCCAGTGGTGAGAAGGAATGACCCGGAAAGGGAAATCGATAGAGATGGGCGTATGTATAAGAACTTCTTGGGTGCCAAACCACCAAGTCTTTCCGGAAACCCAAAGCCTGTCGAGATTATGGATTGGATCTCCGAAATGGAGATGGTATTTGAAAGCCGCAACAGTAGTGATAAGCAGAAAACCGTCTTTGCGGTTCGACAACTGAAGACCGGAGTCTTGAGCTGGTGGAAATTGTTGGCGGATACGATGCCACGAGGAGAAGCCTTGAAGATGTATTGGGAAGCGTTTATGGAGCAGTTAAAGATGTAGTACTACTCCAAGATAGATCTGATTGATCTAAACAATGAGTTTCAGAACTTGAAAAAGGGGAAAATGAGCATCGAGGACTATGCTACTGTGTTTATTGAGAAGATGAAGCTATTTCCTTACTTGGTGCCGACTGAACTCGCCAAGATAGAGAAATTTGCTAACAGATTGCCATCAAACTTTGGCCCAACAGTCAAAATGGCAAGCACGTTGAAGGAAGCCGTTAGAGCAACCAAGAATGTTGAGACCCAGTTAAAAGAAAAGGGTCTGGAGAGAACTGAGGTGGGTGAGAAGAGGAAGTTCGAGGGATCTTTGAGATCCAACAAGAAAAGTAAATCCTCGAAGTCTAGTTCAAGAGGAGGAGGAGGCGAAGCGAAGTGGTACGAAAAGTGCAAAAAGAAACATCATGGGAAATGTGACGGGGAGGTCACTTGTTTTAAATGTGGGAAGCCTGCGCACTATGCCAACGAGTGCACGTTCAACAAGAAAGTTTGTTATAGTTGTAATGTGAAAGACCCACACTTTCATATTTGACAATTGTTACTCCAAAACATGCTACTTACATATTTATAAAAAAAATATTTTACATTGATAACTTGTTAACATAAGACTGGATACAAACCGACTATTACAAAGTGTTATATATTACATAACTTCCCATGATACTATAATTTATACATACATGAGTACAAAATACAATATTTTCAAACTATTCAAAATCTTCCAACAGTATACGATTATACTGGTTACTTATCTCCTGCAATTTGTTAAACATTAGGAGGGGTAAGCGGTGACACTTAGTGAGTTCAATAATAGATACAATATAACGTTATGTCATATATATACTTCAATATGGCAGAAGCATAGAGGAACAAGGAACAACAAAGACATATGTGAATCATGTGACAAGCTTTCCATATCAATCAATGATTTGATTGAAAGATATACAATTAATGAGACATAACAATTTCCATACTAGATATACATCAATAAAGCTTTGGCCCAAATGGCACAGAAGACATACAATTTCTGATTAAACATTTTGGTAGATTTCAGGCTTTTAGCCTTGTCTAACCTTCTGCCATTGCCATAGAATAGAAGTCATTCTCTTACGAGACATGCTCTACATGGCCAGAGGCTACATACCAATACCACTATGAATCTAAGTCATTTCACTGATCACATGGCCAAAGGTATAACTTTGCTATCATAAATAGCAGAAATAATAACAACAGAAAAGCACATAGCACATATAACACATAACATACAATTGTTCCTATATATTGAACTCACCGTGAATATAATCGGGGGTTAAAATAGTAATTTGTACAACACTTCGTTATAATAGATAGCTTTCTTCGCTGAAAACCGGGAGCTTTATTGAAAACCGGGCCCTGCGAGGGTTGAGCTTCAAACCGAAAAGATAAATTTCTCAGGCTCTTCGGGCACTTAGGGACGTGTTTCGGGTGTTTGGAATGATCTCGGGGCTTCAGGGGAAATTGAAATAGCTAAAAATTCGATTTAGGGGTAAAAAGTGTGAAATTTAAAAAATTACCCGGGAGGTCTCACACCCTTTATATAGGTGCGAGCCTCGGATCCGAAGCAAGGAGAAGCGAGCACGTGGCTCGCATGCGAGGGGGGGGGGACAGATGGTGAAGCTCAGAAGGTGCCAGTGCTTAGCCACGCGTCGGATCAAGAGAGGACCGCGCCTTCGGTGCGAGGGGTTGCGACACGCATCGACACGCGTCAACTGCTGCTTCGGATGAGTCATCGGCATCGGACACGGGGCAGCTCCGCGGGCGAGGTGACGTGGCCGAACTTGAGCCATGCGAAATTCCTCGGTTTTAGCATTTTTCTCGAATTTTGTGTCTCAAACTTCTAAAATCCATAACTTTCGCATACGGGCTCCGTTTTTGACGTTCTTTATATGCACGCGTAGGTGAAATTATGTTCTACAACTTTTGTTTAGACTCCATTGGCTAATTTTTAATTTATTTTTAATATTATTATTTTTAATAGACCGGGACAGGAAAATCCGTTAAAAATTCATAACTTCTTCATCCGATGTTCGTTTTCGTCTGTCTTTTTACCGTTGTACTACTATTGGTGAGACCTTCGGTTCTCGTCTAGGCTGCGTCGGCTAAAAATCACTCGATCTTTATTTCGAGTTTTTAGCTGTCTACTGTTATTCCGAAACTTAGAAAAATCAAAATTTCCTCATACAAAGTCGGATTTGGAAGTTCTTTTTATGGAAATTATCGGTTTAACGAGTACTACGACTTTCATTCTGATCAATATGGCTAAAAAGCAGTTTATCAAAAACTCACTTTTTACGTCATTCAGTGGCGTGCCGGTTTTGTCGCGGATCTTCGATTGGTCATAACTTCTTCGTTATAACTCGGATTTCGATGAGGTTTTCGCCTAAATGTTTCTAACGCAATTATCTACAACTTTCAATAATAAAATATTACTTATTTCAAATTTTATATTTTCCTTAAATTTCAACATTTTCCTTTTGATTGGAATCTCATAAGACTTCCAATATTTTCCGAGTGATTTTAAACATACTTTTACTTCATTTCTAGTAAAAACCATCTGTTAGAACTCAATACTCAAATTCGTATAATATTTCATAATATTATTTATTACAAAACACGATAACTAAACGTGTATGTTACAAATATCTCCTCCTTTTGAGAATTTCGTCCCCGAAATTACATCGATTTAAATAAATGGGGATATTTCGTTCATATCTCATTCTTATTTTCCCAAGTATAATTTGGGCCTCGATGGTGTTTCCACTTGACACGCACCAATTCTACTGCTTTATTACGTAATTCAGTCGTTCTTTTGTTTACGATCTCTTTAGGCTCTCCTACATATATTAATTTATTATCCAGTTTCACCTCGGATAATGGGACCGTTTCATCATATATGCTTAAACATTTACACAGATAGCTTACATGATATACATCATGAATACCTGTCAAATCTTCCGGAAATTTTCAAGCGGTATGCTTGTTTACCGATTCTCTAGAGATTTTGAAAAGTCTAACAAATCTTGGACTCAATCTTCCTTTCTTCCCAAATCGCATAATGACTTTCCATGGGGATACCTTTAGCATTACGAATTCATCCACCTGGAGTTCTATGGGTCATCTTCTCTTTACTGCATAGGACTTCTGTCGATCGTGGGCCGCTTTCATTCTTTCTCATACAATTTAAATCTTGTCAATGATGTCTTGAATCATTTCAGGACCAGCAAGGACTTTCTGTCCTATAACACGCCAACATAATGAAGTATGGCATTTACGCTCATATAGTGCTTCATATACCTTTAGTATATTTTCTACTGTTTTGATTGTTCTCTTCTTTTGACCATCTGTTTGGGGATAATAAGATATGCTGAGATCAACACGAGATCTTAATTCATATTGCATATTTGCCCAAGAATGAGAAGTGAAGCTACTATCACGATCAGAAGTAATCTTTAGCGGTACACCATGTCTCGCAACAGTTTCATTCAAGTATACTTGTGCGTATTTCTCTATTGGATCTATCCGGGATAGTCTAGGCAAATCATCGAGAAAAGCGTCAGGATATTCAGGAATATTATTTACAGTTTTCTTCTCCTCTTTTGAGGTATCAACTGTATAGGCTAGATAAGCAGAATACCCCTTCGATATAAGTTTATGGGTTTCTAGGTAAGAGATTATTTTTTAAAGATTTTTAAGTCTTTGTTTACCGAAGACATAAATAGGAACCTTCCCTTTGACAGGGATGCGTACAATCTTTTCATAACACATGAGTTCTGTGTGGTTCTTTAACAACCAATTCATGCCGAGAATAATATCGAAGTTGGACAAGAAGATAGGAATCAGGTTAGCAAGAAAACTATAACCTTCAGTTTCTATGAAAAAATCTCTATGGACTTTACCAGCAAGTAATGATACACTTCCTATGGTATCTATGTGAAATGGTTGCACGAGTGCATATCAAGCAATTTGAAAAGAATGCGCAATTTCATGAGACACAAAATAATCTAAGGCATCAGAATCAAATAAGATGAGAGCAGGTCTAGAGTTGACAAGAAATGAACTAGTCACAACATTCGGGTCCTTCTTAAATTTGATTTATAGATTTAACCCAAGATAAGGTCTTCACTTTTTCTACAACAACAACTCGAATGGTC
This sequence comes from Lactuca virosa, assembly GCF_052849685.1. Taxonomy (NCBI): domain Eukaryota; kingdom Viridiplantae; phylum Streptophyta; class Magnoliopsida; order Asterales; family Asteraceae; genus Lactuca; species Lactuca virosa. The sequence goes on from NC_136433.1 coordinate 150,002,849, forward strand.
ATATTCTAATGACCTTTGATTTTTGTAATGCAAAAGACTCACAACAAACCAAACTCTTGTCTGTAATAGTCAAATATTATCACGGAAGAAACCTTCCTTCATGTTCTCATGTGATATAATTTCTTCATAGCAAGTAGCATTTCTAGCTAAGAGCTCTTATCTTAACAACGATCATGATACTTCTATTGATCGCTTCAATTACCTTTCAGTTCAATCTTCTGCCTTAAGTCAGATGCTACATCGAACTTTGTTCTCTGAACTACGTAACATACTCGTCTTAGTCAGACTCGATTTGATATGACCACTAGGGTCGGAATAACAATCATCTTTTTAGTCCTTACCGAAACGATGGTAACAACATACTTGAACAAAAACGGAATCAATTACTAGCTTCTTGATAACCTTATGACTTTCCCTGATCTAAGTGTGAGTCCTGTGCTTCCAGTAGTATAAGCCACTACTACTATTCACACCTACTCATACTCGTCCCAAGTATTATCTCGTAGTTTTCCAAGTCACCATTCAAAAGTTTTCACAAAGCGACTTATCACACATGAATGTGTTAAAACAAGTACATACGACAATTTCTCCTAGACTCAAGTAGGGATTTCTCATTTCCATCAAACATATCTTGGATTTCTTATACTCGCCTTCTAGAATCCTTTTTACGCATATGCTCGATTTAGTATATCCTAATACTTTTCCTAGATCGATAGGAATTTCACTTCCAAATTCTTCATATAAATTCTTCCTCGGGTAGTGTCTACTCTGCAAGACACACTACACCAAAATTTATTCTAGCAGTGTGGAGACAAACGGTTTCCAACTACCTGTATCATCTTCTAACTCATGCAAGTCATCATGCATATTTGTTTATTTCATTATCCTTCTATGACATCGTCATTCCTGTATATGAGAAAGTCTTCTTCTCATGGTTGTATCTTTTAAGTCTTCTTCATAGGAGTCTATTTAAAGAAGTCTGCATTATAGCTGCATCTCAGCATGTTCTACTACTTTCAAATTAGTTCTCTTTCATTCCTAACTACAACATCTCTTCTCATACAACACTATGAGTGTATATCTTCTTCAACTAAGCATTCTACCTTACTTGGACAAGTAAGTTACTTAGCCTTTTACCACTAAATCACGTAATTCACCATCCTAATCATGTATGTTAAATTCGGCTTAACACACAATGGAACTTGCATAAGGATGTGATAAAAGTCAATTGATACTAAGTCTGAGCATCCTGTATAGGGTTACATATCAGTTCTTATCATACTACTCAAACTGTATACTACATCAGTTTCGATACTGTCGATGTATTTATCACCATCTTCGGTTCTTCCTACTCTATAAGTAATCATTGCTTCAATCTGGACAGCGGTGGAACAACTTCATCGGTTATGCCAAAACATTCATCTCGTCCGAATGTACTTCGAATACACAACATTCTTCCAACGGTATTATTATTTTACTAAACACAGTTTGAATGTACAACACCACTCTGTAGGTATTATTACACTATTTACGATATCACTTGATAAATATTATTTTACGATATCCCTCGATCGTTTATCTATAAAATTATCGATGTCAGCTATCATAAGTCTTTTTATCACTTCGAAAAGTTTCATATCAGTTCTAATATAGAAATTTTTAAATCTGGAATACATAAAATTTCCTCTTCCATACTATGGTCGGCAACAAACCTTAAACTTTCTCAAGTAATAGCAATATAGGTAAGCAACCTAAGGCACACTATATTCATTTATCATTTACCACATATTAGAATATAAGGCATATCTCCTCTAATATTCTAGTGCTTGTCCATTTAGGTATTCAACCTAAAGTATACTTGATACACATCGTATCATCATCACTTAACAATCCATGTTTAAGTCTAGAAATTCTCAAAATTCCTAGTTCACTTAAACTAATTCTCTAAAAAATTTGAAGTAACTTAATATTTTAAAATACTAGGGTTTATCACAACCCAATACCCCACTTAAATCTTTCTTATGGTTTGTATCCATATACTCCTAATGAATCCGTTCATATATTGAACTTCCAACGGTTTAAGTCTAAATACCAATCCGTGGTATTTAGTTCACTTAAACTATTGCTTTGATACCATATTGAAAGACCCACACTTTCATATTTGACAATTGTTACTCCAAAACATGCTATTTGCATATTCATAAAAAAATATTTTACATTGATAACTTTTTAACATAAGACTGGATACAAACAAACTATTACAAAGTGTTATATATTACATAACTTCCCAGGATACTATAATTTATACATACATGAGTACAAAATACAATAGTTTCAAACTATTCAAAATCTTTCAAGAGTATATGATTATACTGGTTACTTATCTCCTGCAATTTGTTAAACATTGAGAGGGGTAAGCGGTGACAGTTAGTGAGTTCAATAATAGATACAATATAACGTTATGTCATATATATACTTCAATAAGGCAGAAGCAAAGAGGAACAAGGAACAACAAAGGCATATGTGAATCATGTGACAAGCTTTCCATATCAATCAATGATTTGATTCAAAGATATACAATCAATGAGACATAACAATTTCCATACTAGATATACATCAATAAAGCTTCGGCCCAAATGGCACAGAAGACATACAATTTCTGATTAAACATTTTGGTAGATTTCAGGCTTTTAGCCTTGTCTAACCTTCTGCCAATGCCATAGAATAGAAGTCATTCTCTTACGAGACATGCTCTACATGGCCAGAGGCTACATACCAATACCACTGTGAATCTAATTCCTTTCACTGATCACATGGCTAAAGGTATAACTTTGCTATCATAAATAGTGGAAATAATAACAACGAAAAAGCACATAGCACATATAAAACATAACATACACTTGTTCCTATATATTGAACTCACCGTGAAATAATCGGGGGTTAAAATAGTAATTTGTACAACACTTCGTTATAATAGATAGCTTTCTTCACTGAAATCCGGGAGCTTTATTGAAAACCGGGCCCTGCGAGGGTTGAGCTTCAAACCGAAAAGATAAATTTCTCGGGCTCTTCGGGCACTTCGGGACGTGTTTCGGGCGTTGGGAATGATCCCGGGGCTTCGGGGGAAGTTGAAATAGCTAAAAATTGGATTTAGGGGTAAAAAGTGTGAAATTTCCAAAATTACCCGGGAGGTCTCGCACCCTTTATATAGGTGCGAGCCTCGGATCTGAAGCAAGGAGAAGCGAGCACATGGCTCGCATGCGGGGGGGGGGGGGGGGGGCAGATGGCGAAGCTCGGAAGGTGCCAGCGCTTAGCCACGCGTCGGATCAGGAGAGGACCGCGCCTTCGGTGCGTGGGGTTGCGACACGCGTCGACACGTGTCGACTACTGCTTCGGATGAGTCATCGGCATCGGACACGGGGCAACTTCGCGGGCGAGGTGACGTGGCCGAACTTGAGCCATGCGAAATTCCTCAGTTTTAGCATTTTTCTCGAATTTTGTGTCCCAAACTTCTAAAATCCATAACTTTCGTATACGGGCTCCGTTTTTGACGTTCTTTATATGCACGCGTAAGTGATTTTATGCTCTACAACTTTCGTTTGGACTCCGTTGGCTAATTTTGAATTTATTTTTAATATTATTATTTTTAACAGTCCGGGACAGGAAAATCCGTTAAAAATTCATAACTTCTTCATCCGATGTTCGTTTTCGTCTGTATTTTTACCGTTGTACTACTATTGGTGAGACCTTCGGTTCTCGTCTAGGCTGCGTCGGCTAAAAATCACTCGATCTTTATTTCGAGTTTTTAGCTGTCTACTGTTATTCCGAAACTTAGAAAAATCAAAATTTCCTCATACAAAGTCGGATTTGGAAGTTCTTTTTATGGAAATTATCGGTTTAACGAGTACTACGACTTTCATTCTGATCAATATGGCTAAAAAGCAGTTTATCAAAAACTCACTTTTTACGTCATTCAGTGGCGTGCCGGTTTTGTCGCGGATCTTCGATTGGTCATAACTTCTTCGTTATAACTCGGATTTCGATGAGGTTTTCGCCTAAATGTTTTTAACGAAATTATCTACAACTTTCAATAATAAAATTCTACTTATTTCAAAATTTATATTTTCGTTAAATTTCAACATTTTCCTTTTGATTGGAATCTCATAAGACTTCCAATATTCTCCGAGTGATTCTAAACATAGTTTTACTTCATTTCTAGTAAAAACCATCTGTTAGAACTCAATACTCAAATTCATATAATATTTCATAATATTATTTATTACAAAACATGATAACTAAACGTGTATGTTACATAATGAGGAAGGGCACCTTTTGAGGGACTGCCCGAAGAAGAAGGAGGCAACAAGGCCTAATGTCCCACCGAAGCCAAAAGCCATAGCTTTCTAGATGACACTCGAAGCCACGAAGGATGCAGCGGAGATCGCTTCAGGTACCTTTCTTGTAAATGGATTGCCTGCCAATATATTGTTTGATTCTGGAGCAAATTACTCCGTTATATCACATAAATTTGGTGGAAGACTAGCATTGCCTATAGAAAAACTTAATGATGCTCTAGTTGTAGAAGTTGCCAGTGGCAAATTCATACATGTTAGCGATTGCATTAGGAATATCGTCATCGAATTGAACGAAAACGAATTCCACGAGGAGCTGTTACCTATTGAACTGAATGGTTTCGATATCGTATTGGGAATGGATTGGCTTAGCACCAATGATGCAGAGATGTTGTGCAAGAAGAAGATAGTAAGGGGAAACCCGCTTGGAAAAGAGTCATTTGTGGTGTATGGGGACAAACGTAGAGTGAATTCTGGGATCATTTCCCTAATGAAAGCCAGAAAATGTTTTTCCAAAGGATGCACATCATACTTGGCGTTTGTGATCGATGCTAAGAAGGAGAAAAAGGAAATGCAAAGCATACCAGTGGTGTGTGATTATCCGGAAGTCTTTCCCGAGGATCTTCCTGGATTACCCCCTGATAGACAAGTAGAGTTTCGAATAGACTTGTTACCAGGAACGACACCAACAACAAAAGCACCATACCGATTAGCACCAACAGAGATGAAGGAGCTTATGACACAACTTCAGGAGTTGTTAGACAACGGTTTCATTAGACCTAGTTCATTACCCTGGGGAGCTCTGGTGTTATTCGTGAAAAAGAAGGACAGAAGCATGAGGATGTGTATAGACTACAGAGAGCTGAACAAGGCAACAATGAAGAATAAATATCCAGTACCAAGGATTGATGACCTATTCGATTAGCTACAAGGTTCGATCTATTTCTCCAAGATCGATCTTAGGTCAGGTTACCATCAGCTGAAGGTGCGAGAACAAGATATTCAGAAAACCGCGTTCAGAACAAGGTACAAACACTATGAGTTCTTGGTTATGTTATTTGGACTCACCAATGCTCCAACATCATTCATGGATTTGATGAATAGGGTTTGTAAACCGTTCATCGATAAATCCGTAATAGTGTTCATAGATGACATTCTGGTCTACTCAAAGAGCCAGCAGGAGCATGGCAAGCACCTGCGAGAAGTGTTAGAAGTTCTGAAGAAGGAGAACCTGTATTCAAAGTTCTCCAAATGTGATTTTTTGGATTCGACAATTCCAATTCTTGGGTCATGTGGTCAACCAAGAAGGGATCATGGTTGACCCAGCGAAGATTGAAGCTGTGATGAAGTGGGAACGACCAAAAACTCCCTAGCCTAACCCACTCAGTTTCTTGTTTTACACATAGTGGCAAAAGCATAGTTGGATGACTTGACGAGAGATTATGGATTTTAGGCTAGTAGAAAATAAATGGAATGTTGTAAGGCCTATGTTGTTTTGAGGCCAGATTGTGTTTTGCGGTCTATGATGTTTTTGGTTTATGCTTATGATCTGTATCGATGATTGACATCCTGAGTTTTTGTAATGTAATGAAAATACATTTCTTTAAGAAATGTTTTTATAAATTTTTATCATATTTTGATTTGGGAAACAAATTCCACAACACTTTTCTTAAGAAGTTACTCTGATTTTTATTAAAAAGCATAAACGAAATCGGTCTTTTCTGGCCGTAAAAATAGGGATGTTACAATAGGGATGCGAAGACTAGATGTCTGACTGATGAGGAGGGATACAATCTTAGAAGCAACAAGCAGAAAATCCTTGAACTCGATAATTTGTCCAAGAATTGATCTAAAACAAAAGGTGAAGGTCAAATGGTTGACCGATGGTGACGAAAACTCTTCTTTGTATGACAATTACTTGGAGATTAAAAACAGACATGGCAACATCCATGACCTTATGTTGAATGGTTTGTGGGTGACTGATGCTAATCCTATTAAATATGAGGAAATTCGTTTTTTTGGTGACAAGATTAATGAAACATTCAGAATCAGACCTCCTTTCTATAATAACAATCTTAAACGAGTATATCCCCGGGTGATAACATCTTTTTGGATCAAGATTTTATGCCTGGAAGTGATAAAAGGAGCGATTTGGGACTGTGGTAGTGAACCTCCCCCCCCCTTTCCCATCCGGCCCTACGGGTTCTCCTTCAAAATTTTCAAACACTATTAGATTCTAATGCATGACGACATCATGAGGTTTGTCAAGTTTTTCGAGGCAGGTGGGGATATTGCAAGGGGTTGCATCTCCTCTTTCCTTACGCTCATTCCCAAGATTAAGGACCCGCTCACTTTTCATGATTACAGACCTATCATCCTAATCATCTCTTTATACAAAATTATTGCCAAAGCATTGGCAAATCGAATTAAACTTGTACTAGGTTCTGTTATTGATGACACACACAATAGGTTCATTGATGGTCGTAATATTCTTGATGGGCCTTTGATCATCAATGGAATTTGTTCTTGGGAGAAAAAGGATAGGAAAAAAGCTTTCCTATTTAATGTCGATTTCGATAAAGCATTCGACTCGATCAACTGGCATTATCTAGATTCTTTAATGACCCAAATGAGATTTGGGAACCGTTGGAGATTTTGGATTAGGGGCTTTCTTGCGGCCTCACACTCTTCTGTCCTTATCAATGGGTCGCCTACAAATGAATTCCCGATCAGCAAAGATCTCCGACAGGGGACCCTCTCTCCCCCTTCCTCTTTATCCTTGCTATGGAAGGTTTAAATGTTGGCATGATCTTCGCGAGACAACAAGATCTTTTCTTGGAATAAAAATCCCCAACAACTCCCCCCTCGTTTCTCATCTTTTCTATGCCGACGATGCTCTCTTCGTGGTAGAATGGAGTTTTTCCGACTTTGACAATTTGGCCAGGATTCTTAGGTGTTTCCACATCTCTTCGGGTTTAAAAGTTAACTTTCAAAAACCCAAGGTTTTTGGAATAGGTGTGTCGGACAAAGAAATCACGAGTTGCACGCAGATTTTGGGATGAGAAGCTGCTTCTATCCCGTTTGTTTATTTAGGTGTTCCTGTAGGGGACAACATAAACCAAAAGCGTCACTAGAAGTCGATCATCGAACGTGTTAATAGTAAACTTTCCTCTTGGAAATCTAAAACCCTCACTTTTGGGGGAAGGTTGACTCTAGTTAAATCCATCCTTGGAAGTTTGACATTATATTATTTCTCCCTCTTTAAAGCTCTGATTTCCATTCTAAAAATTCTCGAGAAGACTCGAAGATGCTTTCTGTGGGGTGGTAGTGAGGAAGTGACTAAAATATGTTAGGTTTCTTGGGAAATGGTGCTTTCTAATAAAGAAAATGGAGGTTTGGGTATCTGGTCCCTTAGAAGCATGAACCTTGCGCTCTTGTTCAAGTGGATATGGCGTTTTAAAACAGATGACACATCATTGTGGAGCCAAGTCATTAACAGAATTCACAATCTCTCACGAAAACCCATATGTAATTTGTCAAAAAAAGTGCTCCCATGTGTTTGGTATAATATTGTTAAGATTTTGTAGGAGCTTGAATACCACGACATTAGGCCATAAGACGTGTTAAAATGTAACCTTGGGTGGGCCTCAAAATTCCTCTTCTGGTCTGACAACTGGACCAACAATGACACCTTCGCCTTTTTCTTTCCTAATCTCTATGATCTTGACGCCATGAAGAAATGTCTTGTTGTGGAGAGAATATCACAATATGGTAATAATTTTCGTTGGAAGAGAAAGCCTAGACATCTGATTGAACTTCAAGAGTTATTATCAGAGTTGTGTGACATAATCGATAACCTGCATCTCGCACCTGATGTGGAGGATTCTTGGAGGTCCAGGCTTGACTCGGAAGGTTATTTTTATGTTTGCGATTTGAGGAATCTTATTGATTTGAAGTTAACTAAATCGATGCCCAACCCCACTACCTGGTTCCCTTGAAGGCTATCTGTTTCATTTGGCGGATATGCATTGACAGAATCCCTACGGCGGTTAACCTTCATCGAAGAGGGTTCAACACTTCCTCCACCCTTTGTCATTTTTGCACGAATGGTACTAACTCTACCGATCACCTCTTGCTACAATGTGTGTACGCTTGTGAGGCTCTCTTTTGGATCTTTAAATGGTGTAACATCCTTCCCCCGGCGTTTGACTCAGTCAAGGTCATTGAATATGCGGCGAATTGGTGCCGTTGCCCTAAGAAAAAAAAAATCTTCACGACGATTATCTACGTACACTTTTGGAATGTTTGGAAGGCACGGAACGACAATTTCTTCAACAAGATGTATTCCAGCCCCACTAAACTGGCGGACTGCACTATCTCTATAGTGTTTCAATGGGTTAAGTTTAGGGGTAGTTTTGGTACTTGTAATTGGAGCCACTGACTTCATTGCCTGTTTAAAATCATGTGACTGTCGTTTTTGTTCCCTTTTTCCCTGCCTTTTTTCTCTTTGGCAGGGCTTTTGTTTTCTTAATATATCGCTTCTTCGAAAAAAAAGATAAATCTATAGCAACGGCCTGTTTTTTTAATTTCCTACAAAGTCGTTGCTGAAAATGTCTTTTCTTGTGCTCCTCATTAACTACTCCTCCCTCACAGCACTTGTAAGGCTTCATATGGTTCTAGTTCGTTCACTACGTACTAAACCATACATATTTGATCCAGCAAGTTCATTTATCAAATACTCTAACAACATGCCGGTCCAAGTTATTGTACATCAATATACAACATATTGTCGTAAAACATGATATGGCGTGCAACTATTTCCTCCAAGACAGGAGATTTGATATGCAACTGTTATAAAGAATAAAGATCGAGTATGCATGGTGTCTACAATGAAAGTTAAGATTGAGATCATACCATTAACAGCCATACTTTATACGAGAGACTTTATACGGTTATTTTAGAGAGATTTTCTGTCACCTTCGGTAAGACTGTAAAGGTACCCATTTAAAACAAATAAAATATATTTACATATAATCCAAACAAAGGAAGGTTAAAAACAAAACCACACCATGGTTATGTACCGGATCTTGGGGTGTCGTTTTGTATGGATCTTGGGGTGTCGTTTTGTATGTGGACATATTTGTTAGACATGTGGCGAGTTTCTTCATTGTACAGATTGACCAATTATTGCGTATTGTTTGTATTCAATTTATATTAATGTATGTGCTGACAACTTTCTTCTATTACAATATCAGACCATCATTATTAGAATTAATTAACGTTTTATATACACAACATTAAAAGCTGTAGGCTTTTTTTTTAATTTGTTAAAAATAAAACATAATATGGTTTTTATCACCCATGTTTTTTCTATAATATTACATTATTTTCTGACCAATAGATCATAAGAACACTCATACAATGCTTTCACTTCTCTTAAATGTCACAAAGACTCAATTTGCAATCTACCTTCATTGATTTTTTGGCGAACCTTAATGGTGGGAACACAAACATTAAATGCAAATATATATCTTTCTATTCTAATCAAAGAATATGTTTCATATCCTTGTCACGTCTCACTTTTATGATTCTTCTTTTTTAAATTGCATTTTCCCACATTAAATAAGTTTCCATAAAAAATAAAATTACTTCATTTCCTTTTTGGGCCTTAGTATGCCATGAATATAAATACATATTCAAATTTAATTTAATTACATAAATTAAAACATTACAATTAAAATCTGAATTTAAAATTAAACAAATTACAAGGTGATATATTTATTGATTTTACATTAGAAATATTTTTTTTTAAAAAAACATTACAATTAACATGTAAATTTAAAATTAATCAACGACTATAATTTTACATAACATATAGAATATCTTTTAATTAATAATTTATTTTAATTAATTAATAATCATGAGTTTCTACTATGAAAGTGCAATTAATTTTTTAACCGTGGTTCTCACGGGTTATAAACTAGTCATTTAATATACAATAACACTTTACATATGTCATAATATATATTTAATAATTATAAATTAATTGTTAATATAAGAGTGATGTCTACTTTGAAAGAGTGTTGTTATCGCATTGATACGAGTGATAATGGTTGTAGAACACTTGAAAGATCAATAGTATGGATGATCTACGGATTTTCTTTACATACCCCTCCAAATTACTTAGTCTATCTCATTGACATGATTTTAAGTCTTTTAGTTATCTTATTTTATTTTATCTTTTTTTGTTTTAGCATTTTAATAAACATAATATTATTATTAAATTAAAAATATATATTTTTGTTGGTTCAGACTATTTTTGTATTATTTTTTATTCAGACTATCACCTCAATGTGATATGTTTTCGTTATGACTATCCATTATTCTTTCATTCGGATTATCCTTATATTATTTTTTTGTTCCAACTATCTTTGTGTTGTTTTTCCGTTCCAACTATCCCAGTGTTATTTCATTTAGACTATTTATATGTTATATTTTTCGTTCCGACTATCATTGTGTGTGTGTGTTTTTTTTTCTTTTTGTTGTTTCGACTATCCTTACATTGATTTTTTTCGGTGGGATTATCACCATGAAATTTTTTTTCGTTATTCGTTTAGACTAGATAAGTGTTTTTTTCCAACTATCTATGTGTTAGTTTTTGGTTTCAAGGTTTTTTTTTTGAACGGCAGCAAATATATTCAAACCCAAAAAAAAGGCTAGGTAGAAGCTAGTCAAAAAACAAAAACAATTTAAAAAAGGATTGGGTTTTGCATCCCATACCCAATTAGTCCTAACCTTAGAGTTTCTAAACAAAAACCAACGAAAAGAACAATCTAGAATACTAAAAAAAATAAACTGTTTTTTAAAGTGTCTATTGCGGAATAGAACAACATTCCGGTAAGTCCAAATGACTACCATAAAAATAGAATCAATGATAGCCCTTTCTGATCTCGCCACCGGTCTAGCATCTATCCAGTCCACCATGTCAGAAGTTGAATTAAAAACAGGGAGATCTACATCCAACCAAAGAGCAACTCGCCTCCATATTTGAGAAGCAACCTGGCAACCAAACATAATATGAGAAGTAGTCTTGAGATTATTCTGACAGATAGGGCATAAAATCGACTCAAGATCCACACCTCTCTCAGCTAAATTCGTTCTAACTGGAAGACGATCTAACAAAACCCGCCAAATAAAGATATTAAATTTTATAGGGATGAATCTATTCCATCTAGTCTTCAAACTCCTTTGAGGCAACCAAACTTCATCAATAAGTCTTCCCTCCTATCTGACAGAGAAAACCCCCGAAGGATCAAAGGACCAAAGCCACTAATCCATATGAGAACTAAGAGAAACCGAACTTAACAAATCCAAAAGATTATTAAGTTGATCAGACTCCATACCACCTCTAATCGTCCGCCTCCACGAAAAAGACCACCCATATGAAGACCAAACATCACTGACCATAGCATCTGTATTAGAAGATAAAGCAAACAACCTATGAAAATGATGTTTGAAAAAAAATCTGTTGCACCAAACATCTTTCCAAAACCTAGTGTGAAGACCGTTTCCAAGGACCCTCGAAATAGAAAGGTTAGGGATGCAATCTTGATCATGAAGCACCTTTATGGAAGCAACAATTTTCGCCCAAACACCCCCTCTTTTAATAATATAAGAATCCTCCATCAAACCCGCACCATGACCATGCAATCATTTTGAGACAACGAACCCATAACGCCTGAAGTTCATTAAGAAAACGCCACCTCCACTTATACAATAAATCCAAGTTAAAAGCTCCAAGCTCCCGACGTCAAGACCACCTTTCTCTCTAGAATTCAAAATAAGAACCCACTTGACCCAATGGATCCTCCTCTGATCTTCCTTAACCCCCCCAAAAAAATTGGGAACTAGAAGCTTCCAACATATGACAAACCGTAGAAGTTATCTTAAATAGAGAGAAGAAATAAATACCAAGACTCCCCAACACCGATCTAATAAAAGTGAAACAACCACCAATCGAAAGCAACTTTAACTTACAAGAAGAAAGTCTCTTACGAAACCGATCAATAATGACATGTCACCCTTTAACTCTCACCATTGATTCCCCGACATGAATCCCGAGATAGGTAAAAGGAAAAGACCCTGGAGAACAACCAGTAAAAGAAGCCATAGAACTAATCTCAGAATCACCAACACCCACTCCATAAAGATTGGACTTAAAAAGATTAATTCTTAATCCCGAAATAAAAAAGAAACGTCTCAGAATAAGAATGAGATTACGAATATTCAATTCATCCCATTCACCCAAAAAAAGAGCATCATCTGCATAAAATAAGTGAGAAATAGAAAGTGTGTTTGAGCCCACCAAGACCCCTCGAAAGAAACCAGCCGTAACTACATCCTCCATAGCCACGTGAAGACCATCCATAGCAATAAAAAAAATAAATGGAGATAGAGGATCACCCTGACGTAACCCTGTATGTAAATGAAACTCATCAGTAGGGTTTCCATCCAAACGAATGGAAGATCTAGCATTTGTAAAAATACTAGTAATCCAGGAACGCCATTGCAACATCTCAAAAATCACAAAAAATTTAAACTTTTCAAAAACAACTCATTTACACAAAAAGTGTTTACATAACCATTGTTCCCAAAAACATTATTTATAATCAGAGTCTCCAAAGATCCAACAACATAAAAGCAAGGATGTGTACGGTCACACTTTCGCCTTGCCACGGTCCTCAGAAGTATCTGAAACAAAACTAAAACTATAAGCCAACGCTTAGTGAGTTCCCCCAAAGTACCACCACATAAACATAGCAAGCAACAACATGCATATAAAGCCTTCAACACGACTAGACCGCCTCACCCGACCTTCAACATATCTGGACCACTTTCTGGGCCTTCGACCTGACTAATCCGTCTCCCTGGCCTTCAGTCTATCCGGACCGCCCTAGGTGTCTTGGCCTTCGATCTCAGATGGTCTTCCTCAACCCAGTAAACCATAACATATCAACATACACCATAACAATGTTGGGTTTTGATACGAAATAAAAGTTTGTTTTTCACAAAAAACCCGACAACGGAAGACTTTAAAAATATCAAGTTTATTTTTAGTTCATAACAAAACCACACCATCATGGATCCCTTTATAGAGGTTAGAATGAAATAAAAACAACAATAGGATGTTTTAGATATAACCTTTGAAGCCTTTGAACTCACTTGGTTTTAGGGTGTTGATGAAGATAGCAAAAATCAAAGTGTATGATTTCTCTACAAGTATCTCCCATCAAGAGTAAGGCACTTGGAATACTAGTTCCTTCTTGTATTCTTGAGTGTCTAAAGCCTTTAAGTGCTTAAATTAAATAAGCACTAAAGGGAACAACTCAAGAGGTCTTCTAAACACCAAGAAGAACCAACGGTTCTAGAGAGAAAAGAAAGGAAGAAGAAGAGCTTCACTCTTGCAAAAATGCAAGCCTCGTGCTTCTCTTATATAGTCCAGGAAAAGTAAGGCCTAACCATTAAAATAATCTAAAGTAATGGTAGCCTTTAGAAGCATGGGAGACAAAAGGTGGAAGGTTGAAAAGCAACCTCCCACACCATCATCATGTTTTGGCCCATGCCTTTTAAAAAGTAAGATTCTTTATTTTTTATAAATGCCAAGTTTATAAAATATAAACTTTGTCTTTAGGTAAAAGAAAAAAGAATCAAACTAGTCCAAATGTTGTGCATGACTTATTAATTCATATCATATAAAATAATAACTAGTAATACTCTCTTATAATTATTATTTTCACAAAACAATAATTATTCCCTAATTAAAATACAAGAATTGATATTATTCTTAATAATCATAGATTCATATTAATAATAAATATACAAAAATGTGCCAACTTGATAAAGGTGTGACCCTATAAGATCATATATTATTAGCAATATCACTCCATAATGATTCTTGGGCATATAGATCCAACAAACAATCAATAGCTAGCAAATAAAGGTAGTCATACAGATCTAACAAATCACTACAGCATAACAACATCCTATATACCAGGATACAGATCTAACAGATCACTACAACATAACAACATCCTATATACCAGGATACATATCTAACAAATAACTACAACATAGCAATACACAGCAAACCAGGATATCTAATCCAATGGGTCGGCCTTGGTGCCTTCGACCCATGAGTACATTGAGGAAAACTCACCTCTCAATATGAATATAGTCTCAATGAATCTCTGCTCCGACAACCAGCTCTAATCGACTCCTAATAATCAAAACATTTCCCATTAAAGATTAATAATAATTTCCCCAAAATACCCTTGGTCAAACTTGGTCAAAGGTCAAAGGTCAAGTCAACACCCAGTCGAGTCAACTCTGTTGAGTCAACCCAACCGAGTCGACCCAGCTGAGTATGTTGGGCGTACTCTTCTGTACGTGGGGCGTACTCGCTAGTTGACTAGGCGACAGGGCTCTGACCGCGTACGCACAATGTACCACTTGGTACACCCATCGTATGCACCTGGTCAACTCTTTTCTCATTAAGAGCTTAATACGTCCAATCCTTACGTCCAAAGTTAGATCCAAGCCCCAAATAATATCCTTGACCATGAAGTTTTCAACTTTATGGTCTTGCATGGCCAAAAAGTGCTTGATACTAAAGACCTTATCTACTTAACCCATTAAGACCTTGTAGCACTTGCATTGAAGGGAATAAATGATCAAGTACACATTTTTATGCTTCTGAGCACCTCCAAACATCTGAAAGGATGGCTTGAATAGATTGAAGTAGCTCATACTTAAAATACCCAACTATTGGGACCAAAAGGACACAAATTCAAGGCTAACTTAGATCTATGTTTATCTTTCATCAAGTTCAAAGCTTTTTACCTCAAGGTGATGATAAATGATGATGAGATTCTGGATCCAAAGAGTCCTACTCCTCCAATATGATCTTCTCTTCTTCCTTTCTCCTTCAAGGTGACCAAAACACACACTCAAAGCTCAATATGGCTCAAAAATGGATTAGGGTTTGTTTAGGGACGAGGGTAAGCTGGAGGTTGATGAAAGAAGGTGAGTTGGGGGACTTAAGGATGTTTAAATAGGGTCCAAACCCTAAAAATTAGGGTTTGTGGCTCTAGGAGTACGCCCCCATACGTGAGTCTGCCCAATTTATTACAATAATACCACTATGGGCCAATTTACAAAACTTTCTCATGCACAAGGTCCAAAATTCAATATTTCTTCATACTAAGGTTAAAATTGATAATACCTCATCATCGGGATGTTACAGCCTTATACTACCAAATCCCATAAAATCCAAAATTTGATCAATGTAATCCTAACTAATGGAATCATATGCTTTCTTGAAGTCCACTTTAAAAATCATCATTTTTTTTTCTTTTTAAACCATCGAAGTAACTCATTAACCATTAAAGGACCATCTAAAATCTAAAAACCTTTTAGAAAGGCCGACTGCTCAAATCCAATTACCTCCTCCAGAACAGGAGTCAAACGATTAGCTAAGAGATTTGCAATAATTTTGAATTGCAAGCCAACAAGACTAATCGGGTGAAAGTCTTTAATGAAAAGAGGATTATTAACCTTTGGGAAAAGGGTAATAAACAAGGAATTGCAACCTTCTGAGAAATAAGGTTTAGCATAAAATTCTTCCACGAAAGCAATGACATCAGAACTAAAAATATCCCAAAAGCGTGTAATAAATCTGAAGGAGAAACCATCCGATTCTGGCGATCGATCTCCACCATAGTCCCAAACCGCATTTTAAATTTCTCCCACTGAGAAAGGAGCCTCAATAGTGCTAGCCACCTCATAATTGATTCTCGAAAATCTAGGGTTTCAATTAATAATACGGATTCCCTGAAAAGATTGAAATTTAGTAGCATAAAAATCATAAAAAGCTTTCTTGACCACCAAAGGATCATAATCCCATTCCCCATCGAAAGAAATCCACCGAATCATCATTCGGTGTCTTTGTTTCTTTAACATCCCATGAAAGAACTTTGAATTTTCTTCACCATCCACTAAGAAACCTTATCTTTTTGATCCGCATCGGAAGAGTGAATTTTATCCAACTTCGCCACATCCCTTAAGATACTTTGTCTTCCCGCCATAATAGTATCAGAACAAATACCCTCATCAATACTAGAATCAATTACATTCAATCTCTGTAGAAAATGGCGATTTTCAACCTCGACCTTCCTCTTAAATTCCAAAACCCAAATTCGGATTTTAGCTTTAATAAATTTTAGTTTGTTTTTAAGCAAAACAGACTTGCTCCAACCCGGTTGAACAACAAAATCATGAACCGTGCCTCTGATCATATCATCAAACCCATCCATTTGAAGCCATGATGACACACCCCCAAACCAGACGGCGGAAACGTCCGGGGGTGGAGGACTTCATTTGTAGTATCACAACACATGTAATATAGTAATTATAGTACAAACAACCATTGTATTAAAAAGTATAAATATTTACATGTGTTTCACTTTGTATACTGAAACCAAAAAGTTGTACAAAAGATAAAGACAAAACATAAACTGCTCCATCTTCAAAAGCTCGGGTGTACCTATCTACGGCTTCCCTGAGAATACAAGTAATTTGAAAAGAGAGTATCAACATAAAGTTGAGTGAGTGCATAAGTATTTATGTTTTGTAAGAGTGCTTTCTGTTTCTTGAATATGTAAACTGTTTCCAGAAAATCCTATATTTTATGCTGTATATGAAAAGTAGTTGTATATGTATAAAACTGTTCTATTTGTAAACCAATGTTCTGTATTTGTAATCTTTATGTAAACTTGTATCTTGTAAACTGTATCTTGTAAACTGTATCTTGAAAACTGTATCTTGAAAACTGTATACTGTAAACTGTATCTTGTAAACTAGTACTTTGAAGTGTACCTAAGTTTAGTAATTATACACTAACGTATTGTTAATATCTTTTAATGAGTTATTATAACCATACTAACTAGATGGCCTGACCCAACGCTATGTATGTGCTGAAAGTTGATGATAACAATTGTCACTCACAGGCGTGTATGCCTGACTGTAGCTAGCAGTCCGAGTGCGGGGTTGTTAATCCCAATATAGATCTATACACACATTGTTTCGATCCCCTGCTGGAGACTCTGGTTATAATATCAGGACTTTACTGTATTGTTTAAAATGAATTAAACAAACTGTACTACTTGACTCATAAAAGCATATAATGTTACATGTATAGCAGTTATGAAAACCCAATCATTCTGAAGTAAATGATTGATAGTATATCCTTGAATTTGTACTCTTAACATGTATTTGAATGAATGAAAACACTTGAATAGTTTTGAATTAAACCGTTGTTTTTGTAAAACCATGTAGTCTAGTATACTAGTATCGTGAATTAATGTTCTGTGTATCATAAATTATACCTATTATAATTTATATGTACTTTCTGATTTGACAACGAGTATTCATGTATGTGATCCTTTGCTCAACATGTACAAAGGGTAATTGAATCTAATTGAATAAACTTTTATACTTTTATACATATACAAATATATATAAGTAAAATTTAAATGACACTTGGACAAACAACTGATACTTGTGATCCCACATCCAAACAAGGAAAAGGAACCAAAGTGGGTTGTTAGTCCTAAGTCTTTTAAACCTTATTTATATAAATATATGTATACTAGCATGATTTTTGGGGAAAATATAAGTTTATAAAACATTTAAAAGAAGTTTCATATTTGGAAATCCATTTTGGTAACTTGATGTCTTTTTGAAATAACACTTAAAACCACTTGATTTGATAAGATGTTTGAAACCATTTGTTTTGGATAACTTTATTCTATTTGAAATCATTTGTTATAACACAATATCTTTGTGTTATACTTGTATTCCCCCCCTTAAAACAGTAAAAACTATGAAAATGTGGGGGTATGAACTCACCTGTTGTAAGTTACTCAAATGTAAGATTGGTGTAGGATGCTAAGTGTCAAGTGAAGACTTGAGCACACACGGATCCTATTGAACATATAATGACACATATATGTTTATAATTAGTGTTTAAAGAACTAATCATGAAAGGTAACACCTTATTAGACTAGGAAACACTAGGATTTAAGTACTACAATCACATATGATTGCATACTAAGGGTGTGTGGCCATTGTAATGAGTTTACGGCCAATATGGTATGTATTATATGATTTTACGGCCTAGGGTTTACGACCCTATGAGTTTACGGCCGTAAACTCATAGTATATTGTACCATTTTGTGTTTTAAAGTCCTATGTTCTTCCTTGGGTTGTTCTATACTTAGTTCCAAAGCTTAGTAAGAGGTTTAGGGTTCATTTACACCCTTAATTAGGGTTCACGGCCCAAGGAGATTGCCTTGGCCGTAAACACCTTTTGTTCATGATTTCTTGATGTTTTCAAGTAGTATAATCAGTAAGTATTACACCAAGGAAGGTACTCAAGTGTTTAGAAGCCTTTAGGAGTGTTTAAGGTCACATATGCTTATTTATATGGGTTTACGGCCAAGGGAGATTGCCTTGGCCGTAAACTCCCTTTGTTGTTGTCAAATGGATGATTCCTAAGTGTTCTTTAAGTATTTCGTGTATATAGCAAGCTTAGGAGAGAGTACTTATAATATAGAAGCTTGATTGGGTGATTAAAGTCCAAAAACACTAGTGTGTGTTCTTGGTGAAATGAAGAACACTTGAAAATCTAGCAAAATGGAACGATTTCATGGATGAAATCATGTATAATCACTAGATAAGGAGATGTAACAACAATTCAAGTGAAAGAATTCTTACATTTTTGGAAGATCAAAGTGAAGATCTTATGATACTTGAGAGAGAATCTTGGGTGTTCTTGACTAGGAATGGAAGAAATGAAAGAAAAGTGATGTAAACTCATGCATATAGCATGGTTTTACGGCCTTGGCATGAGTTTACGGCCCAACCATGTGTTGGCCGTAAACTCCTCTTAATGAGTTAAGAGTTTGATTAAGGCACAATGGACTCAAGCTGATACTTCCCGATTCTTGAATACACTAGGCTTAGAACACCCAAACAGACTCTAAACAATGCTAAAAGATAGCAGAAACAAGTTTGTCTTTGATTGATTAGACTGAAAGCACAAGATAGAAATTTCGGGTTGTCACATTATCCCCCCGTTAGAGAGAATTCCGTCCCGAAATTAGAGTTTAAGCAAATAAGTAGTTACAAATAACTAAACGAAAAGATGAGGATATTTCAGTTTCATTTGATCCTCACGTTCCCAAGTGAATTCAGGTCCTCTTTTGGCATTCCAGCGAACGTTCACTATCGGGATACGGCTTTGTTTCGTTTGCTTGACCTCTCGGCCCATGATCTCTACAGGTTCTTCCACGAAGTTGAGGCTCTCGTCGATCTCGATCTCGCCGAGTGGAATAACAAGAGTCTCGTCGGACAGACACTTTTTCAAGTTCGAGACGTGGAAAACAGGATGTATGTTACTTAGTTCTTGAGGTAGTCGGAGTTTGTAAGCTACGGGACCAATTCTAGCAAGAATATCGAATGGTCCTATATACCTTGGATTCAACTTGTCACGCTTTCCAAAGCGTATCATGTCCTTTCAGGGTGAGACCTTCAACATGACGCGGTCACCAACCTGAAACTCCAAAGGTTTTCTTCTTTTGTCGGCGTAGCTTTTCTGTCTATCTATGGAAGCTTTAAGTCGCTCCCAGATTTGTACGATTTTCTCCATGGCTTCGCGAATGATTTCCGGACCAGTCAGGGCACCGTCAGGAACTTGACTTCTAGCTAACTACGTATCGCCTACTTCAGCCCAGCATAGAGGAGATCTGCACTTACGGCCATAGAGAGCTTCGAAAGGAGTAGCCTTTATGGTAGTGTGATAACTATTATTGTACGAGAACTCGACAAGGGGTAAATGAGTATCCCATGCCTTACCAAAGTCTATCACGCAAGCTCGTAACATATCTTCTAAAGTTTGAATCGTCCTCTCACTTTGTCCGTCAGTCTGAGGATGGTAGGCTGTACTCATGTCCAGCCTAGTTCCCAAAGATTTTTGTAAAGACTGCCAGAAATGAGAAGTGAATCTAGTATCTCGGTCGGAAATAATAGATGTTGGAACACCATGCCGTCTAACGATTTCTTTAAGGTAAGTTCTTGTTAGCTTCTCCATCTTATCAGTTTCTCTGATCGGTAAGAAGTGCGCGGACTTGGTTAATCTATCGACGATCACCCAAATAGTATCATAACCACCTGATGTCTTGGGTAACTTGGTTATGAAGTCCATTGTAATCCGCTCCCACTTCCATTCTAGTATCTCAGGTTATTGCAATAAACCTGAAGGTTTCTGGTATTCTACCTTTACTTTGGCGCAAGTAAGACACTTGCCCACGAAGGTAGCGATTTCAGCCTTCATGTTAGGCCACCAGTACAGTTTCTTAATGTCCAGATACATCTTGTCTGAACCTGGATGAATAGAGTATCGAATTTTGTGAGCTTCATTCATGACTACATCTCTGTAACCACCAAACTTAGGTGTCTAGATTCGATTCATGAAACAATAAACTCCATCATCCCTGACTTTGAAGTTTTTATCCATTCCTCTCAATGATTCACCTGTCACTTTTCAGGTTTTAAGGCTTCTAGTTGAGCCTCTCTGATCTGTGTGGATAGATGTGAATGGATTGTCATGGTCAACGACTTTACTCGGCGTCTCGAGTATTCTTTTCTGCTAAGGGCGTCAGGTACAATGTTAGCTTTACCAGGGTGATAAAGAATCTGACAATCGTAGTCGTTCAATAGCTCTACCCATCGTCGTTGTCTCATGTTCAGCTCTTTCTGATTGAAGATATGCTGGAGGCTTGTATGGTCCGTGAATAGTGTGCATTTCGTGCCATATAAGTAATGTCTCCAAATCTTCAGAGCAAATACTACTGCTCCTAGTTCAAGATCATGTGTTGAATAATTGAATTCATGTGTCTTTAGCTGTCTTGAGGCATAAGATATCACCTTTCCTCTTTGCATAATAACACATCCAAGTCCTTGATTAGAAGCATCACAGTACACTACAAAATCCTCTGTTCCTTCAGGAAGGGACAGGATCGGTGCACTACACAGAGCTCGCTTTAGCGTTTGGAATCCTGTTTCTTGCTTTTCTCCCCAGCTAAAATTTACACCTTTTTGCGTCAGGGTGGTAAGAGGTTTAGCTATTCGAGAGAAATTATGGATGAATCTGCGATAATAGCCAGCAAGACCTAAGAATTGACGGATTTCTGTAGGTGTTTTGGGTGCTGACCAGTTTTCAATAGCCTTAATTTTGGAAGGATCGACGTGTATTCCTTCAGAACTGACCACGTGACCTAGAAATTCAACCTTTCTAATCCAAAATTCACATTTTGAAAACTTCGCATAAAGTTTCTCTGTTCTGAGGGTTTGCAATACTTGACGAATATGTTGGCCATGTTCCTCTTCACTTCTTGAGTAAATAAGAATGTCGTCAATGAAGACTATAACGAATTTGTCCAAGAATGGACGACACACTATGTTCATTAGATCCATGAACACAGCAGGTGCATTCGTTAATCCGAATGGCATCACTACGAATTTATAATGACCATAACGAGTTGTGAATGCGCTTTTGGGAATGTCATCCTCCAAAATTCGTAACTGGTGATACCTGGATCTTAAGTCTATTTTTGAAAAAGTAGCTCGCACATTGAAGTTGGTCGAACAGATCGTCAATGCGAGGCAGAGGGTATCGATTTTTAATGGTAAGTTTATTCAGCTCGCGGTAGTCTATGCACATACGGAATGATCCATCCTTCTTCTTTACGAATAAAACCGGTGCTCCCCAGGGTGAGAAGCTTGGTCTGATGAAACCTTTACTAAGAAGTTCGTTAAGCTGGCTGGATAATTCCTGCAATTCTGAAGGTGCAAGACGGTAGGGAGACTTGGCTACATGTGTAGCCCCTGGAATTAAGTCGATTCGGAATTCGACTTGTCTTCTGGGAGGTACTCCTGGAAGATCATCGGGAAAAACGTCGAGAAAGTTACAGACTCAGGAATTTTCGCGATATCTTTCACTTCTTGCTTTTTGTCTACAACATGAGCTAAGAAAGCACAGTACTCTTTGCGAAGGTACTTCTGTGCCTTGATGCAAGAAATGATTTGGAGATTCGTTCCAGGTTTGTCGCCGTAAATAACAAGAGTTTCATTAGTTGGTAAATTCAGACGAATGGCTTTTTCATAACATAGGATGTCAGCACAGTTACGACACAACCAATCCATACCTATTATGACGTCGAAACTCTTGATAGAGACCGGCATAAGGTCAATAGGAAATGAATAGTTATTCAAAGTAAGAGTACGTCCTATGTATATGTCGTTGGTGGATTCAGATTTCCCATTAGCCATTTCAACCGTGAATGTTTCTTTTAATGGTTGAGAGTTTTGTTTTAGCAAGTGTTTGAAATTATGGCTCACGAAGCTCTTCTCAGCACCACAATCAAATAGAATGCATGCATAAGTGTCGTTGAGAAGAAACGTACCCGTAACTACTGCGGGATTTGCCACAGCTTCTTCCTGGCCCAAAGCTAATATTCTCCGGACTCCACCAACATTTCCAGGTTTAGGACAGTCTTTCTTGAAATGTCCTACTTCACCACAATTGTAGCATGCTTTGAAGTTCTCCCAGCTGATTGAATTAGCCACTACTAGAGTAAATGACTTAACGTGACCATTCCACCACGTCAAAGCTCTTTCAGAAAAAGTACAAGCAACGAACTTGACTTTGTTGTTTTCAGGACAGGAGCAAATTTCAAAAATTGCTTCTGTCTTTTCTATCCATTGCCTTAATGCCATAAAGCCACCAGTTCCATTAAAGGTCCTGGGTTTAGCATTAGAAAATTCCTTATAAGTGCACTCTCGCGAATGCCCATGACCTTCGCCATGGTTAGCAGGATTTGTACCAGCTCTAGACCCACTAGCACCAGAAGGATTAATCTGAGCCATAGCAGCATTTACAGCTGCCGTGACCGCCGCTTGGAACATAGCGGGGTCAAACTGAGGAGGTGGTGGCGGAGGTGGTACCAGTGGTTCATCAGTATTTTGACGTCTTGGATTCCTACGAGGAGGCATCTTTTTCTATAAAAGTCAAAAGATACAATGATGATAAGATATCAAGAGTGAATATGAATTCTGATATCTCTGAACTAAAACAGATAGTTCAATATGAATCTTGAAATGAATTGGAAAATAGAAGTCTATGACAAGTACAACTTGTAACTGAATATTATGAAATTGAATGGTTATTTTTCAAGAGTACGAAAATGCATGTCGATTAAATTGGCATATTGAATACATAAGTCTGGAAAACTTGACCCTAAACAGGTCTACAATACACCAAATTTCTGAGAAAACATCGACATCAAACAGACCCATTGAAAATAGAATTTTCATGGTCTTACTGAAAAACCCTGAAAAATAACACTAAAACTTATCCATAGACTTAACTATAACCAGAAGAGTGAATAGGAAACAAGTAGAGTACTTCCTAATGACGACGAGTATCATTTGGATGAACCCTCAACTCAGCCATTTGACGCTCCATGGCAAGCAAATGCCTTTCATACACTGTCAGGCGTGCTCGAAGCTCTATGACTTCAGCTAATGCTTGCAATAGAGATTCATTGTCTCTTGTATCTCTCTCACGAATATGCTTAAGACGATTAATACTGAATGTATTAATTCTCATATTGGCAACAACTTCCCCGATTCGGTTGATGGTTGTTCTGCCCTGAATTTCATTTCGAGCAATCTTGCTGACTATGATTGGCAGGACTCTGTCTGCTGAGCCTCCTTCGCTTAAGTTGTAGAAGCTTCTGTCTCCATTGTAAGGCATTGGTTGATTTTGCTCTGGACTCCATGTTTCCAAGCTTTCTACCCACATAGGCGTCAGATCTTGGAAAACTAGACGAGGGTTAGGATTCTGTGCAACTGGTGGTGGACTATAGGCTTCTGATCCGGAATTGTTCTCTTCAGGAACATTCTCAGCAAAATCATCATCTAAGGGAATCTTGTGATTTTCTTCTGGTTCTACATCTTGTTCTTGGTTTGGGAAATACGGGTTTCCAGGTATGTGAAATCCAGCCATTTTTATCTAAGCGAGAATAGGGATAAGAGATATAAAATGTAGTTAGTAACAATAAATTTCTACAAGAAAGTCCTACAATTAACAAATAATGTACTAAGTACAACTTGTTTTAGATATAACTATAACTATAAAGTGCATATTAATTATATATAACTTGGTTGTATTCGACCTTCGATTAAATGACCCAGCTCTAAATCCACAACCAAACAAGGAACAGGAAATGAAGCTAAATCACATATTCTAAGTGTATATAATTTTAATTATATATAATTGTAATATACCCTTAATATTTACAGTTCTAACCTTAATTTGTTCTATTGTTTTCACATGTATGTTATTAGTATATAGTGCCTAAAATACCCCTATGGTATTTTAATCTTTATGTTCTGTTCTAAGGTTCTTTTGAGTATGTATGGTAAGTTTTAGACATGCCACAACACCACTATCACTCCCAAACACATGTTGGTCATATTTCAAATCAATATAGTTGATCAGGCTATATTAATCCCAAATATGATTACATAACTGTCCAGGTTTGACTGTAATGTTCAACATCCAAATACTTTTAAGTTCTTAAGACTGTGATACTGTACTTGTAGGTATGAGTGTTAGTATACTTCTTGTAAAAATACTTAAATTTTTAAAAGTATACATGTAGTCAGAGCGCTTAGCCCCAAATGTATTTATAGTTTGTATATCTTTTATGGATTGATATACTAAGTTCACTATAAACAATGCTCTGATACCAATCTGTCACACCCCCAAACCAGACGACGGAAACGTCCGGGGGTGGAGGACTTCATTTGTAGTATCACAACACATGTAATATAGTAATCATAGTACAAACAACCATTGTATTAAAAAGTATAAATATTTACATGTGTTTCACTTTGTATACTGAAACCAAAAAGTTATACAAAAGATAAAGACAAAACATAAACTGCTCCATCTTCAAAAGCTCGGGTGTACCTGTCTACGGCTTCCCTGAGAATACAAGTAAGTTGAAAAGAGAGTATCAACATAAAGTTGAGTGAGTGCATAAGTATTTATGTTTTGTAAGAGTGTTTTCTGTTTCTTGAATATGTAAACTGTTTCCAGAAAATCCTATATTTTCTGATGTATATGAAAAGTAGTTGTATATGTATAAAACTGTTCTGTTTGTAAACCAATGTTCTATATTTGTAATCTTTATGTAAACTTGTATCTTGTAAACTGTATCTTGTAAACTGTATCTTGAAAACTGTATCTTGAAAACTGTATACTGTAAACTGTATCTTGTAAACTAGTACTTTGAAGTGTACTTAAGTTTAGTAATTATACACTAACGTATTGTTAATATCTTTTAATGAGTTATTATAACCATACTAACTAGATGGCCTGACCCAACGCTATGTATGCGCTGAAAGTTGATGATAACAATTGTCACTCACAGGCGTGTATGCCTGACTGTAGCTAGCAGTCCGAGTGCGGGGTTGTTAATCCCAATATAGATCTATACACACATTGTTTCGATCCCCTGCTGGAGACTCTGGTTATAATATCAGGACTTTACTGTATTGTTTAAAATGAATTAAACAAACTGTACTACTTGACTCATAAAAGCATATAATGTTACATGTATAACAGTTATGAAAACCCAATCATTCTGAAGTAAATGATTGATAGTATATCCTTGAATTTGTACTCTTAACATGTATTTGAATGAATGAAAACACTTGAATAGTTTTGAATTAAACCGTTGTTTTTGTAAAACCATGTACTCTAGTATACTAGTATCGTGAATTAATGTTCTGTGTATCATAAATTATACCTATTATAATTTATATGTACTTTCTGATTTGACAACGAGTATTCATGTATGTGATCCTTTGCTCAACATGTACAAAGGGTAATTGAATCTAATTGAATAAACTTTTATAATTGTATACATATACAAATATATATAAGTAAAATTTAAATGACACTTGGACAAACAACTGATACTTGTGATCCCACATCCAAACAAGGAAAAGGAACCAAAGTGGGTTGTCAGCCATAAGTCTTTTAAACCTTATTTATATAAATATATGTATACTAGCATGATTTTTGGGGAAAATATAAGTTTATAAAACATTTAAAAGAAGTTTCATATTTGGAAATCCATTTTGGTAACTTGATGTCTTTTTGAAATAAAACTTAAAACCACTTGATTTGATAAGATGTTTGAAACCATTTGTTTTTGATAACTGTATTCTATTTGAAATCATTTGTTATAACACAATATCTTTGTGTTATATTTGTATTCCCCCCTTAAAACAGTAAAAACTATGAAAATGTGGGGGTATGAACTCACCTGTTGTAAGTTACTCAAATGTAAGATTGGTGTAGGATGCTAAG
Source organism: Lactuca virosa (assembly GCF_052849685.1). Classification (NCBI taxonomy): domain Eukaryota; kingdom Viridiplantae; phylum Streptophyta; class Magnoliopsida; order Asterales; family Asteraceae; genus Lactuca; species Lactuca virosa. Next base: position 150,029,762 of record NC_136433.1, read on the forward strand.
TGTCAAGTAAAGACTTGAGCACACACGGATCCTATTAAACATATAATGACACATATATGTTTATAATTAGTGTTTAAACAACTAATCATGAAAGGTAACACCTTATTAGGCTAGGAAACACTAGGATTTAAGTACTACAATCACATATGATTGCATACTAAGGGTGTATGGCCATTGTATTGAGTTTACGGCCAACATGGTATGTATTATATGATTTTACGGCCTAAGGTTTACGGCCCTATGAGTTTACGGCCCTATGAGTTTACGGCCGTAAACTCATAGTATATTGTACCATTTTATGTTTTAAAGTCCTATGTTCTTCCTTGGGTTGTTCTATACTTAGTTCCAAAGCTTAGTAAGAGGTTTAGGGTTCATTTACACCCTTAATTAGGGTTCACGGCCCAAGGAGATTGCCTTGGCCGTAAACACCTTTTGTTCATGATTTCTTGATGTTTTCAAGTAGTATAATCAGTAAGTATTACACCAAGGAAGGTACTCAAGTGTTTAGAAGCCTTTAGGAGTGTTTAAGGTCACATATGCTTCTTTATATGGGTTTACGGCCAAGGGAGATTGCCTTGGCCGTAAACTCCCTTTGTTCTTGTCAAATGGATGATTCCTAAGTGTTCTTTAAGTATTTCGTGTATATAGCAAGCTTAGGAGAGAGTACTTACAATATAGAAGCTTGATTGGGTGATTAAAGTCCAAAAACACTAGTGTGTGTTCTTGGTGAAATGAAGAACACTTGAAAATCTAGCAAAATGGAACGATTTCATGGATGAAATCATGTATAATCACTAGATAAGGAGATGTAACAACAATTCAAGTGAAAGAATTCTTACATTTTTGGAAGATCAAAGTGAAGATCTTATGATACTTGAGAGAGAATCTTGGGTGTTCTTGACTAGGAATGGAAGAAATGAAAGAAAAGTGATGTAAACTCATGCATATAGCATGGTTTTATGGCCTTGGCATGAGTTTACGGCCCAACCATGTGTTGGCCGTAAACTCCTCTTAATGAGTTAAGAGTTTGATTAAGGCACAATGGACTCAAGCTGATACTTCCTAATACCCGATTCTTGAATACACTAGGCTTAGAACACCCAAACAGACTCTAAACAATGCTAAAAGATAGCAGAAACAAGTTTGTCTTTGATTGATTAGACTGAAAGTACAAGATAGAAATTTCGGGTTGTCACTGAAAGTACAAGATAGAAGTTTACGGCCCAACAATGCTAAAAGATAGCAGAAACAAGTGGACTTTACCTAAAGTAGAGTCAAACTTCTTGACTTGATCAACCTTATGATCTTTCAGGTAAATAGGCAGCTTCACAATCAATGCCCCTTCCTTTGGCAAGATAAACATATGGACTCTTTGGTAATGGGACTATCTCAGACTTAGCCTTTCTCTTTACCATTTGGTCAACGTAGTTGACTATGGTCAAACCCTTTCTTTGGGATGAGAAGGTTTTTTTCTAGATATCCAATGTTACCATTGGCAATATCCATTGGGAAGTTGATCTCCTAATCAATTTGCTTTACTAGTCCTCAAATCATTGCTGACCAAGCAAATAGATAAGATCATTAAGGGTCATGTCATAGTCTATTTCATAGTAGTCCCAAAGGAACTCACTATGTGACTTAGAAAGTGATTGAACATCCAACTTTCTCAAGACTTTGACACCCAACTCTCCCGGCTTGTCAATATGTGACTTCATCTCTAAGATGTGATCACACCTAGACCTTGCCTTACCATTAGGGCTTGAGTGACCTTGAACTTGTGGGTTAGGGAGAATAATTGGAGGAGGTGGAGGAACTAAATTTCCAAGAGATTTGGGAAGATCATAGATGTCTGAGCTAGACATCTTTTGGGAGATATTCAATATAGTTGATTTAAAGTCCTTAATATAACACCCAATATGAAATATTAAGGCTAGGACCCAACAAACTATTTCATAACTTGGAAGAGGGATGCCGTAATCGAAGCTATAAAATATTTGAAGGTAGGTAAATGACGATTTACCAATTTCCACCATGAAACACGAAATATAATTAAGTTTTAATTGGATTTGAAACTCCTAGATCTTTTGAGATTCATTGAACTGTTCAATGGCATGTTTCAATCTCGGGTGTGCCCTTCAGGTTTTGTGACTGCGATGCCGAGGATCACAAAACAAGGTGTGAAGTAACCATGCAAATATACTTGGTACCCTTAATATTTACCCCTCAATTGATGTGCCGGTTAACCACACGAGCTCCACCGATACTATGATAAATATTAAGTTACCCTTTGCCTACCTTGTTAAATCCAGGTTAGTGTGCCGGTTAACCACACGAGATTCACTAACGGTTTATACAAAGTGCAAAGTGTAATTTCATGGATTAGCACCTTATTCACATTTTCCTAAGTAACTAAGATTAGGAATTTATAAGTGTTTAGTTACTTAGTATTTATCATTAATACTTTTAATGAAGGGAAAAATATAGTCCTTGTCCTACCTGTTCGGCTAACGACCCTCCACCAGTCAAGGAAGCGGTGGGTGAGAGTGGACACCCATTAAGCTGCCATTTTATAGGCAACAACCTTATACCCCCCTTATAGACCGGCTTCGTGAATGAGGCCTACTAATGGTAAGACTGACTTGCTCTTATACACACACACACACACACACACACATATATATATATATATATATATATATATATATATATATATATATATATATATATATATATATATATATAATTAACTTATAATATTATAAAGTATAAGGGTTGAATTTTAACTTTTAAAATTCTAAGGGCTTAACTTGGAATTAAAGTATTCTTAAGGGAAACTTTACAAATTCCAAAACTAATTAATTCCATAACTCATGAGTTTAAAGTAGTTTTAATTAAAATTCTTCAAGTTCCATAACTTGAGGACAAGTTATGGAAGACTTTAAACTATTAAAGAATGTAACTCTTCTTCTTTTGTAACTTATGGAACTAATTAAGGTTACACATTTTTATTATTTAATGAAGTGACTCTTGAACCTCCATAACTTGAGGACAAGTTATGGAGTCATAAAACCATTTAATGAGGACAAGACTCTTCCTTTTGTAACCTTTGCCAACTTTTATGAGTTTTAAGAAACTTAAATGTGACCTTTCATGTAACTTGAGGACAAGTTACACAAACACATTTTAGAATCAACTTTTAGATTAAAATGGATCAAAGACACATAATTAATCAACCTTTTCTATTAATCTAAGCAACTCATATAAACAAGATAATTGGAATCAAACTTTTTCATGTAATTAGCATAACACTTAAACTAATAGAAAACATGAATCTATTGACAATTATCTTTGAAATTGGATTAGTATGAACATTACCACATCAAAAACAAGTTTATAAGTTCAAAAACAACTTATGGTAATGTTCCTAGTCCATTTCCAGCCAAAAAACTCGAAGATATGCTGTCAGGGGATCCAACTCGTCGAGTGCATGAACCAACTCGACGAGTTGGATCGTTTTGAACACTTTTAAGGCATGGACTCTTCGAGTCCCTTTATGGACTCGGCGAGTCTGCTGTTCAGACAGCAAAAAACTTTGATTTTTAAGTAGTTTTTGCAAGTATAACAAGAAAACAAGCCTAGGCTCTGATACCACTGTTGGGTTTTGAGCATTCTAACACTCCTAAGTGTACATGCAACCCTAAATACCTTAGATCTATGTTTTCTCTATTATACATACAAATATGAACATCCAAGGTATTATACTAACTAGCATACAAAACCTTTGGTTCATATGAAATATAACAAGTTAGAATACATACCTCTTTGATGTAGAGTGACTTCATGAAGCTTGAGTGCCTAGTGCCCCAAGTGTGACACCTCTAATGGTTCACACAACACATAATACACTTGGAATAACTTGAGAGAAAATGAAACACTTCATAAAATCGGCTAGCCCTTTCTCTCACACATAGTGTCCGGTTTTGTCAACAATAAGATGCTTATATAGTTAGTGACAATTAGGGTAAACCCTAACTGTCATGACTTTCCATTTCCTTGGATCCATGGGTTCAAACATACCATGGAGCATCCATGGAGCATCTTATGCGTTTTAGCCTAACTTGATAATCCATGGAGCATTAGCCCACTATACAAGTATGGGTGATTTACACAATCAACCCATATATTTAATTAGTCTTCTTTTGATCACTTAATTAATTCTAGATTAATTCTTGATCAATACTAATTAAATAATCTTATTAATATATTATAACTTATAATATATTAACAAACCTTAAGTGTTATTTCTCTCATTATAGTGTATCCAAATGCATGATGCCATGCAACCCAAATGGACCATGCCGGGTCGGGTCAAGTCTTACCAATTATAGTTATGGACTTAGAAATTAACCCAACAGATTCACCATCATATTTGTGAGACCTCAGCATCACATGTACAAATATAGGATGTGCAAAGCCGAGATTAACATGCCATAAATAGCTTCAATGAATCTCAAAGATCCAGGAGTTTCATGGTAATTGAAATTGGTAAGGTGAATTGCCTACCTAAAATAAATTTTGTTCAATGATTACAGTATCCCTCTTTATAAAACGAATAGAATATAAGGATCTTAGCCTTAAATTAAAATTGGGTAATTACTTAAGGAATAAATCAAGTAATTAAACTCTTTCTCTCTCTCTCTCTAGATGTTGGGTCTAAATGGGCTTCCTTTTCCTCATCCTCCTCACATCAACCCAAACTTCTCACTCGTTTCTATTCTCCAAAGAGATAAACTGACTGATGATACCAATTACCTCGATTGGATGAGGAATCTTAAAATCACATTGAGGTACGACAATCGTGAGTACATGCTAGATGAACAGATTCCCAAAAATCATTGATGATTCAAATAAGGAAGAAAAGGTCATCCATGATAAACATGTGGATAAATCAAATAAGGTCTCTTGTATTATGATAGACTACATGTCTTCAGATCTACAAAATACATTTGAGAACACTTGGTTTTTTGAGATGAACTTGCAATTAGTGAAAATGTTTCAATAAAGAGCAAGACAGGATCAATTTAGAATTTTCAAGTCCCTTACGTCATGCAAACTCAATGAAAGTGATTATGTGTGTGCTCATGTGTTGGATTAGATGTCTAAGCCCATAACTATTATTGGTATGTACTTGACCCGAGAGTAGCATGGTCCATTTGGGTTGCATATCATCAGGACAATTTGTTAGGATGGACTTTTGAGAGAAGGTTATTTATGGTTTATTAATATATTATAAGTTATAATATATTAATATGAAATCATATGTTTTAATTAGTATCGATCAAGAATTAATTTGGAATTAATTTAGTGATCAAAAGAGACTAATTAAATCTATGGGGACTAATTATGATAATTAGTTATATTTATATGTGTTGGGCTTATGATCCATGTTGGACCAAGTTTATGTATGGATACATAAAGAGTTGGGCCACATGAACCATGGATCATAAAACCCATGGGTATGGATGATGGGTTATACCCATGACCCTTGGAATCCTACATATAAATAGGTTACTCCATAGCCAAAATCACCACTTCTTTTCTTAGAGAAATATGGAGGTGTTTTGGTGCATGGAATTCTCTCTCAAGAGCCACCTTTGTCCTAGGTGTGTTGTGATTCCATTTGAGGCATTTCATACTATTGGTGCTAAGCTCTTAAGGCCAAATACATCAAGACTTCAAGCCACATAAAAGGTATGTTTCCCTAACTAGTATATTATATGGTTTATGTCAAATGCATGCTAGTTATAGGTTTAATGCCTTGGAAACCATTTGCATGTATAATAGAGAAAACATAGTTCCAAGGTATTTAGGGTTGTATGTGCACCATAGGATGTTGTAGTATACTAAAACCCAACAGTGGTATCAGAGACATGGGTTGTTTTCTATTATATTTGATGCAAATGTATTTTTTTTTCAAGTTGAAGGAAAAAAAAAGGAAAAACAAAACATGAAGTTTGTCAAATTTTATGATAATTACTTGATTTTATGAAAAATTAATTATTTATAAAATTTGAGTCACTTTACTACAAGAGTTGAATTAGGTCAATTTATTAAAAGATAGAATGATATGATTATTTTATTTGTTTTAAAAGTTTGATCTAAATGGTTTTAAGGAGTTACAAATTTTGTCATAAAATTTTGGAACTCAAAAGTTTTTTTTAAAGTTATGATCTTAAGAGTTTTGAAACTTCCATAAGTTATGGATGTGAAATGTCTCATTTATTAACTCTTTAGGTTATGAATTCCAAGAGTCTTCAAAGGATAATTGTCAAAGTTTCAAGATTTGTATTACTTTATATGATTATCTAATTTCTTGAAAATTGTTGATGTGAATTATCTTTACTTATGAGTTTAATCTAGATCATAGAAAAATTATTTGATTATTGTGTTAATTGGAATATTTGATCTTAATGGTTTTTATGAACTCCATAACTTGTCCTCAAGTTATGGAAAGTGAAGAGTTTTTCTTTTTAAAGTGTCATTAAGTCTCATAGGTTATGAAAATAGAAGAGTCACTATTTTTAATATCATCATTAAATGATTTAATGTCTTCCATAACTTGTCCTCAAGTTATGGAACTTGAATTTTTTTTTCATTAAACCTTAATTAAACTCATAAGTTATGAAAAATCCAAGCGTTTTGAAAGGTTTCAAAACTTGTCCTCAAGTTTTGGAATTTGTAAAGTTACCCCTCATGTATACTTTAATTCCAAACTAGACCTTAGAATTTTAAAAGTTTAAAATTCAACCCTTATACTATTATTATAATTTTAATTATATAGATATGTATAAGATAAAGTCGTCTTACTATTAGTAGGACTCATTCACGAAGCCGGTCTATAAGGGGGGGTATAAGGTTACTGCCTATAAAATGGCAGTTTAATGGGTGTCCACTCTCACTCACCGCTTCCTTGACCGGTGGAGGGTCGTTAGCCGAACAGGTAGGACAAGGACTATAATTATCCCTTCATTATAAGTATAATGATAAATACTAAGTAACTAAACACTTATAAATTCCCAATCTTAGTTACTTAGGAAAATGTGAATAAGGTGCTAATCCATGAAATTACACTTTACACTTTGTTTAAGCTGTTAGTTCAATGTGAATAAGGTGCTAATCCAGTCACAAAACCTGAAGGGCACACTCGAGATTGAAACATGCCATTGAAAAGTTCAATGAATCTCAAAAGAATCTAGGAGTTTCAAAACCAATTAAAACCTAATAATACATTTCGTTTATCTTGGTGGAAATTGGTGAATCGTCATTCACCTACCTTCAAATATTTTATAGCTTGGATTACGACATCCCTCTTCCAAGTTATAAAATAGTTTGTTGGGGCCTAGCCTTAATATATCATATTGGGTGTTATATTAAGGACTTAAATCAACTTTACGTGAATTTCTCCCATTGTTGATGTCTGGTTTAGACAACAATGATCTTCCCAAACCAAGCTTTCCTAATGAATATGACTTCCCGAGTTTGGCTCATGGAAGTCATACTTCTCTTTCTCCACCTCCTCCAATTATTCTCCCTAACCCACAAGTTCAAGGTCACTCAAGCCCTAATGGCAAGCAAGGTCTATGTGTGATCACATCTTAGAGATGAAGTCACATATTGACAAGCCGGGAGAGTTGGGTGTCAAAGTCTTGAGAAAGTTGGATGTTCAATCACTTTCTAAGTCACATAGTGAGTTCCTTTGGGACTACTATGAAACAGACTATGACATGAACCTTAATAATCATATCTATTTGCTTGGTGCTGCTGAATCAGCAATGATTTGGAACGATAGTAAAGCAAATTTGATTAGAAGATCAACTTCCAAAAAAATTTATGGACAGTGACAATGGTGACACTGGAAATCCAGAAAAAGCATTCTCTTCCCAATGGAAAGGGATTGGCCATAGTCAACCCGGTTGACCAAATGGTAAAGAGAAAGGCTAAGTCTGAGATAGTCCCATTACCAAAGGGTCCATATGTTTATTTTGCCAAAGGAAGGGGCGTTGATTGCAAAGCTGCCAAATTTACCTAAGGATGTTAAAGTCAATAAGTTTGACTCTACATCAGGTAGAGACCATTATCTAACTCTGTTAAGTTCTATTCTGAGATCCTCATTACATGATGTGACTGGGTCACGTGTTGATGTTTTAAGAATCAAATAATAGAGAGAAATCTTAAAGGAAGTATATGCTGATTCTGATCGCGAAGGTGGATTTCGATCGCATCAGAATTTTGAGCAGTTGCTTAAGAAGTTATGATATATTGCTAAGGAATAGATAACAACAATTTTCCATGTGGATTGTAAGGATAAGTTTTTCCGCAAAGTTTTAAAATAAAAGAAAATTGTTTAATTTTATTTATTTGAAGTATCCTTACAATGGCATTTGTGGAAAATTGTTGCTTATATGATTCCACTGACAGCAATATTGGAAAATGGATTTGATTCTTTCATTTGTGGTAGTGTCTAAATTTACCAAATCAGGAAAGTTCCTCATCACCCAAATTTCAATTGGACCGAAACTTGGAATCATGCAAGTTGAATAGTATGATGAATGAGAACTTTCAAGCATTGGAAAATCAAGACTAATTACTTGTTCACATGGATGTGTGAGTCAAGTGAAGGACTAAAGGGATCCAATACACATTCTTGTGCACTGGTCATGTCCACCACAAAGCTCGTTAAGACTATTTGATTTACTAAAGTTTAGTAAATATGGTTATACTTACAAGTTTAAGTATAATTCTGAAACATTGGAAAAGTCTCATTGTATGGAAGAACGAATGGGAAGAATCAAATTAGGCAGAAAGATAAAAGTTTCTCAAATCTGAAAAGAAGGGAGAGTACTTTAGTATCATGTTTGTGATCATCTTAATGATTTAGAAATCATATCACAATTAGTCCTCTAAAGGTCATCTTAGTGCATTCTTATGACTAAGAAGAGGAGTCATGAATTGTTGAAATGGTTAGATCAGGAAGATGAGTCATACTTCTTTCCAAAACAATTCTTAGAGTCATACTCCAAGATTGTAACTTGAGTGACATATCTTAAAGAAAGGTTTAAAACACTTGTCAAATGTAAGAGTAAAAGTGTCCTACTCTTGTACATTTGAAATTGGTAAGTTGTGATGTTTTGGATAAAACAAAGACCAACTAAGGCCAATTGTGTGAAGTGTTTGTCTTCATAAAGAATCCGCACTATCTCTTGAATATTTGGCAAGATAGTCTTATATGTCAAGAGGATAGTGGGAGTCTTAAAGATCCTAAAAAGAATTTCAAGAACTAATCAAGAATAAAACCTGAGGTTCTTCACTAGCACACGACTTGAGGTTTATAACCTATCGTGTTGACATATTATGTGCCCATTCCAGTTAAAGTTGGCTTTGCATAGGAGTTCTGAAAGTTCTCAATTGGTTGCATAACAACTAGGAAGCAATGGCAGGCCATGTACTACCAGGTGGCAAGAAGTTAAGATTGCATAAGTTCAGTCCATATGAGTTTGGATTTGTCATTATCCTTGTCTTGTGACTATGGTTTTGACGATTCACATGGATAAGAACACATACACCATAAAATCTAAGGGTCATAAGGTTTCTCTCCGATTCATGAAAATGATGGTGAGGAAACACTTCCACCAAGTAGATTTGAAGCAGATGACAAAAGGTCTAAACAATTGAGACTATGATTACGGCATCCCTTTTCATAGTTCTGAAATTGTTTAGACACACATGCATGCTATCTAAGGAAAGGTGTATGATTCTGATAAAGTTTTATCAAAGCATCTCGTATCAGAAATCTGAACTTTGGTAAGAAAGTCAATAAAGTATTGATTTCTAGAAGTCAAGCTGATTTCTGAGTACATGTCAAAGCTAGTGGGAGCATAAGTGTTATGCTAATAATCATCATGTTAGTGGGAGCATGATAATTATTGTTAGTGTTGCAAGTTAGCAATGTTAATTATAGAAAACAAAAGTTTCAATTCGTGAGGCTGTAGGGATTGAAAAAGTTGTTTTGCTATAATTAAGGGAGAGGATATACTTCATTTCAGTTCTAAAGGCTTAGATTGAGACCTTAATCATCTTTAGTCAAGAATATATATATGAATTTCATGTTGGATTGGTTCAACTTAAGGAAATTCTATATATTGCGTTCTCAAAATTCGATTATGATTACGGCATCCCTCTTCATAGTCAAATTTTGAAAACATGGCAAATAAAAATATTGTAGCAAAAGACTGGTCTAGAATCATGTCTTTATGTGAGACATCATGAATCGTGTACCATTTGCTTTGGGTACAGGATCGATTGCATGTGCTATAATATTTTTCATTTCTAAATTTTTCCAAATGCCTAGAGGCATTAAGAAGGGAAAAGGTCTAGAATTGGATATGACTAAAATGATTAAGCAATTGTCGAGGACAATCTGAGGTTTACCAAAGATTGGTTGCTCAGGGACAGTTGGAAGTATAGTGCTAATTTTGGAAGGACCATATTGACATATTCTGAAAAGAGGCATCTCTTATTCAGAAGTGATAGTCAAAATGAGAATATGGAGTTGTCTCCATAGGTGGAAGTTATCTGTGTAATATTAGAAAACTTAATGCAAGAAGCATGTCCAAAGCAATGTACTTTGAATATGAGACTTAGTTTCCATGGAGTTGATCTCCATTGGAATACCTTATAATGACTGTTGACAAGTCTTTGTGACTTTGTACATATTCATTACAGGAGGGTCAGTGCATATAAGTTTAAAATCTAAACAGATTTCAATAAATGATAGGAATTTGAAATTCTCACATTTTTCGATAAGGATTTGGGAGTGTGAAATTAGAATCATTGAAATTATGTTCAATTGGTTTATTTCACAAAGTAAGGATCATAGACAAACATAGAGTGCATACTTGGTGTATGGCAAAGCTATTGTTTAAGAAAAACATAGTGTATATGCTTGGAGCATGGGACAACTAGTGTTTTTAATTCAAGTATAAAGTTGATAAAACCGAAACAATGAATAATGAGTAATCAGTATGGTGATAAATAAAAGTGTTTATTTATATTCATAGGGTTTGATACCATATTTGATTCATTTATTCTTGTGTTTCACTTTGCATGTTTTGACTTCCAGAATAACTAAGTCGCTCTTCCTGAATGATTAAGTTATTCAAACCATCCACAGTCGGTCATATGTTGGAAGTAGATATGAATCAAGACTGTCATGGGTTGGTTTGTAGAGGTCCAAGTTGGTGGACAAAGTGGTGCTACAACACTCATGAGTGCTCATAAGTTCTGAGTATTGGATTCAACCCACGCTCATTTGAATCACTTCATGGATTTTATCACGAGTGATCATGAGACGATAATATCTTAAATTCTTCAAACCTAGAGATATGAGTTGTTACTATGAGTTGGTTATACATTGATTGCACGAAAACGCATTTGGTAACTCGATGTTATAAAACGTGCCTTTGTGTATGATTCAACAAGTAGTAGAAAAAGCCATATGAGTCGAAGTTTATCCATTCCTTTTACCTTCGGGATAAAAGCGATATCTATGGGCCCCTCGATGATTTAGCGATGATACATGTGAGTGCTTGGCCAAGCCAGGACTGATTTGATTTGTTCAATCAGTCAGTCATCATAAATCGGAAATCGGGAAACAACAAATGGACAGAGAGAATGATTATAATCCATGTCTCAGTCCATATGATATCTAGAATGGAGGAATATATGATCCCTTATCTAATGGACGCGTCATTGATTTGTTCAGAGTTCGACAGCGGCTGTAAGAGCTACGATTGCGAGTCGGATTATGAAGTCGTACTTGCAATAATAGTTTTAGACTTATCCAAGTGGGAGACTGTTGGATTAGATGTCTAAGCCCATAACTATTATTGGTATGTACTTGACCCGAGAGTAGCATGGTCCATTTGGGTTGCATATCATCAGGACAATTTGTTAGGATGGACTTTTGAGAGAAGGTTATTTATGGTTTATTAATATATTATAAGTTATAATATATTAATATGAAATCATATGTTTTAATTAGTATCGATCAAGAATTAATTTGGAATTAATTTAGTGATCAAAAGAGACTAATTAAATCTATGGGGACTAATTATGATAATTAGTTATATTTATATGTGTTGGGCTTATGATCCATGTTGGACCAAGTTTATGTATGGATACATAAAGAGTTGGGCCACATGAACCATGGATCATAAAACCCATGGGTATGGATGATGGGTTATACCCATGACCCTTGGAATCCTACATATAAATAGGTTACTCCATAGCCAAAATCACCACTTCTTTTCTTAGAGAAATATGGAGGTGTTTTGGTGCATGGAATTCTCTCTCAAGAGCCACCTTTGTCCTAGGTGTGTTGTGATTCCATTTGAGGCATTTCATACTATTGGTGCTAAGCTCTTAAGGCCAAATACATCAAGACTTCAAGCCACATAAAAGGTATGTTTCCCTAACTAGTATATTATATGGTTTATGTCAAATGCATGCTAGTTATAGGTTTAATGCCTTGGAAACCATTTGCATGTATAATAGAGAAAACATAGATCCAAGGTATTTAGGGTTGTATGTGCACCATAGGATGTTGTAGTATACTAAAACCCAACAGTGGTATCAGAGACATGGGTTGTTTTCTATTATATTTGATGCAAATGTATTTTTTTTCAAGTTGAAGGAAAAAAAAAAGGAAAAACAAAACATGAAGTTTGTCAAATTTTATGATAATTACTTGATTTTATGAAAAATTAATTATTTATAAAATTTGAGTCACTTTACTACAAGAGTTGAATTAGGTCAATTTATTAAAAGATAGAATGATATGATTATTTTATTTGTTTTAAAAGTTTGATCTAAATGGTTTTAAGGAGTTACAAATTTTGTCATAAAATTTTGGAACTCAAAAGTTTTTTTTAAAGTTATGATCTTAAGAGTTTTGAAACTTCCATAAGTTATGGATGTGAAATGTCTCATTTATTAACTCTTTAGGTTATGAATTCCAAGAGTCTTCAAAGGATAATTGTCAAAGTTTCAAGATTTGTATTACTTTATATGATTATCTAATTTCTTGAAAATTGTTGATGTGAATTATCTTTACTTATGAGTTTAATCTAGATCATAGAAAAATTATTTGATTATTGTGTTAATTGGAATATTTGATCTTAATGGTTTTTATGAACTCCATAACTTGTCCTCAAGTTATGGAAAGTGAAGAGTTTTTCTTTTTAAAGTGTCATTAAGTCTCATAGGTTATGAAAATAGAAGAGTCACTATTTTTAATATCATCATTAAATGATTTAATGTCTTCCATAACTTGTCCTCAAGTTATGGAACTTGAATTTTTTTTTCATTAAACCTTAATTAAACTCATAAGTTATGAAAAATCCAAGCGTTTTGAAAGGTTTCAAAACTTGTCCTCAAGTTTTGGAATTTGTAAAGTTACCCCTCATGTATACTTTAATTCCAAACTAGACCTTAGAATTTTAAAAGTTTAAAATTCAACCCTTATACTATTATTATAATTTTAATTATATAGATATGTATAAGATAAAGTCGTCTTACTATTAGTAGGACTCATTCACGAAGCCGGTCTATAAGGGGGGGTATAAGGTTACTGCCTATAAAATGGCAGTTTAATGGGTGTCCACTCTCACTCACCGCTTCCTTGACCGGTGGAGGGTCGTTAGCCGAACAGGTAGGACAAGGACTATAATTATCCCTTCATTATAAGTATAATGATAAATACTAAGTAACTAAACACTTATAAATTCCCAATCTTAGTTACTTAGGAAAATGTGAATAAGGTGCTAATCCATGAAATTACACTTTACACTTTGTTTAAGCTGTTAGTTCAATGTGAATAAGGTGCTAATCCAGTCACAAAACCTGAAGGGCACACTCGAGATTGAAACATGCCATTGAAAAGTTCAATGAATCTCAAAAGAATCTAGGAGTTTCAAAACCAATTAAAACCTAATAATACATTTCGTTTATCTTGGTGGAAATTGGTGAATCGTCATTCACCTACCTTCAAATATTTTATAGCTTGGATTACGACATCCCTCTTCCAAGTTATATAATAGTTTGTTGGGGCCTAGCCTTAATATATCATATTGGGTGTTATATTAAGGACTTAAATCAACTTTACGTGAATTTCTCCCATTGTTGATGTCTGGTTTAGACAACAATGATCTTCCCAAACCAAGCTTTCCTAATGAATATGACTTCCCGAGTTTGGCTCATGGAAGTCATACTTCTCTTTCTCCACCTCCTCCAATTATTCTCCCTAACCCACAAGTTCAAGGTCACTCAAGCCCTAATGGCAAGCAAGGTCTATGTGTGATCACATCTTAGAGATGAAGTCACATATTGACAAGCCGGGAGAGTTGGGTGTCAAAGTCTTGAGAAAGTTGGATGTTCAATCACTTTCTAAGTCACATAGTGAGTTCCTTTGGGACTACTATGAAACAGACTATGACATGAACCTTAATAATCATATCTATTTGCTTGGTGCTGCTGAATCAGCAATGATTTGGAACGATAGTAAAGCAAATTTGATTAGAAGATCAACTTCCAAAAAAATTTATGGACAGTGACAATGGTGACACTGGAAATCCAGAAAAAGCATTCTCTTCCCAATGGAAAGGGATTGGCCATAGTCAACCCGGTTGACCAAATGGTAAAGAGAAAGGCTAAGTCTGAGATAGTCCCATTACCAAAGGGTCCATATGTTTATTTTGCCAAAGGAAGGGGCGTTGATTGCAAAGCTGCCAAATTTACCTAAGGATGTTAAAGTCAATAAGTTTGACTCTACATCAGGTAGAGACCATTATCTAACTCTGTTAAGTTCTATTCTGAGATCCTCATTACATGATGTGACTGGGTCACATGTTGATGTTTTAAGAATCAAATAATAGAGAGAAATCTTAAAGGAAGTATATGCTGATTCTGATCGCGAAGGTGGATTTTGATCGCATCAGAATTTTGAGCAGTTGCTTAAGAAGTTATGATATATTGCTAAGGAATAGATAACAACAATTTTCCATGTGGATTGTAAGGATAAGTTTTTCCGCAAAGTTTTAAAATAAAAGAAAATTGTTTAATTTTATTTATTTGAAGTATCCTTACAATGGCATTTGTGGAAAATTGTTGCTTATATGATTCCACTGACAGCAATATTGGAAAATGGATTTGATTCTTTCATTTGTGGTAGTGTCTAAATTTACCAAATCAGGAAAGTTCCTCATCACCCAAATTTCAATTGGACCGAAACTTGGAATCATGCAAGTTGAATAGTATGATGAATGAGAACTTTCAAGCATTGGAAAATCAAGACTAATTACTTGTTCACATGGATGTGTGAGTCAAGTGAAGGACTAAAGGGATCCAGTACACATTCTTGTGCACTGGTCATGTCCACCACAAAGCTCGTTAAGACTATTTGATTTACTAAAGTTTAGTAAATATGGTTATACTTACAAGTTTAAGTATAATTCTGAAACATTGGAAAAGTCTCAATGTATGGAAGAACGAATGGGAAGAATCAAATTAGGCAGAAAGATAAAAGTTTCTCAAATCTGAAAAGATGGGAGAGTACTTTAGTATCATGTTTGTGATCATCTTAATGATTTAGAAATCATATCACAATTAGTCCTCTAAAGGTCATCTTAGTGCATTCTTATGACTAAGAAGAGGAGTCATGAATTGTTGAAATGGTTAGATCAGGAAGATGAGTCATACTTCGTTCCAAAACAATTCTTAGAGTCATACTCCAAGATTGTAACTTGAGTGACATATCTTAAAGAAAGGTTTAAAACACTTGTCAAATGTAAGAGTAAAAGTGTCCTACTCTTGTACATTTGAAATTGGTAAGTTGTGATGTTTTGGATAAAACAAAGACCAACTAAGGCCAATTGTGTGAAGTGTTTGTCTTCATAAAGAATCCGCACTATCTCTTGAATATTTGGCAAGATAGTCTTATATGTCAAGAGGATAGTGGGAGTCTTAAAGATCCTAAAAAGAATTTCAAGAACTAATCAAGAATAAAACCTGAGGTTCTTCACTAGCACACGACTTGAGGTTTATAACCTATCGTGTTGACATATTATGTGCCCATTCCAGTTAAAGTTGGCTTTGCATAGGAGTTCTGAAAGTTCTCAATTGGTTGCATAACAACTAGGAAGCAATGGCAGGCCATGTACTGCCAGGTGGCAAGAAGTTAAGATTGCATAAGTTCAGTCCATATGAGTTTGGATTTGTCATTATCCTTGTCTTGTGACTATGGTTTTGATGATTCACATGGATAAGAACACATACACCATAAAATCTAAGGGTCATAAGGTTTCTCTCCGATTCATGAAAATGATGGTGAGGAAACACTTCCACCAAGTAGATTTGAAGCAGATGGCAAAAGGTCTAAACAATTGAGACTATGATTACGGCATCCCTTTTCATAGTTCTGAAATTGTTTAGACACACATGCATGCTATCTAAGGAAAGGTGTATGATTCTGATAAAGTTTTATCACAGCATCTCGTATCAGAAATCTGAACTTTGGTAAGAAAGTCAATAAAGTATTGATTTCTAGAAGTCCAGCTGATTTCTGAGTACATGTCAAAGCTAGTGGGAGCATAAGTGTTATGCTAATAATCATCATGTTAGTGGGAGCATGATAATTATTGTTAGTGTTGCAAGTTAGCAATGTTAATTATAGAAAACAAAAGTTTCAATTCGTGAGGCTGTAGGGATTGAAAAAGTTGTTTTGCTATAATTAAGGGAGAGGATATACTTCATTTCAGTTCTAAAGGCTTAGATTGAGACCTTAATCATCTTTAGTCAAGAATATATATATGAATTTCATGTTGGATTGGTTCAACTTAAGGAAATTCTATATATTGCGTTCTCAAAATTCGATTATGATTACGGCATCCCTCTTCATAGTCAAATTTTGAAAACATGGCAAATAAAAATATTGTAGCAAAAGACTGGTCTAGAATCATGTCTTTATGTGAGACATCATGAATCGTGTACCATTTGCTTTGGGTACAGGATCGATTGCATGTGCTATAATATTTTTCATTTCTAAATTTTTCCAAATGCCTAGAGGCATTAAGAAGGGAAAAGGTCTAGAATTGGATATGACTAAAATGATTAAGCAATTGTCGAGGACAATCTGAGGTTTACCAAAGATTGGTTGCTCAGGGACAGTTGGAAGTATAGTGCTAATTTTGGAAGGACCATATTGACATATTCTGAAAAGAGGCATCTCTTATTCAGAAGTGATAGTCAAAATGAGAATATGGAGTTGTCTCCATAGGTGGAAGTTATCTGTGTAATATTAGAAAACTTAATGCAAGAAGCATGTCCAAAGCAATGTACTTTGAATATGAGACTTAGTTTCCATGGAGTTGATCTCCATTGGAATACCTTATAATGACTGTTGACAAGTCTTTGTGACTTTGTACATATTCATTACAGGAGGGTCAGTGCATATAAGTTTAAAATCTAAACAGATTTCAATAAATGATAGGAATTTGAAATTCTCACATTTTTCGATAAGGATTTGGGAGTGTGAAATTAGAATCATTGAAATTATGTTCAATTGGTTTATTTCACAAAGTAAGGATCATAGACAAACATAGAGTGCATACTTGGTGTATGGCAAAGCTATTGTTTAAGAAAAACATAGTGTATATGCTTGGAGCATGGGACAACTAGTGTTTTTAATTCAAGTATAAAGTTGATAAAACCGAAACAATGAATAATGAGTAATCAGTATGGTGATAAATAAAAGTGTTTATTTATATTCATAGGGTTTGATACCATATTTGATTCATTATTCTTGTGTTTCACTTTGCATGTTTTGACTTCCAGAATAACTAAGTCGCTCTTCCTGAATGATTAAGTTATTCAAACCATCCACAGTCGGTCATATGTTGGAAGTAGATATGAATCAAGACTGTCATGGGTTGGTTTGTAGAGGTCCAAGTTGGTGGACAAAGTGGTGCTACAACACTCATGAGTGCTCATAAGTTCTGAGTATTGGATTCAACCCACGCTCATTTGAATCACTTCATGGATTTTATCACGAGTGATCATGAGACGATAATATCTTAAATTCTTCAAACCTAGAGATGTGAGTTGTTACTATGAGTTGGTTATACATTGATTGCACGAAAACGCATTTGGTAACTCGATGTTATAAAACGTGCCTTTGTGTATGATTCAACAAGTAGTAGAAAAAGCCATATGAGTCGAAGTTTATCCATTCCTTTTACCTTCGGGATAAAAGCGATATCTATGGGCCCCTCGATGATTTAGCGATGACACATGTGAGTGCTTGGCCAAGCCAGGACTGATTTGATTTGTTCAATCAGTCAGTCATCATAAATCGGAAATCGGGAAACAACAAATGGACAGAGAGAATGATTATAATCCATGTCTCAGTCCATATGATATCTAGAATGGAGGAATATATGATCCCTTATCTAATGGACGCGTCATTGATTTGTTCAGAGTTCGACAGCGGCTGTAAGAGCTACGATTGCGAGTCAGATTATGAAGTCGTACTTGCAATAATAGTTTTAGACTTATCCAAGTGGGAGACTGTTGGATTAGATGTCTAAGCCCATAACTATTATTGGTATGTACTTGACCCGAGAGTAGCATGGTCCATTTGGGTTGCATATCATCAGGACAATTTGTTAGGATGGACTTTTGAGAGAAGGTTATTTATGGTTTATTAATATATTATAAGTTATAATATATTAATATGAAATCATATGTTTTAATTAGTATCGATCAAGAATTAATTTGGAATTAATTTAGTGATCAAAAGAGACTAATTAAATCTATGGGGACTAATTATGATAATTAGTTATATTTATATGTGTTGGGCTTATGATCCATGTTGGACCAAGTTTATGTATGGATACATAAAGAGTTGGGCCACATGAACCATGGATCATAAAACCCATGGGTATGGATGATGGGTTATACCCATGACCCTTGGAATCCTACATATAAATAGGTTACTCCATAGCCAAAATCACCACTTCTTTTCTTAGAGAAATATGGAGGTGTTTTGGTGCATGGAATTCTCTCTCAAGAGCCACCTTTGTCCTAGGTGTGTTGTGATTCCATTTGAGGCATTTCATACTATTGGTGCTAAGCTCTTAAGGCCAAATACATCAAGACTTCAAGCCACATAAAAGGTATGTTTCCCTAACTAGTATATTATATGGTTTATGTCAAATGCATGCTAGTTATAGGTTTAATGCCTTGGAAACCATTTGCATGTATAATAGAGAAAACATAGATCCAATGTATTTAGGGTTGTATGTGCACCATAGGATGTTGTAGTATACTAAAACCCAACAGTGGTATCAGAGACATGGGTTGTTTTCTATTATATTTGATGCAAATGTATTTTTTTTTCAAGTTGAAGGAAAAAAAAAAGGAAAAACAAAACATGAAGTTTGTCAAATTTTATGATAATTACTTGATTTTATGAAAAATTAATTATTTATAAAATTTGAGTCACTTTACTACAAGAGTTGAATTAGGTCAATTTATTAAAAGATAGAATGATATGATTATTTTATTTGTTTTAAAAGTTTGATCTAAATGGTTTTAAGGAGTTACAAATTTTGTCATAAAATTTTGGAACTCAAAAGTTTTTTTTAAAGTTATGATCTTAAGAGTTTTGAAACTTCCATAAGTTATGGATGTGAAATGTCTCATTTATTAACTCTTTAGGTTATGAATTCCAAGAGTCTTCAAAGGATAATTGTCAAAGTTTCAAGATTTGTATTACTTTATATGATTATCTAATTTCTTGAAAATTGTTGATGTGAATTATCTTTACTTATGAGTTTAATCTAGATCATAGAAAAATTATTTGATTATTGTGTTAATTGGAATATTTGATCTTAATGGTTTTTATGAACTCCATAACTTGTCCTCAAGTTATGGAAAGTGAAGAGTTTTTCTTTTTAAAGTGTCATTAAGTCTCATAGGTTATGAAAATAGAAGAGTCACTATTTTTAATATCATCATTAAATGATTTAATGTCTTCCATAACTTGTCCTCAAGTTATGGAACTTGAATTTTTTTTTCATTAAACCTTAATTAAACTCATAAGTTATGAAAAATCCAAGCGTTTTGAAAGGTTTCAAAACTTGTCCTCAAGTTTTGGAATTTGTAAAGTTACCCCTCATGTATACTTTAATTCCAAACTAGACCTTAGAATTTTAAAAGTTTAAAATTCAACCCTTATACTATTATTATAATTTTAATTATATAGATATGTATAAGATAAAGTCGTCTTACTATTAGTAGGACTCATTCACGAAGCCGGTCTATAAGGGGGGGTATAAGGTTACTGCCTATAAAATGGCAGTTTAATGGGTGTCCACTCTCACTCACCGCTTCCTTGACCGGTGGAGGGTCGTTAGCCGAACAGGTAGGACAAGGACTATAATTATCCCTTCATTATAAGTATAATGATAAATACTAAGTAACTAAACACTTATAAATTCCCAATCTTAGTTACTTAGGAAAATGTGAATAAGGTGCTAATCCATGAAATTACACTTTACACTTTGTTTAAGCTGTTAGTTCAATGTGAATAAGGTGCTAATCCAGTCACAAAACCTGAAGGGCACACTCGAGATTGAAACATGCCATTGAAAAGTTCAATGAATCTCAAAAGAATCTAGGAGTTTCAAAACCAATTAAAACCTAATAATACATTTCGTTTATCTTGGTGGAAATTGGTGAATCGTCATTCACCTACCTTCAAATATTTTATAGCTTGGATTACGACATCCCTCTTCCAAGTTATAAAATAGTTTGTTGGGGCCTAGCCTTAATATATCATATTGGGTGTTATATTAAGGACTTAAATCAACTTTACGTGAATTTCTCCCATTGTTGATGTCTGGTTTAGACAACAATGATCTTCCCAAACCAAGCTTTCCTAATGAATATGACTTCCCGAGTTTGGCTCATGGAAGTCATACTTCTCTTTCTCCACCTCCTCCAATTATTCTCCCTAACCCACAAGTTCAAGGTCACTCAAGCCCTAATGGCAAGCAAGGTCTATGTGTGATCACATCTTAGAGATGAAGTCACATATTGACAAGCCGGGAGAGTTGGGTGTCAAAGTCTTGAGAAAGTTGGATGTTCAATCACTTTCTAAGTCACATAGTGAGTTCCTTTGGGACTACTATGAAACAGACTATGACATGAACCTTAATAATCATATCTATTTGCTTGGTGCTGCTGAATCAGCAATGATTTGGAACGATAGTAAAGCAAATTTGATTAGAAGATCAACTTCCAAAAAAATTTATGGACAGTGACAATGGTGACACTGGAAATCCAGAAAAAGCATTCTCTTCCCAATGGAAAGGGATTGGCCATAGTCAACCCGGTTGACCAAATGGTAAAGAGAAAGGCTAAGTCTGAGATAGTCCCATTACCAAAGGGTCCATATGTTTATTTTGCCAAAGGAAGGGGCGTTGATTGCAAAGCTGCCAAATTTACCTAAGGATGTTAAAGTCAATAAGTTTGACTCTACATCAGGTAGAGACCATTATCTAACTCTGTTAAGTTCTATTCTGAGATCCTCATTACATGATGTGACTGGGTCACGTGTTGATGTTTTAAGAATCAAATAATAGAGAGAAATCTTAAAGGAAGTATATGCTGATTCTGATCGCGAAGGTGGATTTCGATCGCATCAGAATTTTGAGCAGTTGCTTAAGAAGTTATGATATATTGCTAAGGAATAGATAACAACAATTTTCCATGTGGATTGTAAGGATAAGTTTTTCCGCAAAGTTTTAAAATAAAAGAAAATTGTTTAATTTTATTTATTTGAAGTATCCTTACAATGGCATTTGTGGAAAATTGTTGCTTATATGATTCCACTGACAGCAATATTGGAAAATGGATTTGATTCTTTCATTTGTGGTAGTGTCTAAATTTACCAAATCAGGAAAGTTCCTCATCACCCAAATTTCAATTGGACCGAAACTTGGAATCATGCAAGTTGAATAGTATGATGAATGAGAACTTTCAAGCATTGGAAAATCAAGACTAATTACTTGTTCACATGGATGTGTGAGTCAAGTGAAGGACTAAAGGGATCCAATACACATTCTTGTGCACTGGTCATGTCCACCACAAAGCTCGTTAAGACTATTTGATTTACTAAAGTTTAGTAAATATGGTTATACTTACAAGTTTAAGTATAATTCTGAAACATTGGAAAAGTCTCATTGTATGGAAGAACGAATGGGAAGAATCAAATTAGGCAGAAAGATAAAAGTTTCTCAAATCTGAAAAGAAGGGAGAGTACTTTAGTATCATGTTTGTGATCATCTTAATGATTTAGAAATCATATCACAATTAGTCCTCTAAAGGTCATCTTAGTGCATTCTTATGACTAAGAAGAGGAGTCATGAATTGTTGAAATGGTTAGATCAGGAAGATGAGTCATACTTCGTTCCAAAACAATTCTTAGAGTCATACTCCAAGATTGTAACTTGAGTGACATATCTTAAAGAAAGGTTTAAAACACTTGTCAAATGTAAGAGTAAAAGTGTCCTACTCTTGTACATTTGAAATTGGTAAGTTGTGATGTTTTGGATAAAACAAAGACCAACTAAGGCCAATTGTGTGAAGTGTTTGTCTTCATAAAGAATCCGCACTATCTCTTGAATATTTGGCAAGATAGTCTTATATGTCAAGAGGATAGTGGGAGTCTTAAAGATCCTAAAAATAATTTCAAGAACTAATCAAGAATAAAACCTGAGGTTGTTCACTAGCACACGACTTGAGGTTTATAACCTATCGTGTTGACATATTCTGTGCCCATTCCAGTTAAAGTTGGCTTTGCATAGGAGTTCTGAAAGTTCTCAATTGGTTGCATAACAACTAGGAAGCAATGGCAGGCCATGTACTGCCAGGTGGCAAGAAGTTAAGATTGCATAAGTTCCGTCCATATGAGTTTGGATTTGTCATTATCCTTGTCTTGTGACTATGGTTTTGACGATTCACATGGATAAGAACACATACACCATAAAATCTAAGGGTCATAAGGTTTCTCTCCGATTCATGAAAATGATGGTGAGGAAACACTTCCACCAAGTAGATTTGAAGCAGATGGCAAAAGGTCTAAACAATTGAGACTATGATTACGGCATCCCTTTTCATAGTTCTGAAATTGTTTAGACACACATGCATGCTATCTAAGGAAAGGTGTATGATTCTGATAAAGTTTTATCAAAGCATCTCGTATCAGAAATCTGAACTTTGGTAAGAAAGTCAATAAAGTATTGATTTCTAGAAGTCCAGCTGATTTCTGAGTACATGTCAAAGCTAGTGGGAGCATAAGTGTTATGCTAATAATCATCATGTTAGTGGGAGCATGATAATTATTGTTAGTGTTGCAAGTTAGCAATGTTAATTATAGAAAACAAAAGTTTCAATTCGTGAGGCTGCAGGGATTGAAAAAGTTGTTTTGCTATAATTAAGGGAGAGGATATACTTCATTTCAGTTCTAAAGGCTTAGATTGAGACCTTAATCATCTTTAGTCAAGAATATATATATGAATTTCATGTTGGATTGGTTCAACTTAAGGAAATTCTATATATTGCGTTCTCAAAATTCGATTATGATTACGGCATCCCTCTTCATAGTCAAATTTTGAAAACATGGCAAATAAAAATATTGTAGCAAAAGACTGGTCTAGAATCATGTCTTTATGTGAGACATCATGAATCGTGTACCATTTGCTTTGGGTACAGGATCGATTGCATGTGCTATAATATTTTTCATTTCTAAATCAAGTGATTGTGTGGCAACCTGAACTTTTTTTGTTTCCGTTATCCTAATTTCCATTAATAAAGTTTGAATTTTATAAAGTTCTGTCAAAACTTCATGGGTTAGGAAATTATCTAGTTTTATATAATTAAATTTATATAAGAAATTCGGAACCAAATCATGCGAAAACCCGAAGTCCTTGAAAAACAAACCAGTTTTTGGCCTAGGTGTGTGTATGTTCGCACACCCGTTCACGGCTGGTGCCAGGTGGACCCCACCACCGACCATACCTCCAGCCTCCAAAAACTGGACCCCCACCCTCATTTGAACACTTTTGACCGGAAAGTCTCTCATTCTCTCTCTAGAACCCCTGAACGTACACACTGAAAACACCTCTTTTCTTCCGGAAAACATCGAAAAACACCACTTGTGGTCATTTCAGAGCATCCGGAACACATTTTCTTCGAAATCAAGCACCCTTCTTCTTGAGTGTACGGCCGTACACCTTCAAATCTGCAATGGGCCATTCACCCCTCAAAGAAGAGTTAACGGCCGTAGACCCTGTTTATGGTCGTACATTCCTTGTCCGACCGTACACGCCCCTTAAGCAGTGAAAAGCTCGTTTTCTCGATTCAATCAAGTCCCTGTAACATTCCTTAACCGAAAGCAAGTGTTTATGTAACACTTTACCTAACGAAATCGCTAATATAGATACATTATGTATTTAATTGTTATTAGGATTCCGTTAAGTGCCACACGCTACAACTCGAGGGTCTTCATTTCCAATTCATTGATTCGACGTCTGCACACTAGTAACCGTGAGTTCATACCCCTACACATTTATAGTTTTTTAAACGTTTTTCAGGGGGGAATACAAGCCAAACACAAATGATTTTGTGAACTAAAACAAAAGGATTTTTAACAAGTATAAAACTTATGGAATTGATACAGACAAACGATTTCCATGTTTTTATGAAATATTTAGATATTTTATCCATTTTGTACTATGTTGAGAATAAGGGACGCTTTCAACGTACAGCCATAATTGCATAGTTTTCAGATCAGTATACGAACCAAATATACAATATACATGCAAGCTATAATAGGTATAGTTTGGGGTTTTCAATACACAGCTTTTACAAATTCAGAGTTATACACTGCTAAACATATAAACTATGACGGATTTAGTTTATGATATACATTACTGCAGGAGTATAATATTTAATAATTATTTAAGTATAATTATTACCTTATACGGAATACACATGGACTTCTATCACTACAAGAACTACACTTAAACTCGTTAATACAGAATTGTGAGACTCTACTTCAAAATTGTACCCTTTGGGGTACTGCATTAAATCCTATCATAGTATAACCAGAGTCTCCTGGAGGGAGAGCGTGAGATTTGTGAATAGATCTATTCGGGACTGACAATCCCACACCTGAACTGCTAGCTACAGTTAGGCAGGCATACCTGAGATGACAAATGTCATGTAGCCGACGCGTGAAGAACGTTGTAAAGTTCACTAGGTCATATCAAGCATGGTTATACGACTCACAAAAGTATAAAC
Organism: Lactuca virosa; assembly: GCF_052849685.1. Classification (NCBI taxonomy): domain Eukaryota; kingdom Viridiplantae; phylum Streptophyta; class Magnoliopsida; order Asterales; family Asteraceae; genus Lactuca; species Lactuca virosa. The sequence continues at coordinate 150,055,241 of NC_136433.1, forward strand.
TAACCTTTGTTTACGAGATTTCATTCTTCATTAGTTTTATTTTAATTAATAGAACTATTATACCTTACATTGGGGGATTTCAGAAACACAATACACGGTTTTATTTTAAGAAATAAAACATACTATACATACTGGTGGTAACTAGGGTTTTCAAAAGGAACATGATATACAATGATTTTTGGTACATAATACATACCTACTATGATTAGCATTTACTATATATTCAAACTAGTATTTTCTTATGCTACTACAGGTTTCAGCAACAAACATTCATAGTTAACTCTATAATTCCTTAGTTTAGGCATCAGGGTTATGTGTGGAGCATATTCGATAGATTGTGGAATGTGTGGTTTCCGCCTTATTTCCTGTTCCTTGTTTGGTTGTGGATTTAGGGAAAATTCACATAGTCAACTGTCTGTTCGATGTTGGTTTCTACGTGGCTAGCATGAACTAAGAGGTTATAGATAGAACTGATATTATCTCACTCTTTCACTAAAGAAAATATTGGATTTTCTTGGAATCATGCAAAACATTTTTACAGAGTTATCAACAGGTTTTCAATACAAAAATATCGCTTATGAACTCACCAGCTTTATGCTGATACTCTTTCAAAACTGCTTGTATTCTTAGGAAATCAGTAGACAGGTACCTCCTAGAATTTTGAGAAGACGGAGCGTATAGAGTCATGTCTTTCTATTTTGATTATAGTTTTGATGTATAAAAACAAGAATCAAACAGATGTAAACTCTTTTTATCTATGTATTCAATTTAATGGTTGTGTTTACTATGATTGTTATGATACAACTGTTGTAATGCTACACATGACGTCATCCACCCCCAAACGTTTCCACCTTTCCGGTTTGGGGGTGTAACAGATTGCCATCAAAAGTGGTGGTAGACTTAAGAGAAAGCGTTCCAATCCCGAATGGAAAGGAAAGGAAGTGGCTTCACATTACCAAAGTGGGACTAAGATTAAAGGAGATGGAATATACTATGAATGATCCCAAAGAGGCATTGTGCTTTAATAGTGGTGTCAAGGAGCATTGTAAACGAAGCTGCGCCAAGTACTTGAAAGATCTCAAGGATGGAAAGGTTCAAGCGACCAGATCCAATTAAGGTACTTTTATGATCGAACTTCATTAAACTACTACTTTTAATTCATGGGTTATTTATATTGGATGTAGTGTTCACATATGCTCGGTATTGAAGGGACTTAAAGCAGCAAGGAAGCTTAATCATGAAGACGTAAATTTGATCATGGGAAACAGGCGACGTTCGAATATCACAATGAGTGGAGAGTTCAGGTTGAATCTTAATAGTGAAGTTTTTATTAATTTTTTTAATTGTTATTACTCTTCTGAGATGTCAGGAAACATTATCTCTTTCCATGCATTGTATAGACAAGCTTTTCAGTTTTCATTTGATAATGAAAAAGGTGATATTCTAGTTTATAAAGATGACTGTTTATGTTTAAAGCTTTCCCTTGTAATGGAACATTTGAAAGTTTTGTATGTGTTTCTAATAATGACAATTTTAACTTTAATATTGATTCTTCTAATTGTCTAGACTAATCATGCTTATGGTATTGTCTCTTAGTCCATATAAATAATAAACACATTGGCAAGATCCATTCAAAAGGAATATTGGAATCATTCGATCTCAAATCGGATGATGTTTGTAAATCTTGTTTACTGGGAAAAATGACAAAATCACCATTCATATTCTTGTGAAAGAGGTATAGGTTTGTGGATCTCATACATACGGATGTGTGTGGTCCCTTCAGATCTGCCACAAAGGGATGGTAAACACTACTACTTCACATTTACTGGTGATTACAGTAGATATGGTTATGCTTATCTTATTAAACATAAGTTAGAAACATTTGAAAAGTTCAAATAGTTTCATAGCGAAGTAGAGAATCAATTAGGCAGGAAGATAAAGGTACTCCGATCCAATAGGGGAGGATAATACCTTTGTATCGAGTTCTATGATCATCTTATGATTTGTGGGATAGTCTCACAATTGGATCCTCCAAGAACACCATAATTGAATGGTGTTTATGAAATGAGAAATCAGACCCTATTAGATATGGTATGATCTATGATGAGTCGTGCTTCTTTACCAATCATGTTTTGGGGATATGCAATGGAGACAGCTGCTCAGCAACAAACATTCATAGTTAACTTTATAATTCATTAGTTTAGGCATAAGGGTTACGTGTGGAGCATATTCGATAGATTGTGGAATGTGTGGTTTCCGCCTCATTTGCTGTTCCTTGTTTGGTTGTGGATTTAGGGCAGATTCACATAGTCAACTGTCTGTTCGATGTTGGTTTCTACGTGGCTAGCATGAACTAAGAGGTTATAGATAGAATTGATATTATCTTACTCTTTCACTAAAGAAAATATTGGATTTTCTTGGAATCATGCAAAACATTTTTACAAAGTCATCAATAGGTTTTCAATACAAAAACATCGCTTATGAACTCAATAGCTTTATGCTGATACTCTTTCAAAACTGCTTGTATTCTTAGGAAATCAGTAGACAGGTACCTCCTGGAGTTTTGAGAAGACGGAGCGTATAGAGTCACGTCTTTCTATTTTGATTATACTTTTGATGTATAAAAACAAGAATCAAACAGATGTAAACTCTTTTTATCTATGTATTCAATGTAATGGTTGTGTTTACTATGATTGCTATGATACAACTGTTGTGATGCTACACATGACGTCATCCACCCCCGAACGTTTCTGCCATTCCGGTTTGGGGGTGTGACAGAGTGGTATCAGAGCTATTGTTTATAGTGAACTAAGTATACCTAACCTTACATGGTATACAAGCATAAACACTAAGGGTCCGAAGTGCTCTGAACTAAAAGTATACTTTTAAAATATAAGTACTTTTATAAAAAGTATACAAGTATACATGAGTACGAGAAACAGTGTCATAAGTAGAACAAAACAAGAGTATTAGGATGTTGGACGCTTCGGTTAAACCTGGATAGTTATGTAATCATGTATGGGATCAATATAGCCTGATCAACTATATTTATTTGAGACATGACCAACATGTGTCTGGTAGTGACTGTGGTGGTGCAACAACCCTAAAACTTACCAAGCTATATACATCAAGATACCAATAGAATAGAACATACAACTTAAAATACTATAGGAGTACTTTAGCTAAAGCCAAATACAGCATGCAGATTCATTCCAAGTGTTGCTACTTCTTTCCTCATAGCGATAGTTACTTGAATTAGTAATCTTTCCCTGTCTATCGCTTAGTAGAACACTTTATTTATCAGATTGAAATATTTCCTGTTTCATATCTCTTGATTCAAAATTTTAGGGGACTTACCATCCTCTTCTTCCTGATTGTTTCTAGAAAAAGATGCCTCCCCGAAGGAGACCCAACAGAAGGAACAACGACACACCAACGCCACCACCTCCTCAGTTCGACCCAACTATGTTCCAGGCAGCAGTTAAGGCTGCTGTGGCTGCTGCGATGTCGCAGATAAATCAGGGCAGCTCTGGTGGATCCGGAGGTGGACCCGATTCTCAAAGTCATGGTGGAGGTCAGGGACATCAAAAGGACTGTTCCTATAAAGACTTCATGACCGCGAAACCCAAATCCTTCGATTCCAATGGAGGCGTAATTGCCCTCACTCGATATATTGAGAAGATCGAATCGGTCTTCGAGATCTGTGCATGCTCCAAAACAAACAAAGTAAAGTTTGCCGCTTACACCTTCACCGACAGAGCACTGACCTGGTGGAATGGTCGTGTCAAATCCCTAACCCTGCCGGTAGCAAACGCCATGGGTTGGGAAAGCTTAAAAGAACTAATTCTTGTTGAATACTGCCCAAGGGGCAAAATGAAAAAGTTGGAGCACGAGCTCTGGAACCTGAAGATGAAGGGTTCCGACATTGCTGCGTACATAGCTAGATTCTGCAATCCGGCTCTCCTCTGTCCGGGGATGGTCACCCCGGAAAGCAAGAAAATAGAAAGATACATTTGGGGATTGACGCCCCCAACTCAAGGGAATGTCTTGGCTGCTAAGCCTTCCACATTAGACAGCGCCAAGTGACTTGCGCAGACCCTGATAGATCACGAGGTCGGTCTTGATGAGGTGACAGCCGCTCCCGAACCACCAAAGGCGAGTGGTGGAAAGAAAAAGTTCTGGAACAAACGAAAGGGGCAGTCTTCGCAGGAGCCCTCCAAGAAACAACAACAGTGGCAGTCCACGCTGCTACTACTCCTGCTGTAGTCTCCACTACTCCAACAACCCCCAACCGCTATGCTGGAAACCTACCCCTGTGCAACAAGTGCAACTTCCATCATCATGGGAAGTGTCGGGAGTTGTTGTGCAACAGCTGTGGAAAGAAGTGTTACACGGCTTGATTCTGCAAGGCACCAGTCCAACCAACCAACCAGGCTCCCGGAGCAGGCGCTGGTCAAGCCTGTTATGGCTGTGGAGAGGTTGGGTACTTCAAGAGAGATTTCCCCAAGGGAACAACAGGTGGTAACACAGGGAGGGTGCTGGAAATGGTCCAGGAGGAAGCAGTCTCTGATCCTACCGTTGTTACGGGTACGTTCCTCCTTGAAAACTCTTATGCATGCTTTCTTTTTGATTCTGGTACGGAGAGGAGTTTTGTTAGTCATGCATTCAAACATCTACTCAAGTGTAAATCCCAACCTTTAACCGAAACATTTACCGTCGAGATGCCTAACGGAAAGAAAGAGTGCAAGAACGACATATTCAAAGGTTGTACCCTTACCGTAAACGACCACTCCTTTCCCATCGATCTTATGCCATTTCTATAAAAAGCTTTGATGTTATCATTGGTATGGATTGGTTGAGCCCCAATCGTGCCGATATCTTTTGTTAAGAAAAAGCCATCCGTATCAATCTGCCCTCGGGCGAAACTATCACTATTTATGGTGATAAACTCAGCTCAAACCTTCGCATCATTTCGTGCATCAAAGCCCAGAAGTATCTGCGAAAAGAGTGCCATGCACTCCTAGCCCACGTTGTAGACGAAAAACAAAAAGTTAAAGACCTCGAGACCATCCCCGAAGTCTGCAAATTTCCTGATGTCTTCCCCGAAGATCTTCTAGGAATCCCTTCCGAGCGTCAAGTCGAGTTCCGTATCGACTTAATCCGCGGAGCTACTCCAGTAGCTAAATCCCCATACCGCTTAGCGCTGGCAGAAATGTAAGAATTATCCAGCCAGCTCAATGAGCTGCTTAGCAAAGGATTGATAAGACCGAGTTCCTCACCCTGGGGAGCCCCAATCTTATTCATGAAAAAGAAAGATGGATCCTTTCGGATGTGCATTGATTATCGAGAACTGAACAAGCTTACCATCAAGAACCGTTATCCCTTACCCAGAATCGATGATATCTTCGATCAACATCAGGGAGCCAGTTACTTCTTGAAAATAGACTTAAGATCGGGGTAACATCATTTGCGAGTTCATGAGAATGATGTTCCCACCACATCGTTCGGAACTCGCTATGGACACTACGATTTCGTGGTAATGCCCTTTGGTCTAACCAACGCACCGACGATATTCATGGATCTGATGAATCGGCTGTTCCGTCCTTTCCTAGACAAGTTCATAATCGTGTTCATTGACGATATACTTGTCTATTCTCGGAGCGAGGAAGATCATAAATAGCACTTGAGGCTAGTGCTAGAAACAATAAGGGCGGAGAAGCTTTACGCAAAATTCTCTAAGTGCGAATTCTGGATCAGAAAAGTAACATTCCTCGGTCACGTGGTTAGCGAGGAAGGCATACACGTGGACACTTCCAAGATCAATGCAATTGAGAATTGGTCAGCACCGAAGACGCCCACAGAAATCTGTCAATTCTTGGGTCTCGCTGGCTACTATCGTAGGTTTATCCAGAACTTCTCCAAAATCGCTAAGCCTTTAACCACCCTGACACAGAAAGGTGTAACCTTTAGTTGGGGAGAAAAGCAAGACACTGAGTTTCAAACATTGAAGCAGGCCCTATGCAGCAGACTTATCCTGTCTCTACCCGAAGGGACGGAGAACTGCGCCGTCTATTGTGATGCATCCAATCAGGGCCTAGGCTGTGTGCTCATGCAGCGAGGAAAGGTTATTGCCTATGCCTCGAGACAGCTGAAAACACACGAAGTCAATTATACAACTCACGATCTAGAGTTGGGAGCATTGGTCTTGGCGTTAAAGATTTGGAGACATTACCTCTACGGAACCAAGTGCACTGTCTTCACCGACCATAAAATCCTACAACATATTTTCGATCAGAAAGAGTTGAACGTGAGACAGCGGCAATGGGTAGAGCTACTCAGTGATTACGAGTGCGAAATACGCTACCATCCCGGCAAGGCCAATGTGGTAGCGGATTCCATCAACCGAAAGGAGTATTCATGTCGTAAGGTGAAGGCACTAACAATGACCATCCATTCCCAATTATCCGATCAAATCAGAGAGGCTCAGCTGGAAGCCCTAAAACCGGAGAACATGTCGAAAGAAGCCTTGAGAGGAATGGAAAAGAAATTAGAGGTTAAGGGAGACGGAGTTTACTATTTCATGAACCGGATCTGGACCTCGAAGTACGGTGGGTACAGGGAGGTTGTCATGAACGAAGCTCACAAGACTAAATACTCCGTTCACCCGGGTTCAGATAAGATGTATCTGGATCTCAAGCAACTCTATTGGTGGCCGAACATGAAAGCAGAAATCACTATCTTCGTGGGCAAGTGCCTGACTTGCGCCAAGGTGAAAGTGGAATATCAAAAGCCCTCAGGTCAACTTCAGCAGCCGGAAATACCTGAGTCGAAGTGGGAAAGGATTACTATGGATTTCATTACTAAGTTGCCCAAGTCTTCGAGTGGGCACGACGCCATCTGGTTAATTGTCGATCGACTAACTAAATCCGCCCACTTCCTGCCAATCAAAGAAAACCTCAAGATGGAAAGACTGACACGAATCTACATTCGGGAGATAGTCCGCCTTCATGGTGTACCTGCATCCATTATCTCCGATCGAGATAGCAGGTTTACCTCGAGATTCTAGCAGTCACTACAGAAGGCTCTTGGAACTAAGCTGGATATGAGCACAACTTATCATCCACAGACAGATAGGCAGAGTGAGAGAACCATTCAAACATTGGAAGATATGTTGAGAGCCTGCGTCATCGACTTTGGCACGTCATGGGACACTCATTTTCCCTTGGTCGAATTTTCCTACAACCACAGCTACCATACCAACATCAAGGCTGCGCCGTTCGAAGCCCTCTATGACCGTAAGTGCAGATCCCCTCTGTGCTGGGCTGAGGTGGGCGACACGCAACTTGTAAAGGGTCAAGTCCCCGACAGCACTCTCACGGGCCCAGAAATAATCCGAGAGACGACTGAAAAGATTGTACAAATCCGAGAATGACTAGAGGCTTCAAGAGATAGACAAAAGAGTTACGCCGATAAGTGACGAAAACCCTTGGAGTTCCAGGTTGGTGACCGTGTTCTTTTCAAGCTCTCACCCTGGAAAGGCATGATATGCTTCGGAAAGCGTGGAAAGCTAAATCTGAGGTACATTGGACCATTCAAGATCCTCGCTCGGATTGGTCCCGTAGCATACAAACGCCGCCTACCCCGAGAACTTAGCAACATACATCCTGTCTTCCACGTGTCGAACCTGAAGAAGTGTCTGTCCGATGAGAGACTCTTGATACCCCTCGATGAGATCAAACTAGACAAGAGCTTACACTTCGTAGAGGAACCTGTAGAAATCATAGATCGGGAAGTCAGGCGAACGAAACAAAGCCGTATCCCAATAGTGAAGGTTCGCTGGAATGCCAAGTGGGGACCAGAATGCACTTGGGAACGCAAAGATTCAATGAAACAAAAGTACCCTTACTTATTTCCGAGTCCATGATTTGTATTCAGTGTTTGAATTTCGGGACGAAATTCCCTCTAACGGGGGGATGATGTGACAACCTGAACTTTTTTTTGTTTCCGTTATCCCAATTTCCATTAATAAAATTTGAATTTATAAAGTTCCGTCAAAACTGTTGGATATAGTGTCTAAGTCCATAACTTTATTTGGTATGTACTTGACCCGACCCGGCATGGTCCATTTGGGTTGCATGGCATTGCAATACTTGGATAGACTAAATGAGAGAATAAGGCACTTATGATTATTAATATATTATAAGTTCTAATATATTAATAATAGTATTATTTAATTAGTATTGATCAAGTATTAATCTAGGATTAATTTGGTGATCAAAGTGAGACTAATTAAATATATAGGGTTGATTATGACAATCATCAATTCTTTTATGGTGGATTAATGATCCATGGTTTATGGGTTATGGATGTAACCAAATGGAGCTCCATGGATAGTCCATGGGAGTTACAAATCCATGGGTCATGGGAAATCAAGAGTCATGACAATTAAGGGCATTCATGTGTAAACCCTAATTGTGACAACACTATAAAAGGAACCTTATGGCTAGCAAAAAGTGGAGCTAGTGGACATAGTGTTACTAGAGAGGGCATAACCAATTTTGAGTGCTAGAAGTATTCTCTCAAGTTATTCCAAGTCTTGTGGTGTTGTGTGAAGCATTTGAGGCACAACATTTGGGGTGCTAGGCTCACAAAGTCTTGAAGGAATCCAAGCAACAACAAGGTATGTTTTTCTACTAGTTTTATGTTTTATGTAATCCCCATGCCATGCTAGTTAGGAAATAACCTTGAAAAAGAAATTTGCATGTATATAGAGAAAACATAGATTCAAGGTTATTAGGGTTGCATGTACACTTAGGAAGTGTTAGAATGCTCAAAAACCCATCAGTGGTATCAGAGCCTAGGATTGTTTTCTGTATACTTGATGCAAAACTGCTTAAAAATCGAAAATTCTGCACTCTGACGAATGTACTCGCCGAGTCCATGGGGAGGACTCGCCGAGTCCATGAACAAATTCATTCTACTCGCCGAGTAGAATAGTGCACTCGGCGAGTAGGAGCGTGCTGGGCAGTTTTTTTCGAGTTTTGTTGCTGGAAATGGATTAAGATCATTATCCCAATCTGTTTTGGACTTGTAAAATCTGTTTTTCAAAATGATAATGATTATGTTAACCCATTTTACATGACTTTTATCAATTTTCAAGTATTGTATATGTTTATATGATTTCTTGAAATTGCTTGACATGAATTTGTGTTCTTATGAGTTTTTAGAAGATCATAGGAATTATGTGTAACCACCATGTGTGTTTAATTCATGATCTTAATGGCTATGATGGTGTCCATAACTTGTCCTCAAGTTATGGATAACCAAAAGTCACTTCCTTTAATTGTGATTAAAGAACTAAAGAGGTTTCATAAAATGAAGAGTCTTCATTTTATGAACCATTAAAACTCATAAGTTACAAATTGAAGAGACTTGGAATAGTTTCAAATATTGCCCTCAAGTTTTGGAATTTGAAAAGTCTTATACTTTAATACTTTAATTCCAAATTAAACCTTAGATTTTTAAAAAGTTTAAAAATCAACACTTATACTATTATTATAATTTTATTATATAGATATGTATAAGAATATGTCATTCTTACCGTTAGTAGGCCTCATTCACGAAGCTGGTCTATAAAGGGGGTATAAGGTTGTTGCCTATAAAATGGTGACTTAATGGGTGTCCACTCTCACCCACCGCTTCCTTGATCGGTGGAGGGTCGTTAGCCGAACGGGTAGGATACGACTTTAAATACTCGTTAAAAGTATAATGAATTATAAAGTAACTATACATTATAAATTCCCAATCTTAGTTACTTTAGGAAAATGTGAAATTGGTGCTAGCCCATAAAATTACACTTTGTACCTTACCAAGTCGTTAGTGGAGCGTGTGTGGTTAACCGGCACACTAACATGGACTAGTAAGAGTGGCAAAGGGTAACTTGACCTTATTATAGATCGGTGGAGCGTGTGTGGTTAACCGGCACATCGATTAGGTAATATTGTTAAGGGTACCAAGTCAATTTGTATGGTTATTCACACCTTGTTTGTGATCCTCGGCATCCCAGTCACAAACTTGAGAGGGCACAATCGAGATTCAAACATGCCATTGAAAAGTTCAATGTATCTCAAAAGATCTAGGAGTTTCAAAACCAATAAAACCTAATAATAAAATATTTCGTTCTTATGGTGGAAATTGGTAAATCGTCATTTACCTACCTTCAAATATTTTATAGTATGGATTACGGCATCCCTCTTCCAACTATAAATAGTTTGTTGGGTCCTAGCCTTAATATTTCATTTGGGTGAATTATTAAGGATTCCTAATCTAATGAAACTTGTCTTTCTTTCCTTTCAGATGTCTTCCAACAATGCTTCTGGCTCAAACCCAACAGGCTCGTTTTCCCTTATGAACTTGTGTGGTAAGGTCATCTTTGATGGATCCAATTTCAATGAGTGGATCAGAAACATCAGAATGATTACCCGCTATGAGGACAAAGAATATGTCCTCGATAGGGAGCTTAAGGTTGTGAGTGAAGCCACTGCTACTCCTGAAGAGTTTGCGGAGTTTGTTGCACATGAAAAGGATGCTACTAAAGTAGCATGCATCATGATGGCCACCATGACTCCTGAACTTCAAAAATCCTATGAAGATTTCTACCCCTATGAGATGCACCTGGATCTGATGGAAAGGTACCATCAGAGCGCGCGTCAGGAGAGGTATGAAATCATCTCCTCCATGATAACCGCAAGGATGAAGGATGGTGAACCCATCACCGGTCACTTGCAGAAGATGCAAAGGTTCGTTGACCGGTTGCTGAAGCTAAATGTTGACTTTCCTGAGGAAATGGCGATTGACATCATTCTCCATTCCTTACCTCCAAGTTATGATCAATTTCATATGACTTATCATATGAACAAGGAGGAAGTCACACTTAGCAAACTTCAAGGACTCTTAAGGACAACTGAAAATGGCCTTAAGGGTAAAGCGGTTGCTACTTCTACTCCTTCAATAGCCCCTGTTCTGGCTATTGGGCAGGGAAAGGGTAAGAAGAGGAAAAGCCCTTCGAAGGGTACCAAGGGTAAGACTCTTGATGGTTCCTCTTCAAGTGGGACAAAGAAAGGTCCCATTACTCCTTCTTCAAACCCAAAGGAAGCACAGTGCTTCTATTGCCAGGATAAGGGACACTTCAAGCGAAGCTGCCCTAAATATCTGCAAGATGTAAAGGATGGGAAGGTTAAACCCACCCATGCAGGTATTTACACAATATTGTCTAATAACTCATCTAATGCTAATTCTTGGGTGCTTGATACAGGTTGTGGTATTCACATATGTACTGATTTGCAGGCACTAAGAAGAAGTGAGCAAGTGGAGCACGGGAAGATAAACTTAGTCATGGGCAACAGGAAAGCATCACCTGTTACCAAGATAGGAGTTTATTCTTTATTGCTTAATAATGGGTTAATGTTAGATTTGAATAAGTGTTGTTACTCGCCCGAAATGGCGAGAAATATTATTTCTTTTCATGGCTTGTACAAACAAGGTTTTTCATTTTCATTTGATAATAAAAATGGTGCTATTAATGTTTATTACAATGATGTATTTTACTTTAAATCATTACCTTGTGATGGTGTATATGAAGCTGTGAATGTTGTAGACAATCTAGGAAATAATGTGTTGTATATTGATTCTTCAGATAGCTTGGATAAAGCATCCTTGTGGCATTGTCGTCTTGGACATGTTAACAAGAAGCGCATAGGCCAACTCCAAAAGGCTGGAGTCTTGGAATCATTTGACCTCAAGTCAGATGATAGTTGCGAGTCTTGTTTACTTGGAAAAATGACAAAGTCACCCTTCACAGGTACTTGTGATAGGGGTGAAGGTTTGTTGGACCTTGTACACACGGATGTGTGTGGGCCCTTCAGAGTTGCTACAAGGGATGCTAATCGCTATTATGTGACTTTTACTGATGATTACAGTAGATATGGATATATTTACTTAATCAAGCATAAGTCAGAAACCTTTGAAAAGTTCAAAGAGTTTAAGCAGGAAGTGGAGAATCAATTGGGCAGGAACATAAAGATGCTCCGATCCGATCGGGGAGGAGAGTATCTTAGCATTGAGTTCCTTGACTATCTTAAGGAATGTGGGATTGTCTCACAATTGACACCTCCCAGAACACCACAGTTGAATGGTGTAGCTGAGAGGCGCAATCGAACCTTGCTGGATATGGTTCGTTCCATGATGAGTCGAGCTTCGTTACCAATCTCTTTCTGGGGGTATGCCTTAGAGACTGCCGCCCATATCCTTAATCTAGTCCCTACTAAAAAGGTTGCCAAAACACCTCACGAGATGTGGACTAGGAAAGTTCCCAATTTGGACCACATCAAGATTTGGGGTTGTGAAGCTTTCGTGAGGCGTGAGACTCATGATAAGCTTGAACCTCGAAGTGAGAGGTGTATTTTCATCGGCTACCCACAAAGATCCTTTGGTTACCTCTTCTACAGACCCAGTGATAATGTGGTCTTTGTAGCAAGAAGATAAGTCTTTCGTGAGAGAGAATTCATAAGCCAAGGGGACAGTGGGAGGCAAATTGACCTTGAAGAGCTTCAAGAGTCAAGTGGTGAAGGAACCTCAAATGCTATCGACCAACCTGAGGAGGAAACCCCTGTTGATCCGATAGATGAGTCTGTACCTCCAAGACGTTCCACTAGGGTGAGGAACACACCTGATTTTTATTATGGTTATCACATCACCACTGAAGGTGATACATTTATTAGTGATAGTACACTAATAGACTTGGATGAACCTAATAATTACAGGGAAGCCATGGCAGGCCCTGAGTCTGCTAAATGGAAGGAGGCTATGGACAGCGAGATTCAGTCCATGTATGACAATCAAGTTTGGAACTTGGTTGACAATGTACCAGGTCGTAAGACAGTTGGGTGCAAATGGATCTTCAAGAAGAAGACCGACATGGATGGAAAGGTACATACTTACAAAGCGCGACTGGTTGCGAAGGGCTTTACTCAAACTTCGGGAGTTGACTATGATGAGACCTTCTCACCAGTAGCTAAGATTAAGTCTATTAGAGTATTGTTAGCCATAGCTGCATTTCATGATTATGAAATATGGCAAATGGATGTCAAAACCGCTTTCCTTAATGGAAAGTTGGCTGAGGATGTTTACATGGCTCAACCAGAGGGTTTTGTCGATACAAGATACCCTAATAGAGTGTGTAAGCTTGATAGATCCATTTATGGATTGAAACAAGCATCTCGCAGATGGAATCTTTGCTTTGATGAGAAAGTCAAAGAGTTTGGCTTTTCTAGGAGTGAGGATGAGTCTTGTGTGTATGTCAGGGCTAGTGGGAGCATAGTTAGCTTCTTGGTGTTGTATGTGGATGACATACTTCTCATAGGAAACGACATCCCAACCTTGCAGGAGGTTAAGTCCTGGCTTGGGAAGTGTTTCGCTATGAAGGACCTTGGGGAAGCTGCCTATATCCTAGGGATAAGGATATTGAGAGATAGGAGTAAGAGACTAATTGGACTTAGTCAAAGTACTTACTTGGATAAGGTGCTGAAGAGGTTCAGCATGCAAGAATCCAAGAAAGGAGAATTACCAATCCAGAGTAATGCCAAGCTGAGTAAGACTCAGAGTCCGAGTACAGAGGCTGAGATAGCTGAAATGAGTCATATACCATATGCTTCCGCTGTGGGCTCGATCATGTATGCTATGACTTGTACTCGCCCTGATGTGGCCTTTGCTTTGAGCATGGTCAGTAGATATCAAGGGAACCCTGGCAAGGCACACTGGACAGCGGTAAAGAACATTCTCAAGTATCTGCGGAGGACTAAGGATTGGGTCCTTACCCTCGGAGGCAGTGATGACTTGAGAGTGGAAGGATATAGCGATGCTAGCTTCCAGACTGATAGGGATAATTTCCGCTCTCAGTCAGGCTGGGTCTTTATCCTAAATGGAGGGGCAATTACTTGGAAAAGTTCCAAGCAGGAGACAGTAGCTGATTCTACTTGTGAATCAGAGTACATAGCAGCAAGTGAAGCAGCTAAGGAGGCGATATGGCTAAAGAACTTCATCGGAGACCTTGGAGTTGTACCAGCTATAAAGGAGCCAATGGAAATTTTCTGTGACAATGAAAGTGCGGTTGCTTTGGCTAAGGAACCAAGAGATCACGGGAGATCTAGGCACATTGACAGAAAATACCATTTCATCAGACATCGAATAGAAGAAGGACTCCTCGTGGCTAAGAGGGTATCATCAGATGAGAACCCGGCAGATCCACTCACGAAGGGACTGAGCAGGGTTAAGCATTTACAGCATGCGAGGCGCATTGGGCTGAAGGATGATACTAGTTTCAATAATTAGATTCCTGAAACTTGTAAAATGTAATTGACATTTGATGATAAATAAAAGTTGTTATTTATTTATGAGTAAGGTGTTACTATCTTGTGTTGATTCTTTACTATGTTTCAATTTTGCATGTTTTTACTTCCAGAATAATTATGTTATTATTCAAACCATCCACAGTCAGTCAAACTTTGGAAGTAAGTATTGATTTAAGACTGTCATGAATTTGGCTTGTATGATTTGTCTAAAAGTGCTTTGGACAATGCAATGGTTGCTACAACATTCATGAGTACTCATAAGGGCTGAGTATTGGATCCAACCCACGCTCACTTGCATCACTTCATGGAATTTATCTCGAGTGATCGTGAGACGGTAATATCATATAAATCTTCAAACCTAGAGATATAAGTTGTTGACTATGAGTTGGTTATTCATTGATTGTACGAAAACGCATTGGTAACTCGATGTCATAAAACGTGCCTTTGTGAATAATTCAACAAGTAGTTAGTACAAGCATATCAGTCGAAGTTTATCTGTTCCTTCTAGAAATAGAAGTGATATCTGGGCCCCTCGATGATTTGGTTTTGACTTATGTACCGGGCCCGGTCAGAACCTAATTGATTTGTTCAATTTAGTTCTATGTCGAAACAAATCAGAGATCGAGAAACAAATGCTGGACAATAAGTAAGACCATGTTCCATGTGTTTGTCCGGCTGATATCATGAGAACAGAGGATTATATGATCACTTATCTTAAATGGCGTATCATCATCATCTCAGTTCCGAGAGACTTTGAAAGAGCTACGATTGCTAGTCGGATTTTGAAGTCATATTTGCAAATATAGTTATTAGACTTATCCAAGTGGGAGACTGTTGGATATAGTGTCTAAGTCCATAACTTTATTTGGTATGTACTTGACCCGACCCGACATGGTCCATTTGGGTTGCATGGCATTGCAATACTTGAATAGACTAAATGAGAGAATAAGGCACTTATGATTATTAATATATTATAAGTTCTAATATATTAATAATAGTATTATTTAATTAGTATTGATCAAGTATTAATCTAGGATTAATTTGGTGATCAAAGTGAGACTAATTAAATATATAGGGTTGATTATGACAATCATCAATTCTTTTATGGTGGATTAATGATCCATGGTTTATGGGTTATGGATGTAACCAAATGGAGCTCCATGGATAGTCCATGGGAGTTACAAATCCATGAGTCATGGGAAATCAAGAGTCATGACAATTAAGGGCATTCATGTGTAAACCCTAATTGTGACAACACTATAAAAGGAACCCTATGGCTAGCAAAAAGTGGAGCTAGTGGACATAGTGTTACTAGAGAGGGCATAACCAATTTTGAGTTCTAGAAGTATTCTCTCAAGTTATTCCAAGTCTTGTGGTGTTGTGTGAAGCATTTGAGGCACAACATTTGGGGTGCTAGGCTCACAAAGTCTTGAAGGAATCCAAGTAACAACAAGGTATGTTTTTCTACTAGTTTTATGTTTTATGTAATCCCCATGCCATGCTAGTTAGGAAATAACCTTGAAAAAGAAATTTGCATGTATATAGAGAAAACATAGATTCAAGGTTATTAGGGTTGCATGTACACTTAGGAAGTGTTAGAATGCTCAAAAACCCATCAAAAACTTCATGGGTTTGGAAATTATCTAGTTTTATAAAATTAAATTTATATAAGCAATTCGGAACCAAATCACGCGAAAACCCGAAGTCCTTGAAAAACAAACCAGTTCTTTGCCTAGGTGATTGTATGTCCGCACACCCGTGTACGGCCGCACACCGGTTCACGGCTGGTCCCAGGTGGACCCCACCACCGACCATACCCCCAGCTTATAAATACAGGACCCCCACCCTTATTTGAACACTTTTGACCGGAAACTCTCTCATTCTCCCTCTAGAATCCCTGAACGTACACACTAAAAACACCTCTTTTCTTCCAGAAAACATCGAAAAACACCACTTGGGGTCATTTCAGAACATCTTGTTCTTGAGTGTACGGCCGTACACCTTCTTGAGAATTCTTGAGTGTACGGCCATACACCTTCGAAATACATTATGTATTTAATTGTTATTAGGATTCCATTAAGTGCCACACGCTACAACTCAAGGGTCTTCATTTCCAATTCATTAATTCGACGTCTGCATACTGGTAACCGTGAGTTCATACCCCTACGCAATTATAGTTTTTTAAACGTTTTTCAGGGGGGAATACAAGCCAAACACAAATGATTTTGTGAACTAAAACAAAAGGATTTTTAACAAGTATAAAACTTATGCGATTGATACAGACAAACGATTTCCATGTTTTTATGAAATATTTAGATATTTTATCCATTTTGTACTATGTTGAGAATAAGGGACGCTTTCAACGTACAACCATAATTGCATAGTTTTCAGATCAGTATACGAACAAAATATACAATATACATGCAAGCTATAATAGGTATAGTTTGGGGTTTTCAATACACAGCTTTTACAAATTCAGAGTTATACACTGCTAAACATATAAACTATGACGGATTTAGTTTATGATATACATTACTGCAGGAGTATAATATTTAATAATTATATAAGTATAATTATTACCTTATACGGAATACACATGGACTTCTATCACTACAAGAACTACACGTAAACTAGTTAATACAGAATTGTGAGACTCTACTTCAAAACTGTACCCTTTGGGGTACTGCATTAAATCCTATCATAGTATAACCAGATTCTCCTGGAGGGAGAGCATGAGATTTGTGAATAGATCTATTCGGGACTGACAATCCCACACCTGAACTACTAGCTACAGTTAGGCAGGCATGCGTGAGGTGACAAATGTCATGTAACCGACGCCTAAAGAACGTTGTAAAGGTCACTAGGTCATATCAAGCATGGTTATATGACTCACAAAAAGTATGAACTAACCTTTGTTTACGAGATTTCATTCTTCATTAGTTTTATTTTAATTAATAGAACTATTATACCTTACATTGGGGGATTTCAGAAACACAATACACGGTTTTATTTTAAGAAATAAAACATACTATACATACTGGTGATAACTAGGGTTTTCAAAAGGAACATGATATACAATGATTTTTGGTACATAATACATACCTACTATGATTAGCATTTACTATATATTCAAACTAGTATTTTCTTATGCTACTACAGGTTTCAGCAACAAACATTCATAGTTAACTCTATAATTCCTTAGTTTAGGCATCAGGGTTACGTGTGGAGCATATTCGATAGATTTTGGAATGTGTGGTTTCCGCCTTATTTCCTGTTCCTTGTTTGGTTGTGGATTTAGGGCAAATTCACATAGTCAACTCTCTGTTCGATGCTGGTTTCTACGTTCGAAGATCACAATGAGTGGAGAGTTCAGGTTGAATCTTAGTAGTGGAGTTTTTATTAATTTTGTTAATTGTTATTACTCTTCTGAGATGTCAGGAAACATTATCACTTTCCATGCATTGTATAGACAAGCTTTTCAGTTTTCATTTGATAATGAAAAAGGTGATATTCTAGTTTATAAACATGACTGTTTATGTTTAAAGCTTTCCCTTGCAATGGAACATTTGAAAGTTTTGTATGTGTTTCTAATAATGACAATTTTAACTTTAATATTGATTCTTCTAATTGTCTAGACTAATCATGCTTATGGTATTGTCTCTTAGTCCATATAAATAATAAACACATTGGCAGGATCCATTCAAAAGGAATATTGTAATCATTCGATCTCAAATCGGATGATGTTTGTAAATCTTGTTTACTGGGAAAAATGACAAAATCACCATTCATGTTCTTGTGAAAGAGGTATAGGTTTGTGGATCTCATACATACGCATGTGCGTGGTCCCTTCAGATCTGCCACAAAGGGATGGTAAACACTACTACTTCACATTTACTGGTGATTACAGTAGATATGGTTATGCTTATCTTATTAAACATAAGTTAGAAACATTTGAAAAGTTCAAATAGTTTCATAGCGAAGTAGAGAATCAATTAGGCAGGAAGATAAAGGTACTCTGATCTAATAGTGGAGGATAATACCTTTGTATCGAGTTCTACGATCATCTTATGATTTGTGGGATAGTCTCACAATTGGATCCTCCAAGAACACCACAATTGAATGGTATTTATGAAAGGAGAAATCAGACCCTATTAGATATGGTATGATCTATGATGAGTCGTGCTTCTTTACCAATCATGTTTTGGGGATATGCAATGGAGACAACTGCTCATATCTTAAACCTTGTTCCAACTAAGAAGATTGCAAAGACACCTCATGAAATGTGGACATGAAAAGTTCCTTCACTAAACCACATTAAGGTATAGGGTTGTGAGGTTTTCGTTCATCATGAAACCCAATACAAAATTAAATCCATATTTGAAAGATGTCACTTTGTTGGATATCCACAAAGATCTTTTGGATATTTACTTTACAGACCCAATGAAAACATGGTGTTTGTAGATCAAAGAGGAGTGTTCATCGACAATGGGAGACTTATATCACGAAAGGTCAGTGGGAGTCAAATTAAGCTAGAGGAATTACAAGAGTCAACCAACAATGAGCCAATAGTAGTCACTAGCTCTCAACCAGAGGTTGAACCACCATTTGAACCAAATGGCATTTCCTTACTTCTTCACAAAACCATTAGGGTTAGCCAACGACCCAATTTCTATGGATTCCACATAATTATGGATAGGGATAACTTAATCAGTGATAGAACACTGGTCAATTTGGATGAACCGGCTAAATACAAGGATGAAATAGCCGACCA
The DNA here is from genome assembly GCF_052849685.1 of Lactuca virosa. NCBI lineage: Eukaryota > Viridiplantae > Streptophyta > Magnoliopsida > Asterales > Asteraceae > Lactuca > Lactuca virosa. The sequence goes on from NC_136433.1 coordinate 150,074,420, forward strand.
TGAGCTTGCCAAATGGTAAGAGGCAATAGACAACGTGATTCGGTCCATGATGGACAACCAAGTTTGGAATTTGGTTGATCCTACACCTGGTCTTAAAATGGTAGGATGTAAATGGATCTTCAAAAAGAAGGTCGACATGGATGGGAATGTGCACACATTTAAGGCTAGATTTGTGGAAAAATATTATAGTTAGATTCAAGGAATTGATTATGATGAAACGTTTTCAACAGTAGCTAAGATTAAGTCTATTTAGATATTACTTGCCATAACTGCTTTTCATGATTATTAAATATGGCAAATGGATGTTCAAACAACTTTCCTTAATGGTAAACTTTCTGAGGATGTGTACATGATACAAGTTGAAGGGTTTGAACATTCCAAGTATCCAAATAGAATGTGTAAGCTTGAGAGGTCAATCTATGGACTTAAGCATGCACCACGTAGCTAGAATCCGTGCCTCCACGAGAAAGTCAAAGCGTTTGGCTTTACTAGAAGTCCAAAAGAGTCATTCGTATATGTCAGAGCTAGTGGGAGTGTCGTTGTCTTCCTAATACAATATGTAGATGACTTACTACTCATAGGAAACAATGTTCATGAGATGGAAAGTGTAAAACTTACCTCGGGAAGTGTTTAGTATAAGGATTTACAGGGACAGATGAAAGCATTTAGTATGAATTAGTTAGAGTACATATTTGGATAAAGTGTTGAAAAGATTCCACATGGAAAATTCCAAGAAATAGGCAATCTTAATGCATCATAGCGTCAAATTGAGTAAGACTTAATGACCTACTTCTAGTCATGAACTAGATAGGATGAGTCAAGTCCCATATGCTTTACCTATCAGATCGATCATGTATTCTATGACTTGTTTTTGTCCTGTTGTGACATATGCTTTGGGCATGGTGAGTCGATATTAGGAAAATCCAGGAACAAGTCAATGGACGGTTGTTAAGAACATTCTTAAGTATTTAAGAAATACGAAGGACATGTTGCTTATGTACGGTGGAGAATCTGAGCTTATAGTAAAGGGGTACAGTGTTGCTAGTTTCCAAACTGATAGAGATGATTTGAAGTCACAGTCTGGATGGGTATTTTTTATGAACGGAGTTGCAATGACTTTGAAAAGTTCCAAACAGGAGACGGTGGCAGAATCTATACGCGAGTCTAAATACATTGTTGCAAGTGTAGCCTCCAATGAAGCTATTTGGATCAAGAAATTCCTAGGAGACCTTGGAGTTGTTCCAAGTAATAAAGAGTCATTGCATATGTTCTGTGATAATGAAGGTGCAATCACTCTGACTAAAGAACGTAGAGATCATGGAAGGTCAACAAACATTTTAAGGAAGTTTCATTACATTCGAGACAGATTTGAGGATGAAGATATATTTGTGAAGCGAGTATCATCAAAGGAGAATCTAGTTGTTCCATTCACAAACGGGATGACCAAAGAGAAGCAGAGTAAGCCTGTTAGGAGCATGGGTTGCAGAGATGACATAAATTTTAATAGTAAGTTGGTTATTAGAGATATTTAGAACAAAGAATATATTTTCTACTTTTTATTGTGATTAAATAATGGAGATTTATTTATATTCAAGTGTGTTACCATTTACAATTAATTTACATTATGTTTCCTTGTTGCATGTTTAGATCCCTAATTCCCGAGTATGAATTTAATCAAACTCCACAATCGGTCGTACTCTTGGCAGTCAGCATTGTGTTAAGATTGTCATGAAGTGTTACTAGATTGTCTATAGAGATTAGAAATAGAATGGAGATTGTGACTAATGTTCATGAGTGCCTAATATAGATTTAAGTATTAGAGAGACCCACGCTTAGAGAGATTGCTTCATGGATTCAATCACGAGTAATTCTGAGACGATAATACCTTTTATTCTAAAAATGTAGAGACATTTGAGTTCTTTGGATATAAGTTAAATGTGTCTTACTCTTTCTCAAACATTATCCATAACTGGTAGTCATAACGAGTAGGTCTATGTGTAATGTGGCTTGTAAACAAAAGGTGTATAGTTAAAGTTTATTTGTTCCCTTTAACCATAACAGGGAAGGCGATATCATGGGCCCCTCGGTGATTTGATGATGATATACATGTCCAAGGCCTAGCTCTGACTTGATTAATGTGTTCGATTAGTAGTCTGATTAGATCTTCATAAATCAAAAAATTGAGAAAAAACTAATGGATTGTTAGTTTGATTCATAATCCTTGACTTAGTCCACAATGATATCTTGAATGAAATAAAGGAATAAATGATCATTTACCTAAGGGACATTTCTTGATTGATCAAAGTTTGACAGTTTCTGTGGAAGGCAAGCTTTGTTGGTTGTTCAAAGTCTATCTATCCAATAGGAGTTGGTGAATTTTCTAAGTGGGAGACTGTAGGAAATAGGTTTCCATGTCATAACTAATCGGTGTAACGTTGGGAATAATAGCAAAGTCCTTTTGGGGTTGCCTCAAGAGAAAGAATAGGTTGAAATGGTTTTAAAAGATTGAGGAAAAGATTTATTAATTTATTATATAATTAATAAATTAATCACAAACAAGTTGAAATTAATTAAAACTAAATTTGGAATTAAATATGTGTAAGGGTCTAAATGTTGTAATTAGCCGAAGTATGTTTTGTTCCCTTCGAATATTTTGTAATGTATTTTACTAGGGCGCTTATGTTCGAAGCGTTAGAGTTAAAGCCTTAGTATATTTTTTGTACGCTTTCCTCTCCTATAAATAGGAGTGTTTACTAGAGTCATAAAAAAGAGTCTTTACAGAATTGACATTTGTACTCTGTAAAACTTGAGAGCATAATAGAGCTGAAAGAAGATCATATTTACATCTGTGTTCAAATCTCTCAATCCTACTTTGATCATTAAACTCTGATTCATTTCATACTCGATTAATTGTTTCATCAATTGGTATCAGAGCATCTTTTCAAAAGTTTTTAAATCAACGTTTTGGTTTAAGAAATTCCGCACTTTTTGAAAGTGAAAAATTCATTGGATCTAAGTCTGTGATTCGATTTTGCACTTGAGTCATTAAATCGAGTGTTCTGCTAGTGATTCTGATTTGAATCATATAGGTTGTTGTCAAATTCTCAAAGTTTCTTCAAAAATTCTCAAGGATTTATTCCGTACATCAATGGCGTCTTTCAATCTTAATTCCATGACTTCATTCTCTCATCTTCTAGGATCATCCACCAAAATTCCTATGCTAATTCCTGAGTATTATGATCAATGGGCTGATCGTATGCAGGATTATCTCAACGGATTGGATGAAGAACTGTGGAATTGCATTTCTGGCAATCTCAATCCACCAACGAATGTTCAACCAATTGGATCATCTTCTGGAAGTTCTGAAGTTGAGAATCAGTCTGATCGTCTGAAAAAGCTAGAGAAGAGATGCATAAGAGAGCTAAGAGGTGCTTTGCCTCCAGTTGTTTACAACTATGTGAGGAGTTGTACAACTGTAAAGGAGATCTGGAACATTCTCAGGGAGAAATCTCAGGGGAGTGAGAAGACAAAAGTTAACTCAGTGAAGCAATGCTTAGTGGAACTGAAGGACTTCAGACAGAAAGATGGTGAAACGATTGAAGTTTACTACGATCGTCTTAATGAATTAATCTATCGATGCAATCGATATGGTATCACCAGATCAGCCATGGAGTTCAATTTAATTTTTGTTATGGGTCTTCGTAAGGAGTGGCGTAGTGTGAGCATGATGGTTAAGAATCAACAGAGCTTTGATACGTCAACTTTGAATGACTTGTACAATCAGCTAAAGTCTCATGAAAGCGAAGTGAATGAAATTGATGAAGAATCGAAGGCAAGTTTGGGAGGTCCACTAGCTATGGTTTCGAAGATCTCTGAAAGGGAAGCTGAGAAAGATGTTTCAGATGAAGACGAAGGGTTCATCATGAATTCAAATGATGGGGCGATTGCTTTCTATTCAAACAATCGTGTGAAAAATTTCTTCAAAAAGCCATTCAATCCGAAGGCAAAGTCATCTGAGACAAAAGGGAATTTTATGAGTAAAAGTGTTGGGGATGAGAAGAAGAAGGAAGAGAAGAAAGATACGAAGTTTATTGAGGGAAAAACAGAAAAGAAGTTAAAGGGAGATGATGGGGTTGATTGTCATTATTGCAACGGGGCTAATCATTTAGCTAATGATTGCATGTTGAGGAAGAAAGATGAGAAAAAGAATAAGACGAAGGATGAAGCGTACTATGTGGAAAAGTTGGAGGAGGTGCATGCGAAGGCAAAGAATCTTTCATTAGTTGCTCGTGGTGAACAAGAAGAAGATGGAACTTATCAAATTTGGTCATCAGGATCAGATGATGAGGAGATGCGAAATCCAACCCATGGAGCAATGTTTACAAAGATGGAAGAAGAATCAGCTGAGGAGTCATACGAAGTTCATGGGAGATGCTTCGTATCAAAAGCCGCTGACAAATCTCCGATGACCACAAAGGTACGTAATATTCTTGAATCTTTCAATATTCCAATACATGCTTATAATTCTGAATTAGTATCTTTCGATGAAACTGTTACTTATTTTGATTCAATTGTGGTATCTGCTAGCAATGAGGCTAAGAAGATGTCTATGCAGTTGCCAGAGACACAAAAGAAACTAGATTCAAAAATTAATAAGATAGATTGTTTAGAACTTCAAATAACTAATATCATGGTTGATAGGGATAACTTGTCAAGTGAATCTAAACTGTTGTTAGCTCAGAGGAACATTTATTGTAATTCGGCTAAAAGATTGTATGGGAAATTAACTGAACTACATCATTCGTGCGAAATCAGTAAAGAACAACATAGAAAATTGCTGCCATTTTTAGCTTATGAAAGAGCTACGGTAAATAACATTTCGTATGATTGTGAAAAAGAAATAGCTGATTTTAACAAAGTTCCGAATGATAAGTATAGATATGGGATAGTCAAAGTAGATGAATGTCTTGATTCAACAGAATTGGTTAAAATTGTAAATGATACTTTGACTAAGTCTGAACAAATTCACATCTTGAAAAAGACTGAGAATTCAACATCTGATTCTCAATCTAATTTTGCTGATATTGAGGATAATTCTGACAATATTAGTGAAATCAGTGATATTAAGGATGTTGATTGTTCTCAGTTGTCTATTATAAATGTTGCATCATCATTTAAAGGAAAAGAAAAAGGTAAGGATTTGTTGGTTGAGATTGACACTGATCAACCCTCAACTTTGAAAGTTTGTGATGAGGACTTTGTGGAAGTCAGAGACAGCCAAGCAGATGATAGTGATGATGAGAAAGAAGAGAAACAAACGAAGAAAAAGGTAGTTACAAAGGAAAAAGAAATTCCTCGTATAGTTGTTGAACAAGTGTATGGAGATACACAAAAGTTCGAAAAAGTGTTGTCTGAACAAGGTGCTCATTATCTAGAAGCGAATACGGTGGTTTACCTGATCTTCAAGTGTACTGATGATGTTGTTTTTCCAAACCAAGTCTTCGTAACTACTGCAAATGTTGAAAATATCAAACCCGAATTAAAGAAGTTAGTTGAGGAGGATAATTCAAAAACAACTGATGAAGGCTTCTTCGCAAATCAAAATACAATTGAAAACAACTTAACAAAGAATTCGTACGTGTTTCAACGACAAAAACCACAAAGCCAATGGGTTGAAAAATCAAAAATTGAAAAAGAAAATACAAAACATGTTGAAGAGGAAAATGAAAAAGTTGTCAAATTAAACTCTAAGGAATTTAAAGATCAAATTGACAAATTTTCGAAGGAAAACAACATTTCAAAACGACAAGCAAGAAAGAAAATATTTTGGCAGAATGTTGAGTCTCAAAAGATGTCTGAATCACAATCAACCAAAAATGTTTTCAAAGCTAAAAATTCCTCTTTTTCAACAAAAACCCAACATTCATCTCAATCAACTCATACATGGTCTGAAGTGAATAAGCAACCAAAGTTTTCGAAAGTTTCTGACACAAACAAATGAAGAGCATTTTCAAATAAATCTAATTCAAATCAACAAGTATTTCAAAATCAACATTTTAAATCAACTGTTGATACATCATATGCTCATCCCAAAGTTAATTTTGTTCCTCATAAGCCAAATTTTCGTAATCATACGAAGAAACAAACACTAAAGGCTTCGCATGAAAAAGGCATAACTTCAAGGAAAAATATAGATCACTGGCTCGAAGGAAGAGGAAAAGTTTATCAATCCAACAAATACTCAGAAAAACAAATCAACGAAGCTTATGAAAAGTATGTCAATACTTCTTCGAATGGAAGTTCATCCTCAAAAGATTCGAATATCTCCATAAAAGCTTGGAGACCAGTCACAAAAGCGAAGACAGTTCAGTCACAAACTCAAAATGCGAAGGGTAAAGTCAGTATACATCTGAAACCAACAAAAACTTATGTTTCGGTTCCCACAAATGATGATGTGGACATTATTGATAGTCTCAAAACTAAAGTTTGTGACTGGGTCAAAAATTCTTCATTTAATTCTATGTTGAAATCTAATTTCCAAGGACCCAAAAAGTCTTGGGTACCTAAATTTTTCCAATGATTGTAGGTACTATGTGACGAGTAATATGATAACAAGTGGTACATTAATAGTGGTTGCTCTCGTCACATGACTGGGAAGAAGGAAAATTTACGAGATTTTCGAAGTCTCAAAAATGCTGGAGTAGTAAAATTTGGGAACAATAAAAAATGTCAAGTCAAAGGATATGGGAAGATCACAAATGGACAATTCACAGTGAATCGTGTTGCATATGTTGAAGGTCTCCAACATAACTTGATAAGTATTTCTCAACTTGTTGTGGGCACTGGCAATCAAGTTCTCTTTAACGAAGAAGGAAGTATTATTTCGCATGTCAACACAAACGAAGTGTTACTGAAATCCAAAAGGAAAGGTGACATGTTCACTCTGGACATCAATCCTATTATAGGCAAACCTGCTATATGCCTTCTTTGGAAAGCCACATCTGATCTAAGCTGGCTATGGCATCGAAGACTTTCACATCTCAACTTTCGAAACATCAATAAACTGGTGGTACAAGATTTGGTAAGAGGTTTACCTGTACTTAAATTTGATAATGACTCCTTATGTGCAGCTTGTGAAGTTGGCAAGCAACATAAACAAGGTCATCCAATTACGATAGATTCGAAAATTGTTGCACCTCTGGAGCTTTTACATATTGATTTGTGTGGTCCTTCGACTGTTTCAACTCTCAACAAGAAACGGTACATTTTAGTTATTGTTGATGATTTTTCCAGATTCACGTGGGTTTATTTTCTCAGGCTTAAATCCGAAGTTGCACAAATCATGATTGATTTTATCAACAAGATGGAAACAACATTAAAGAAGATTGTTCGAAAAATCAAGAGTGATCATGGAACTGAATTTAAGAACAATGTTCTTGATTCATTTTTGGTGGATAAAGGGATTTCGCATAATTTTTCATCTCCATACACACCACAACAAAATGGTGTTGTAGAACGAAGGAATCGCTCACTGTGCGAACCAGCAAGAACCATGTTGGCATATGCGAATTTACCTCAATATCTTTGGGCTGAGGCCATATCCACTGCATGTTTTACTCAGAACAGATCTTTCATACACATGCGTTTTAATATTACACCATACGAAATTCTGAATAATCGTAAACCTAATGTGAAATTCTTTCATGTTTTCGGATGTAGGTGCTTTATTATGAATCTCAAGGATCATCTTTCGAAAATTCAAGCAAAAGCTAATGAAGGGATTTTTCTTGGATATTCACACAATTCTGTCGCATATCGTGTGTTAAATAAGCGAACACGAAAAGTGGAAGAAACTTTCAATCTCACATTCGATGATTACTATGTTAAACAAAATGAGCATAAATTTGCAAATCATCCAATTTTACAAAAAACACAAGTTGAAACTGAATCTTTACAAATGGATGATATTGATTATGATTTGATTTTTGGAATTTCAGATCATGCAGTCGATGCTGAAATTCATGCTCCTGATAATCACATACCGGAATTTGCGAAGTTTACTGATGAATTAACATCAACTCCTCAAGAAATAAACGAAAGTATGCAAAATAATCCAGTGGAGGGGGAGCACTTGGATTCGAATACTTTAAATGACGAAGTGCATTCTTTCGAGGGGGAGAAAGAAAAATTGAATGTTGATGTTGAGGGGGAGCATATAGAAAATATTGCAAATAATAATGATTTTGATGATGTTTGTTCGATTGCAGGTTCTGAGAATGATGATATATACGAAGATGCTCCTTTGGAATTTGATCCAGCATATCCACCAATGGAAAAATAGACAAGAGATCATCCGAAGGATCAAGTAATTGGGAATCCACAAGAGGGAGTTTTAACAAGAGCTCAAATTCGTGCAAAGAATGAGGTATTGAATACTCATCAAGAATTTTGCATGTTCAATGTTTTCATATCTAAAATTGAACCAAAAACAATTAAGGTTGCAATGGAACACTCAGATTGGGTTGTTGCAATGCAATCTGAATTGTCTGAATTTGAACGAAACAAGGTTTGGAGATTAATTCCTAAGCCTGAAAATGTTTCGATTGTCAGGTTAAAATGGATTTTCAAAAATAAAATCGACAAAGATGGAAACATTGTTCGAAACAAAGCCAGACTTGTTGTTAAAGAATATTCACAACAAGAAGGAATCGACTATGAAGAAACTTTTGCCCCTGTCGCAAGACTCGAGGTTGTTCGAATATTTCTGGCATATGCAGCTCATAAAGATTTTGATGTTTATCAAATGGACGTGAAGTGTGCATTTTTAAATGGAGAGCTTGAAGAGACTGTTTATGTGGAACAACCCCCAGGTTTTATTAACGAAGAATATCCAAATCATGTTTATATTTTAGATAAGGTAGTTTATTGTTTAAAACAAGCACCAAGAGCATGGTATGCCACTCTAACTTCGTTTTTGAAACAATCTAAATTTAAACAAGGATCTGTTGATCCCACATTATTTCGAAAGAAAGTTGGGAATCATCTAATGCTTGTTCAAATTTATGTTGATGATATTATTTTTGGCTCAACTGACCCTGCTTTGTCTAAGAAATTCGAAGATTTGATGAAAAGTAAGTTCGAAATGAGCATGATGGGCAAAATCTCAACTGACCCTGCTTTGTCTAATCCACGAGAGCCACATCTCACTGCTATGAAGAACATATTTCGTTATCTTAAAGGAACAATTTCATTAGGATTGTGGTATCCTTCGAAAACTGGATTCTTCGTCCAAGCATATTCGGATGCAGACTTGGGTGGTTGTAATCTTGATCGAAAAAGTACAAGTGGTGGATGTCAATTTCTTGATGGCAAATTGGTGAGCTGGCAATCGAAAAAGCAAACATGTGTATCAATCTCAACAGCTGAAGCAGAATATGTGGCTGCTGCTGCTTGCACTTCACAAATAATATGGATACAAAGTCAATTACGTGATTATGCAATTAATATGAAAAATATTCCATTATATTGTGATTCTCAAAGTGCAATACGAATTTTTCATAATCTTGTGCAGCATTCGAAGACTAAACATATAGCTCTTCGTTATCATTTTATCAAAGATCACGTGGAGGATGGGAATATTGAAGTACATTTTGTGAAAACAACTGATCAGTTAGCTGATATTTTCACGAAAGCATTAGATGAAAAATCTCTTGTGCGAATTATAGAAGGACTTGGAATGATCGATGGAAATTCAGTTCCATACGAAAAAGAAGAATGATGGGTGACAAAGCATGAATCAAAGGCACTGAATAAAAGATAACACAAAGTCATTCAGCATTCAGCGGTTACTGTTCATAGTCAACGCTTCGACCCCTTCGAATTCGCATGTTTGTCACTTATTTTAAGGGTTGATTCAGTGGTTACTGTTCATAGTCAACGCTTCGACCCCTTCGAATTCGTATATTAATCACTTCTCAGGGGATGATAAAATTTTGTGTTTTGCAACAAGTAGTATTTCAAATTTTCGAAAAAAATCAAAAATCCAAAAAGATTTTCTTTTGTTCTGTATTTCAAATTTTCGAAAAATCAAAAATCCAAAAAGATTTTCTTTTGTTTTGTATTTCAAATTTTCGAAAAATCAAAAATCCAAAAAGATTTTTTTTGTTTTGTATTTCAAATTTTCGAAAAATTAAAAATCCAAAAAGATTTTCTTTTGTTTTGTATTTCAAATTTTCGAAAAATCAAAAATCCAAAAAGATTTTCTTTTGTTTTGTATTTCAAATTTTCGAAAACTTCAAAACAACAAAAATATTTTCAGTTTTATTTTGTTGCAGAACATCATGAAGAATTAAGATGGAATATGTTTGCAGTTCTAGGGTCAGGTAAATTTTTCGTATGAATTGATCAATATTTTTCGCATTTTGAACTAGTTAAGTTGTCCCTAGAAGCATGCTGCTGCATGTTGTCCAAAAGCCTCCAATGACTCAATGTGTGTGTACGAAAGCCTTAATGAAATTCTTCATACGAAAATTTCTTCCCAATCAGGCTTGTATTCACATTAGTCTCTTGAGCTACTTGACTCTTCTCATATGAGTAAAGTGTTTACTGTTTTGTCCAAATATAACAGAGGTACACTTCGTGTCTTCACCAATCTTTTTCAACTAAGATTTCTTTCACAATCACACACAAAGACATATGTCCGAGAGGTCTCTGATCAAACCAATCGAGACTTAGACATATCAACAATCTGTGTTAATGATCTTACATCATGAGACCGTGATGAAAGTGAAACCCAAATTTCTTGCAAATTAAGGAATTGACGGGGAACTATGTTCCAGATTTTACGAAACATTTGTTTCAGTACCTAGTTTCAAAACTCCAAATCATATTTATTTCATATGAGTGATCTTGATCAAACATTCGAAACCCACAATGTTTGTTACCCAACAAGATCCAGCACAAATTTTTTCATGAATATGATTTCCGTGTGAGTTTACTTCGAATTCCAAAGTTACTTTAAACATTTTTCAAAACACACTTGTCACTGACTACACTGGTCAAACAACTAATTTCTGTTACAATTACTCACCTTATATTAAGGCTGATATGTAACGAAAGTTTTTAAGCCACCTATGTAGCCTTACTAAAGATGCCCTTCGAAACTTATCTACAAGTTTTCGATTGTAATTCACGGGAACCTACAAAAGCAATTGATCATTTCTCTTAATGATTAATGAAGTAATCTTTGCCCGGGATTTAATCTGCTTTTGTGTCAATGGTTTGACATCACATAATCCCATATTTTTCTTATATTTGTTTCTCGTCTATATTCCTTGGAACACTGCACTCACAAAATCCTTGAGGTTCTGAGTAATACCAACTCAGGCTGATGATTTCGAACTTCTGGCGTATGACTTCGCTTTTCAACCCAAAAGTGAAAGAGCCTTGCTTCCATACGAAGAGTCATAACGGTTACAAATCAACTTGGGGATAACAATACAGGCTGTCTACATATAACGTATGGTATTCTGTCCGGTTCTTAAGGAGATGTGACAGTTACTTTTTGACGCATGGCTACTTTTACGCAGTAATGGTCCGATTTTCAAGGTGCCACGTCGGATCTCATTAAATGCATCCCGCTTCAAATTCAAAAATCAGGGTTACATATAAAAGGGGATTCAAGAGTTCATTATTCGTTTACGCGATCAAAACGAAAAATTCCCAAATTCTCTGTTCATCATCATCTTCAAACCCTAACAATGGCGACTTCTGATCATGTCGATCCTTCCACTGAAGATATTTCATCCGCACCAGTAATGAAGATTCAATCCACAAACTACTATGTGGATGGTGAAGTTTCTCAATACCCGGAGGAATTGAAGATGCTCATCGTGGCTTTGAAGCACTCTGTTTTATCCACGGCGATGTTCAATTCCTTTTCTGTTCCATTATCCTGGCTTTCTCAAGCAGGATCCACTGCAACTTATAACAAAGCATATGATACAATCACTTTCCATCTAGTGAACGACAAAAAGGTTAGGCTATCCAAGAAACTCTTCTGCCAGATTCTTGCTATTCCGAATTCGCCTCCTTATGTTGATTTCACATTCCCTCAAATAGTCCACATGTTTAATGAGATGGGATATCAGCCCCCATTGTCAAAGATTAGTGACTTTAAGAAATCTGGTCTTCCAAGACTATGTAATTTCTTGTTTGGAATTTTTCTACGCTGTTTAACCGGAAGAACAGTTGGGTTAGACAAAGGAAGAATGGAGGTGTATGCAATGGTTGCAGGCATATACTATGATCTTCAAGCGGACTATTCTACACAATTATGGAAGGAATTCCAAAAGGGTGTAGAACATACGAATGCTTTTCATGGCATTTCGTGTGCACGATACTGGAGTCTTATTTTGCAATATTTCTACAATAAGGAAGGGATTTTGGTACCAAATGACGAAGACAGAGTTGTTTTTAAATCATACCATTATTCGAAGGAAGTTGTAGATAATGCTGATAATTTCACAACTGTGGCTCGAATTCCAGATGCAATGCTCAAACGGGTTGATCCTACGAATTATGTTTTGGTGTCCTATTTGCAAACAATCGATTCTTCTGTTCAGACTGGGATTCTATTGCCAAGGGAAGAAAAGAAGTCCAAAAAGTCAAAGAAGGTTGATCCTGCTTCATCTGAAAAGAAAACCAAGGATTCGAAATCCTTAAAGTCTCCAAAGAAAAAGCCTGCAAATATTGAAATATCTGTTGCTGAGACTCAAGTGATTGAGCCTATCATTGCCGAAACTCAAGAGAATGTCATTCTTCCTTCAAAGAATGGAATGTTTAGAAGGATCAAAATGAAGTCTACCCATAAACGCAAGTCTCCTACACCACAAATGATTCAAAAACCCCAAATTACACATCAAGGTGTGTTAATTAGAGAGGTGCCAGCACCGGTTTCTCCAGTGTCCAAGAAACGAATGGCTGAGGATATGGCCAAAAGGTTGTCAAAGAAAAGGAAGAAGAAGACCCGAAAGCTGGTGATTTCTATTGCGTCGACTAAAGATGATGAAGAACGAATTCCTGAAACTCCTATTTTTACTCAGACTTCGACTCCTTAGAAAATACTCATCATTCCACCCGAAGATTCGATTGCCAAATCAGTTCCTGAGGAAGTTCGCACTTCAGGTATCCCTGCACACGTATCTCATACGGATGCAAATGTCATTATGGGTGAAGGAGGTTCGAAACTTGAAACTCAAGGTCTTGTTACTTCTGCTCCTTTCGAACATATTGTTTCTTCATCACCATCTATTATTCCCATCACATCAACCATAGATTCACCTACATTCGAACACATTATCAATCAACCATTTACTTCAATTTTCTCTTCTCAATCTACTGATCCACCCAAACCAACTTCACCTATTCAAGAAACCATTGAAATGGAGACTGAGACCGATAAGGAGGGGTTTGGTGGTACATTTGAAGAATTGGAGTTTCACGAAGAGGAAGAGGAATTTCCTGATCATATGCTGATGACCATGAAGCAGTATAAAATTCTGAATCAGAAATTGAATTCCATAATTCAATCTCAAGCCGATCTTGGAGGTGGTTCATCTGTTTCTAGTTTGGAGATTGATTCTCTGCTCAAGATGTTCGAAGCCAGAATGGTGAGCAAAGTATCTGGTATGATTAAAGATTCTGAATCTCGAGTCTTGGAGAAAGTTGATCTCAATGATTAAAACACTGAAATTCGACTCAATTCTCAAAGTTCGAAATTTGCTAGTGATTTGAAAGAGTTAAAGAATGTAGCAAAAGAACGACATGTGCTTTTTGTTCAAGATGTGAAGAAAGTACGAGAGGATGTCAACTTGCAGATTCACGAACTCCGTGACGATATGAAAAGAGAAATCGCAACGGCTCAACAAGATTATGCTTCCTTGCATCAAAAAGTTGATATAATTTGTGACGCTGTCACCAAATTTGTCAAGTTGTATGAAAATTTGAGTCCTCAAATTACTCAAATTTCAACAACTGAAAGTGAGAATTTTGAAGAAGTGATTTCTCTACTAAAGGAGTTAAAGGAACTTTCTGTCAAGCCGGTTTCTTCTCCTTTGATAACTCCTGAATTTGTGTCTCAGGAATTTATCCAGTTCGAAGCCATCCTCAACAAGCAACTTGGACCGCTCTTTCGCATATCAAGTCTTCTTCCCACAACAACTGCCCATCCTGTTTTCACAGGGGTGCAACGGGGAGAAAGGAAGTTAAGTGAAGAAGATGCGAAAGTCGTGGGAACGGTATTTTCTTCGAAAATCCCATCAACAAAGCCTGTTATTGTTTCTGCTGAACAGGTGACTTCTACTGTAGTAACAACAATGCCAATTGCAAGACCAATTTCGAAAGGAATTGTAATTGGTAAACCTTTGGAAACTGGTGGGAGTGGTTCGAAGCCAAAAGAGGCAATTGAAAATCCTGCTTCAAAAGATAAAGGGAAATCGATTCTTGTTGAAAAATCGAAAGATGAAAAGAAGGCTGAAGCAAAGGCTGAACTGGAAAAACTGAGGATCATCCAAAGCATTATGACTCAGCGTGCAAGTGATCCGAAGGGAATGGATAAAGGTGATCCAGCTAAACACTATAACTACGAGACAATTGAGGCCAATGTTGCATTCAATCACATGTATTCGTTTGAAAAGAAACCAAAGCAAAGTTACCTGGTCACAAATACTGATGCAAGCCAGCTGGATTTCCCGATAAACGAAATGATGTTTATCATGCCACAGTTCAAAGCTGAAGGGAATTTCAAAGAAAAAGATGAAGGCACACACATGAAAATTCGTTTTCATGCTGTACTTGGAAAAGCGCCTGAGGAAGTATGGTCACTGGTCAAAATAAAGAAAGTGATCAGCATGAAAAATGATGTGATTTTCGAAAACACAGTCCAAAATATTAAGTATGTGGTTGCCAGGGCAAATGGAAATATTTGCGAATTCACAATTGTAGATTTTCCATCGATGAACTGGTATGACCTTATACAAGTTGCATTACTTTTGAAAGACAAATCATTCTCTTATCTTCAAAACACAGAACCGGAGGAATTCAAGCTTGGAGTTACTCACATCAAAATTTTTATTGAAAACTATTATGAGTGCTTGGCATTAACTGATGTGGAGTTGGCTACTGCCAAGGGAATGGAAATAAAAGCTCCAATGGCTCCTTCGAAGACTCAAGCTGATTTAAAGAAGTATGCTGATGGTGAAATTTGCCTAAAGCCTTTTGGATTAGTCTTCGCAGGAAAAGACAAAACTGGAAAAGCGAAAAGGTTTTTATTTCAGGCAAGTGAAGTGGAAAGGTATTCAACGTCTCAATATACAAACTTAATTGTTCGTATGAATCACTGCAAGAAGAACAATGAAGGAGATAAGAAAGAGTTGAAGAAAATTATCTCCTGGTACACTGAGATTCGAAGGGTGTTGCTGTACTCCATCACACTTCTTACAAACTGAAGACTTCGACTATGATTACAAAGAGGGAGATTGTAAGGGTCTAAATGTTGTAATTAGTCGAAGTATGTTTTGTTCCCTTCGAATATTTTGTAATGTATTTTACTAGGGCACTTATGTTCGAAGCGTTAGAGTCAAAGCCTTAGTATATTTTTTGTACGCTTTCCTCTCCTATAAATAGGAGTGTTTACTAGAGTCATAAAAAAGAGTCTTTACAGAATTGACATTTGTACTCTGTAAAACTTGAGAGCATAATAGAGCTGAAACAAGATCATATTTACATCTGTGTTCAAATCTCGCAATCCTACTTTGATCATTAAACTCTGATTCATTTCATACTCGATTAATTGTTTCATCTATATGGATTAATCTAAGGTACAAAGAGTGAATGTTAATTGTTCAATAGTTAAACAAAGGGACATTGTAGAACCCCCTTAGAGTTGACCGTTTTCGGAGCCTCCTTGGAGGGTTCCAAAATTAGTCTATTCATTAGATAAGGCAATTATTTGAATCGATATTAAATCCAAGATTTAATTGATTCAAATCAGGGTTATCATGTCACATTCTCAGCTACATAAAAGGGCGCATGTAATTGGAATTTTTGTCCAACCCACTCCTCCTGGAAGGTCGAAGAAATCGTTCCCTCCCCCTTCCCATATCTAGCCTCTCTCCTTAGTTTTAGGGTTCTTGGTTTTTTGGTGTGAAACATTATATGTACTCTCCTTTGGATACTAGTCTTCTAAGAAGCAAAAAGTGATCAAGGAATCAAGTAGACAAATCGATTTGTCTAAAGGTATGTATTCTAATCTATTAGGAAGTAAAGCGGATAAGTAGCAAAACCAAAAGCACACAAGACATAATATTTATTTAGTTCGGTCAAGGTGACATATGTCCATGGGAAGGAGGGGAGTATTCTTTATTTATTAGTTCTCGAACAGAGGTTACAAGTATAATTTTTCATAGAAATTTTCCTAACACTCTAAATTTCAAAATTCAAATGACTTAGCATGAATCCCTATTTATAATTGAGGGATCAGGTCTAAAACCCTAATGGGACAAGCCCATTGGCCCATAGACCCATGAAAGGTGACAACCAATCATATTCCTCCATGCATCATCTTCTAGATCATTCTTTCATGACATACAAAACATGTGTATTAGCAACGTACATGATGGAGCACCTTGTTCCATAGCGAAGCATCATGATGCACAGGTGGCGCCTCATGAACAAAAGTGGCCGAACATCCATTATGGTGGCACAACATGGTGTATTCCTTGAGCGTCACCAACTTTTGAGCATCATAGAGGACTTCATAGCATACGTGGCTCATCGGGGATATCATGGTTCATCAAGAAACCAAGATGGTGAAAAATGAATGATTTTAGCCCATCCAAAAACCAAGGATGACGCAACATCCTTCCTGATTGTGCAACATCTCCTCCAAATGGCGCAACATCTCCATTATGGCACAAAAACCCTTCTAGATGGTCCAACATGCTTTCCTTTGGCGCAACTCCTTTCCTTTTAGCCCAACATCTTCATGGATGGCATAAGATGCAACCTCATGGCGCAAAACCATCATACTTTGCACAACATGGTCATAGGCGGCGCAACTTCTATCCTCGCGGCACAACATGTTGGACCAGGTTGATCCATGTTGCTACAAATTGCTCCAAGTTGCTCTAAGTTGGTCCAAGTGCTCCAAGTTGCTCCGAACCCCCTTTTAGATGATCCGTTCCTTTGGCACTTAATCTTTCCTTTTTCAGATGATCCATTCCCTTCTCAGATGATCCGTTCCTTTGTAACATGCTTCGTAAACCCCAAGTGCTCCATTGAATTCAATTGATCCATGATAATGCTCCAAATGCGCAAGTCACATTTAACAATCTCCACCTTAACTTGAGCATCCTCTAAACTCCCCCTATAATGTAACATCCTGAAAATCATAAGGTAAAAATTTTATTTTTAATATACTCAAAACACTCATTTATCCTTATTTCAAACATTTAGAAGCATTTAAAAATATAAACAATTATCAGAGTTCATTCCCAAAATCACGAGTTACGGAAAACACGGGTGTATGCGCTGCGATCAAGTCGGGCCCTTCCCTTTCGAACCGGAAGTACATGAAACCATAAACCACAAACTGTAAGCTCAAATCTTAGTGAGTTCCCCAAATACCACATACCATACATAACATACGGGCCATACATAACATGCATATCCAACATTCAATAGAAGGTGCTATGTGCCAACCATAGTCTTGCCAATATGCCACGAGCCGTATTATGGTCTTCATTGCCAGACCGGGGGCCAAAACCATGGGTCTTACATACAAGTGCCAGGATCCACCTCCTGCTATTCCATGCAAGTATGATAAAGACAACTAGCATACAATCTACAACTACTTAACTAGTTAACTGCCAGAGTTCAGACTTTGGTCTTACATACAGATTGCCAGGAGCCACCTTCTGATCTTTCATACAATATGCTAAGGGTCACCCCTGGTCTTCCTATAATACATAAACCAAATGGGTCGACATTGGTGCCTTCGACCCATAGAACAGTGAGGATACTCACCTCGATAGCTGAACCCATGAATTAATCTCTAACTGCAGATTCGCTAAAATCCCCACGTTACAAATCAAAATTAATCATCCAATAAGTAACTGAATCCCGACTCGCACTAAGAGTCCAAAATAGGGTAAAACACCTTATTACCCTTGCTCAAACTTACCCTACGACCAAGGCCCAATCTAATGGACCCAAAAGCTCAAAGTCTAAACTAACCATTCACAGCCCATTTATGGCCCAATTTTCCAAATTGAGCCCAATCCCTTTCGTGCGTGTTCTACCAGACGTACAACAAAATTTCAATAGCCCAACCATGAAATTTTGATAGCCCAACAATCTGAAACCCAACCCGCTAGCATGAGAGTCCAACATGGCCTAAATCCACTCCTCACGCCGTGAGAGGCCTTTCTCACGTCGTGAGCCTCAAACAGATGACCACAAGTGGGACCAAAACACTCCTCACATTGTGAGACCTTGTGTCTCACGTCGTGAGGAAAGTCTGAGGCTAAAGATACAACTTTTAAGTCCTTAATCCATTAAGCCATCGACCCCAAATCTACCAGAAGCTAACTGTAACATCCCAAGTTCAAGAATATAAGTTCGGGGTGCTATGTGTAAATAAAGGAGTAGACTCGACGAGTATGTGTCTTAACTCGTCGAGTCGGAGCGGGTGTTGGGCACGTGTTAAGTGTCCGGACTCGCCAAGTCGGCGGCGGGACTCGACGAGTCGGTGCTGGGAAGAGAAAACCCTAATTTTAGGGTTTGCATCCTATTTAAAGGACCTTAAGTCCTCACCCCAGCCTCTTTGTTACCCCTTGAGAGTCAGAAACCCTAATTTCCGTGAGTGAGAGCTTGGAGAGTGTTTTAGAGCTTTGAGAAGTGACTTTTGTGAAGGAGACTTGTAGATCAAGAGGCTAGCATCAATGATTTTGTGTGGATCCAGAGTCTACTTCGGTTTGGGCACGTCTTGAAGGTAATAAGCTGTTACCTTAATCTCTTTTCTTCTAGAATCATTCATATGTGAAAACTAGGGCTTTCTTTAGTTATTCATGAAGGGATTTTGGTATGGGAGCTAGATTTGAATATGAAACTTCAGATCTGAACCTCTTTTGAGTCCTAAGTCCATAAAGTTTCCAGCTCTTGAAAGGATGAGACTCTCCTAAGGTGTAAAGCTCCATTAGAAGCTTAGATTGGTCATTTAGAGCCTTTAGGGCCTTGCATGCGTGTAAAGTTTGCAACTTTACGTGATAAACATGCCTTAGAAGCTTGGATCTGTAATCTGGAACCTTGGCATGGCTTAAAAAGTGTCTGCGTGGATGAAGGTCTGCAAGGACTCGGCGAGTTGCATAGTAAACTCGGCGAGTCATATGAAGATGGTCCTGAACTCGTTGAGTTGACGAACAAACTCGGCGAGTCCGTTGAAGATTGCCTTGAACTCGGCGAGTCGTTCGAAGACTCGGCGAGTCGGCTAGGGTTTCTCCCAATTCTTGGACACGTATGAACTCGACGAGTTAAAGGAGAACTCGACGAGCCAATCAAGGATTTCACGACTTCTCGAGTTCAGGAAGGACTCGACGAGTCGGTGAACTACACTCGACGAGTCGAGTCAACATGGACTGTTGACTTTGACTGTGGACTTTGACTTTGACCAAGAGCTGACCAGTTGACTTCTGAGGGTACTGTGATAATTTGGAGATTTATGAAAAAAGGTTTTATGGTAACTATAGGTGGTGGAGTTCGTGTTGGTGATCCGGGAGTTGAGCTTTCTAGTTTCAGACGACAGTTGCGAGGTGAGTTATCGTCATTGTACCCAAGGGTCTAAGGCACCAAGGCCGGCCCTTTGATTTGTTATTTGAGATAGTTACTATTGTGATATGATAGCTCAGTATCCTGGTAGATAGGATGGTTACATGCTAGTACGATCGGTTAGATCAGTATCCTGGTAGATTAGATGTGGTTATGCTTAGTGACCTATAGTTGGTATGGCTGTCTGTATGTTGGTAGGAGATTAGTTGTTATATGTACACATGATTGATTGGTAGTGGAGGTTATTCCATCCCGAGGATGATAGGGCCCTAGTATGTTGTCTTTACAGACCGTTGTATGATTATCTGACTTAGGTGCACATGTTTGATTGGTTATTTGGGCAATCCAACCCGATGGTTGTGGGCCGAGAGTATTCCATCCCGAGGATGATTGGACTCATAGTATGTGGGAAATCCAACCCGATGGTTGTGGGCCGAGAGTATTCCATCCCGAGGATGATTGGACTCATAGTATGTGGGTATTCCAACCTGATGGTTGAGGGCCTGGGGTATTCCATCCTGAGGGATGAATTGACCCATAGTAGTTGTTGTATATGTAGGTGTGTGGGCATTCCAACCCGATGGTTGTGGGCCGACAATATTCCATCCCGAGGATGATTGCACTCGTAGTATGTTGGCATTCCAACCCGATGGTTGAGGGCCAGGGATATTCCAACCCGATGGTTGACTGGACCCGTAGTGTGTTGTTCATTGCTTTATGTGTATGGTTGTGTGTATGGGTATTTTGGGGGTAACTCACTAAGCCTTCGAGCTTACATTTATCAATTATTGTTTCAGGTACATCAGGAGATCGTGGCAAGGCAAAGGCGTGATCGTACCGCACCTCACTTTTTATGATTCTGTTTCTGGGATACTCTGATAATAATCTATTTGGAAACCTTTCTCTAATAACTAATGGAACTTGGGTTGTTTTTGAAAGTTTAAATTGGTTTGAAATTTTTGGGTGTTACACTAACAAGGACTCCAAAGGCCAATAAAAATGATTTCTTGATGGACATGCATGCCCCGTGCATGTCCTAAATCTATCTTAGGTCAAAATGACAAGAAATGACCCCAAACTCAAACAAAATCCAAAATTTATAACCATACTTTAGATCCACAAGACCAAATCTTATAGAATGACCCATTGATCCATAAAGTTGCCAACTTTATGGATCCCAAGCATGATATCCAACATGAACATGCAAAAATGAGCTTAGAACTTAGATCTACCAATTTGAACCCAAAAATATTGGATCTTAAACACTTCCAATGGTCCAAAATATGCACAAGATGATGATGATTAAGTCTCCTTGTTGAACCAACACTCTAGGGCCTCTTCTTCTTATTCTTCTTCTTCTAGCCACCAAATCACTAAGAATGGATCCAAAACCACCAAATGGGTTAGGTTTAGGGTTTTATGAGATATGGGAAGGTGGAGGCTGAGAAATAAACCCTAAAACCAAATTATGGTGGCTTAAATACATGAGAAACCCTAAAACTTAGTGGGCTTGGGCTACAAGGTTCCTCATGTCGTGGGATCTAATTGCTCACGTCGTGAGCCCAGTCCCGGATGAAATCTTCACACGACCCTTCACGTTGTGAGACCCCTTTTTCTCCAAAAAAATAAAGTCGTCAATCCTCCAAAACCCTAATTCGAATCACCCAAGGAAACGGATGTTACATCTAATAAGAACTTCCTCTCCCTTCCTTCCATTCATCCCCGAATAGACCTACCTTCTACGAACATCAACCAATTCCAAGAAAACCTTGAACTTCTCTGTAGGAAATGACTTTTTTAACATGTCTGCTAGAGTCACCTTGGAATCAATCTTCAGTATTGAGAACATGTCTGTTTCCAGAATGTCATGAATGAAATTCAATCTAACATCAATAGTCTTCGTCTTCTCGTGATACATAGGAATCTTTGCAAGATTCAACCCGCTCTGACTCTCATAATATAATATCATCTTCTCCAACTTCAGACCAAGACTTTGAATAAGCCCATGTAACTATATCAACTCTTTTATTCCTTCCATCACAGACATGTACTCAAATTCAATTTTAGACAAAGCAATAATATCTTGTAACATGGACTTCCAACTGATGGTACATCCGAACAAAGTGAAAATATAGCACGTCCGTGACCTACGCTTCCACAAATCACCACCATGATCAAAGTCAATATATCCAACCAAGTCAGTTTTCCTATTAGCTCCATGCACAAAGAAAATATCCATGATTCCTTTAAAGTATTGCATGATCCACTTGACAGCTTCCCAATGAGCCTTCCATGGATTGCTCATAAACCTACGTACCATACCAACTGAATGAGCCAAATCAGGTCTAGTACATACCATAGCATACACAAGACTTCCAACAGCACTAGAGTAAGGAACCCTACTCATATACTTGTTTTCTTCATTAGTTGTGGGTATAGTGTTTGGACCAATTTTAAAGTGATCTGCTAAATAAGTTCCAACTAGTTTGGACTAATCACAGTAGAAAGACTGCAAAACTTTCTCAATGTACTTTTGAAGAGAAAAACACAACCGCCCTGCTCTTCTATCCCTTGGAATTTCTATCGCTATTATCTTCATTACTACTCCCAAATCCTTCATCTCAAACTCATTCTTCAAGGTGGCCTTCAAGTCATTTATTTCAACCATGTCCTTGGGTGCGATGTGCATATCATCAACATATAGCAACAAATATATGTAGGAATCTAGTGATAATTCCTTTGAGTAGACACAATTGTCAAACTAGTTCCGAGTGTAGCCATCCGAGATCATGAATGAATCAAATCTCTTGTATTATTGGCTTGGGGACTGCTTCAAACCATACAAATATTTCTTCAGCAAACATACACGATCCTTCTTAGACTCAGGGAACCCTTCTGGTTGGGACATATAAATCTTCTCTTTTAAGTTCCCATGAAAAAATGCAGTTTTCACATCAAGTTGTTTAAGCTCCATTTCAAATGCACTCACCATATACAAAAGAACTCGAATTGTCTTGTGCTTCATGATCGGTGAGAACACCTCGTGATAATTAATTCCTTCTTTCTAATAAAACCCCTTCGCCACCAACCTTGCCTTGGACTTAGCTGGTTCAACTCCTAGTATCGCTTCCTTTTTTTAAAGATCCATTTACATCCCATTGGTTTTCCCCCTTCTGTAGTGGAACTAGATCCCATGTTTGATTCTTCTCCAATTATTGCATTTCTTCATTCATGGCCATCAACCAATTTGTTGCTTCATAACTAGTCACTGCCTCTTTAGACGATTGAGGATCCTCCGTCTCAATGTCTTCTCTAGTTGCTAAAGCAAAAGCAATAGAGTTAAGGTCACCATAATTGACACATCCCACATATCTATCAAGTTGTCGAATAGCCCTCTTGGATCTCCTCCTTGCTATAGATTCTTGCCCATCACCCCTCCCGATATCAATACCAATGGACAAATATGCCATGGGTTTCTCATGAGTTTCATCTTCTCTAGGCCGTTCACTACCGTCTTGCTTTTCATCACTTATCATAACTCTGTCTGGAGTTTGAGATGCAAACTCCACCTTATGGCTAGCACCCTGATCTTTGTTCCCTGCTTGACTTGTAACACCTTCTTATTTGGTTACCCATAGTAGATTCATCAAAGGTTACATCTCTGTTAATGATAAATTTAGGAGTTCTTCCTTCTTTTATACACCATATTCGAAAACCTTTTACTCCTATTGCATATCCTAGAAATATGCACTTCATTTCCCTTGGCTCAAGTTTACCATCATTCACATGAGCATATGGGGGGCATCCAAATATACGTAAATAAGAATAGTCAGATGTTTTCTCGGACCATACGTATTAAGGATTCTTTAAGTCTATTACAGTTGATGGTGATCTATACACTAAATAGCAAGCATTGTTAACTGCTTCCGCGTAGAATTGCTTGGATAAGTTAGCAAATATTTGCATGCACGTAGCACGCTTCATGAGTGTTTGGTTCATTCGTTATGCCACTCCACTTTGCTGTGGTGTGTGTCGTATAGTGTGGTTCCTCACTATACCTTCTACCTTGCAAATATTATCAATTGGAGCATTCCATAACTCCAACCCATTGACATTCCTTAGAGTCTTGACCTATTTTCCAATCCTTTTCTCAACCATGGTCTTCCACACCTTGAACCTCCCAAACACTTTATCTTTGGTGTTCAGAAAATACAACTAAACCTTCCTTGAATAGTCATCAATTAACGTCACAAATTATGAACATCCTCCTTGAGGATTCACTAGTGAAAAAGCTCACTCATCTGAGTGAACATATTCCAAGATTTCCTTGCTTGTGTGTTGACCGGTACCAAAATTCACTTTGCGATGCTTTCCCTTGATGCAAGCTTCACAAAACATTATCTGTCTAGTATCCTCTCCACCAAGCAGTCCTTGATTACTTAGAACTGACATGCCCTTCTCACTCATGTGCCCCAACCGATGATGCCACAACTATGTCTTGTCATCGCCTTCATTCAACGATTAAGAGATAGCCACCATTCACATAATTGTACTGCCTTCTAGGATATAAATCCCTATAAGATTCAACTTCCTTTTCATTATAACCAAATATCCTTTGGTGAATTTGACCTAATCACCTTCACCAGCATATCTCATGCCATTCTTAGCCAATGTCCCAAGATAGATTAAATTCTTTTGAATTTCATGAAAATACCATCAATCTAACTTTCTGACCATGTCGTCGTGCATCTTGATATGCACCGTGACACTACCCTTGATACTACTTAATCAATCATCATCCATATTGATTGTGTCATCCCACTCTTTGAAGGAGTCAAACCATTCACGATTATACATCATGTGATAGGATGCTCTAGAATCCAAGACCTAAGCATCTGCAGAACTAGTTGTACTAACAGTCAGTACATCACATTCGTCATCTTTATCAGATATTTCCTGAACCACAACAACAGAGTTATTGTTGCTTGATTCACTCTTGAAATTCACATTCTTCAGTTTTTGAGAATTTCTCTTGAAGTGACCCTTCTCCTTACAGTTATAACATTTCATATTTGATGAACCTTTAGAATTCGATTTTGAATATGATCTCCCTCTGTTTCTCCCTTTCCTTTCTTCTATCCTTCATCTCTCTGTGAATCAATTGGAACTGGACACCCCTTCTCCAACTGAAACTTTTTTTTTCAGTTCCTTGTACATCAGATAATCCTTCACATCATTCACATTGATCGTTGTCCTACCATAGAGCATGATATCAACAAAATTATTATATGAGTTCGGCAGAGAACATAAGAGAATGAGTGCCAGATCTTCATCTTCAATCTTCACATCAAACCCTTCGTAGACCTAAGATGATGTGATTGAAGTTATCTAGATGATCTTTCACTTGGGTACTTTCAGACATTCTTAGAGTGCAAACTTTGCTTCTGATACAACCTGTTCGTCAGACTTATTCTGGTACTTTTTACAAAGTTTCTCCCAGATTCCAGAAGCAGTTGTTTGATACACGACCTCCCTTGGTAATTCATCTGTCAAACTCAATAGAATGGCACTATATGCCTTCGTTAGAATGTCCACCTTCTTTTCAGCCGTCATGTCCTTTGAACTTCTCCAAATCAAACTTGTGAGTAGACATCTTCAATCACATGAACACAAACCGTTGCTTTGATACCACTTGTTAGGAAGTAAAGTGGATAACTAGCAAAACCAAGAGCACACAAGACACGGTATTTACGTGGTTCGGTAAAGGTGACCTACTTCCATGGGTAGGATGGGAGTATTCATTATTTATGAGTTCTCAAATAGAGGCTACAAGTACATTTTTTTCATAGAGATTCTCCAAACACTCTAGAATTCAAGATACAATGACTTAGCATGCATCCCTATTTATACTTGATGGATCAGACCTAAAAACCTAATGGTCCAAGCTCAATGGCCCATAGTCCCATGAAAGGTGACAACCAATCATATTCTTCCATGCAACATCTTCTAGAACGTTTTTCCATCGCATACATCACATGTGTATCAGCAACGCACATGATGGAGCACATTGTTCCATAGCGGAGCATCATCATGCATAGGTAGCGTATCTAGATCACTAGTGTCCCAACATCTATCATGGAGGCACAACATGGTGTATTCCTTGAGCATCACCAAATTTTGATCATCATAGAGGAATTCATAGCATACGTGGCTCATAAGGGATATCATGGATCATTAAGAAACCAAGATGGCGTAACACAAATGATGTCAGCCCATCCAAAAACCAATGATGGCGCAACATCCTTCCTAATGGCGCAACATCCCTTCCAAATGGCACACCATCTACCTCATGGCGCAACACCCCTTCTAGATCGTGCAACATGATTTCCTTTGGCGCAACTCCCTTTCTCTTGGCCCAACATCTTCATGGATAGCACAAGATTCAATCCCATGGCTCAACATCCTTCATACTTGGTGCAACATGCTTATAGGTGGCGTAACTCATATCCTCATGGCATAATATGTTGGACCATGTTGCTCCATGTTGCTCCAATGTGGTGCAAGTGCTCCTAGTTGCTCCAAACCCCCTTTTAGATGATATGTTCCTTTAGAACATGATATGTTCCTTTGTTTGATGATCTATTCCCTTCTCAGATGATCTATTGCTTTATAACATGCTCCATGAACTCCAAGTGCTCCATTGAGTTCTAAGTGCTCTATTGAACTTAATTGCTCCATGATAATGCTCTAAATGCTCAAGTCACATTAAACAGAATCCTTCTTCTTTAGCATGTTAAATTAGTATTAAAAGTATGTTGCTATAATAGTAAAACTTAGAATCCTAGGGTGCATGTACACTTAAGTTTATTGTTGAATGTTTCTGTTAATATAACTAGTATGCATATGCATAGAAAACCCAACACCACTGACCTGCAAGAACCTAGTTAAAATACCTCCTAACACTTTTCCAAACACAACACGATCCATATAATTCTATAACACACAAACCCTTTCACAGTCCATGCCGCTACTGATTCAACATTAGACAAAAACATATCCGTACGTAACTAGAAAATAAGATGGGCAGTTGAACGCTTGCTCAAGCTTGAAGACAATAAATCAAATGAGAACCATGACATAAAGTCAGACCAAGTCTTCTCAGGCTATCTTACACTGCCCTCCTCAATTCGACTGTGTTCCTTCTTCATTATAACCTTACCCAAAGGGTGAAACACATTTGGAACAAGATCCCAAGTCTTAAATAAAATTGAAAATATCTCCATCAATGCACAACTTACCCGGTAAAACTCCCAAATCCAAGGAAAATTCCAAAATCATCTAAAATATTGTTAGAACCCTGATCGGATAGACCCAAAATACCATCCTTGCCGACATGACATGCCAAAACTGGACTCTACGTAGACCCAAGGTCACACTTGAAAATTTTATTGAAAATTTTATCAACATTGCAACAACATCCGAACTTTCATTATCCTAAGACAACCGCCAAAATCGAGCTTTCTAGAAGAAACAACCCCACAACCAAACAACCAAGGGTACACACACTTAGAAACCTGGATATACAACCGAATTTTTTTTGATGAAAGGTCGACGCACCAACTGCACCTTCAACTATTACTACTCAAAACCTCGAACAATCCTATATGCTAAAGAGGAAGGAAATGGTAAATCGATCAAAAATGGATCGACATACTAAACCCAATGATCTCATATATTGTTGAACGAATCCCATACGGAGATACGCATACCAAACTCTGAAGCTGAACAATAGATCAAACACTACATAAATTTAACCAAAGATAACCGACCCATACTACGAGCTAACCATGCTCTCTATACCCGATACATAACCTGAGTGGTTCAAATGCTTCTCTATTAAAATCCCTAGCGCTCCCAAAAAGAACTAATAACCACAATGATTCCTAGTTCTCCTCCACTTAGAGTTCGAACCACCATCGACTGACATCTGCAAACAACAACGCCTCAAACCGGATCAACCAGATACATACCGATCTTAATTCTCATAATGCATAACATGAAATAAGATTAACCCTCATATAATAACCATCCAATCCCAGGTAAATTTCAAATCTCAGATAGAGGCCTCGAAACCTCCCACTGTATCACCACCTTAATCTTAGGAAAGTCGAACGGGATACCATTTGATTGATGGGGCTTCCTAAGAAATGAACCTCTCGCAATCAAAACTTGCATTTGAACAATCGAACTACAGCCTCAACCTCCTTTAAAACTTCAAGAATCTCATGTAGATACTCTTACAATAGTTGCGACAAACCCAACATAATTATAGTACTCTCTTACCCGAATCTGAAGCATTTTGATGCAACCATATAACAAGTACCCCTTGCGTTTTCCCCCGCTTGACATTCCAACTAAGGCTCCCTAGACCTGTTGAGTGAATAACAAAATCTTGTATTCTTTAATCTGTCGGCATTACCTGACTGTACACCAGCTCTATCTTCCTTCGTCGGATGTCCAGTCTAGTTTTATGAATCAAATTATTGATCTACATCGGAGACACCCAATCTTCTCAAAACTTGATCGAAGGCTCGACTCGCGACATGATATCCACTCCGGCTACCAAACCGATGAACAATCAAATCTCTAACATCCTTATTCTAAAAGAAGAATATGATTTACAGTGAACCTGACTTTACTTCTTGCAACATAAACTGATACGGAAAACATTGTCTCTTTCTTCTATCAAATGATACAAATCTGATATCTTCTCCCTCGAACATAAGAGGTTGGAATAATATAACCATATCGTAGCGAAGGACATCCCAAGCCATAGGCCAACCACCCAGCCAAAGGATACAATCCTCGAATCGATCATCACAATCGTTTTCTACTTGAGTCTCGCGACTCAAAATGGCACTACTTCGAACAAGGCCCTCAATACCCTACACTCAACTAACTCGTGAGGTTTGCACCAATCAAACCTAATCTTCCATGACCACTTAGGCCCGAATAACTACCAACATGTACGCTACAACTGAACGGGTATGTTTCAACCCAACATGTCTATTTCAACCGAACAGGTCTATGTCAACCCAACAATTCTATTTCAACTTAAAGGTTCCGTTTCAACCTAACTGTCTATTTCAACCGAATGCGTATGTTTCAACCCAACATATTTATTTCAATCGAACGAAGCATGTAATCAAACAAGCAACAAGAAATACCATACCAATCTAGCTAAGCATAAAATCATGTCATAGCAACTATGTCATAAGCAATATAGTGAGAAAACTCACCTGAGCTAAACAGCAAAAACTCACAAGTAACCCCCAACACAGAGATAACTAACACAAGCCAAATAACATACCTAGATCAGTCCTTAAATAATTACATAATTCTACCAAAGTTTAAACAAAAGTCAAACTGGTTAAAAAGTCAACTCTCAGTCAACCAGGCACATCGTAGCCTCTCATGGGTGCCCCACGCCTACTACAAGACCAAATAGTCGTGTTTTCAGAAAATCAGACACACATCTGGAAAACTTAGAAGGACCAAATAAACTTAAACTCATATGCTTGTATCCTTTACTTATCAAATAATACATGACACTGTGTTTTATAACATCATGATACTGATGTGTTTTCGTAATACCAATGCACAACCGACTTGTAAATTACAACTCATATATCTCCGTTTCAAGAATATAAGATATTATCTTCTCATAATTACTCATGATATAATCCATGAAGTAATTCTATGAGCGTGAGTTTATCCAATACTTAAATCTCCATTTCTAGGTACTCGTTAATGTTGTAGTAATACAATTGCTATGTCTAACTTCCTTAGAAAATCTACAATCCAATTCATGACAGTCTTAATTCACTACTTACTTCTCAAAGTATGAGTGACTGTGGAATTTGAATAATTAAATTATTCGGGAAGTAAAACTTGCAAAACGAAACACAAGAATATATAATTGACAAAGGCAGTAAACAAACTCATAAATAATCTCTATTATTTAATCAGCAAAAGTTAATTACATTTAATTTGCTATAAGTTTCAACCTAATCATCTAACTACTAAAACTAATATCATCTCTCAAACCAATGCTCCTAGCATGTTGATTACACTTAATCCTACTTAGAGCCTTTGTGAGAGGATTTGCAGGATTCTATTCTGATAAAACTCTCTTCACCATGAGATACCTTCTTCAACTCTATGTCTGGTATAATGGTACTTTATGTCGATATATATTGATTTTTCATGATCTCTCGGTTTTTTAGTCAAAGCAACCGCTCCTTCATTATCGCGGGAAAGTTCCATAGGCTCCTGAATGGTTGGAATTACTCCAAGATCTCCGATAAATTTTTTCAGCCAAGCCGCTTCCTTTGATGCTTCATTATCCGCTATGTCCTTTGATTCGTACGTAGAATCAACCATTGTGTCTTGATTGGAACTTTTCCATGTAACTGCTCCACCACTTAACGTAAATACCCAACCAGATTGAGAACGAAAGTTGTCTCTATCTGTTTGAAAGCTAGCGTCACTATACCCAGTCACTCTCAATGTATCACTGCCTCTAAAGAATAGAATCATATCCCTTGTCCATCGCAGATACTTGATAATGTTCTTAGCTGCAGTCCAAGTACATTTCATAGCGTACATGATCGATCCTATAGCCGAATCATAAGGGACTCGACTCACATCAGCTATCTCTTCATCCGTACTGGGGCTTTGAGTCTTACTCAATTTAGCATTGCTCTGAATAGGTAACTCTCCTTTCTTGGAATTTTCCATACTAAACCGTTTTAGTACCTTTTCCAAATATGTAATTTGACTAAGTCCAATTAGTCTTTTCTTTCGATCTCTCAAAATTATTATCCTAAGAATATAGGCAGTCTCTCCTAGATCCTTCATAGTGAAACACTTTCCAAGCCAAGATTTTACTTCTTGCAAGGTTGGAATGTCGTTTCCCATGAGTAGTATGCCATCAACAGACAATACTATAAAAGTTACTATACTCCCACTATCTTTGACATACACACATGACTCATCTTCATTTCTAGAGAATCCAAATTCTTTGACTTTCTCATGGAAACAAATGTTCTAGCTGCGAGATGCTTGTTTTAATCCATAATTTGATTTCTCAAGCTTACACACTCTATTGGGAAACTTTGAATCAACAAAACCCTCTGACTGACTCATGTAAACATCTTTAGCCAACATCCCAATAAGGAAAGCAGTTTTGACATCCATCTGCCAAATTTCATAATCATGAAAAGCAGCTACGGCAAGAATTATCCTAATAGAATTTATCTTGGCCACTTATGAGAAGGTCTCATCATAGTCAATTCACGGGGTTTGAGTAAAGCCCTTCGCAACCAGTCATGACTTGAATGTGTGCACATTTCCATCTATGTCGGTCTTCTTCTTGAAGATCCATTTGCAACCAACTGTCTTTCGACCAGGTTCTTGATCAACCAAATTCCAAACTTGATTGTCATACATGGAATTGATCTCACTATACATTACCTCTTTCCATTTGATAGCCTCAAGGTCTACCATCGCTTCCTTGTAGTTAGTTGGCTCATCCAAATTAATTAGTGTTTGATCATTGATAAACATATCACCATCTAACATTATATGGAAACCATTGAACGTTGGTGGCATGCTAACTCTACTGAAACGAAGAAGAGGTAATGAATTGTCAACTGGGTTAACTAGAATTTATTTAACTGGTTGAGTGCTAGTGTCTTCTAAGGTTCCTACATTGGTTGACTCTTGAATCTCTTCAAGGTCAATTGTGCTCCCAGTGTCCTCTTTGAATAGGAGCTCTCTCTCGCGAAAGACTCCTCTCTGTGCTACAAAGACCATGTTTTCACTAGGTCTATAGAACAAGTATCCAAAGGACTTTTGTGGGTAGCCAATGAAAATACATCTCTCCGTTCTAGATTCTACCTTGTCATGAGTCTCTCGTCTAACGAAAGCTTCACAACCCCACACTTTCATATGTGCTAACGAGGTAACTTTCCATGTCCACATCTTGTGAGGTGTTTTGGCAACCTTTTTAGTTAGCACAAGATTGAGGATATGGGCGGCTGTCTCTAAGGCATTACCCCCGGAAGGAAATGAGAAGAATGGCTTGACTCATCATTGAACGAACCATGTCCAACAAGGTTCGATTGTGCCTATTAGCCATACTATTAAGTTGTGGTGTCCTAGGAGGTGTCACTTGTGAAAATATTCCACATTCCTTGAGGTATTCATGGAACTCAATACTAATATACTCTCCTCCTCTATCAGATCAGAGCATCTTTATCTTCCTGCATAATTGATTCTCGACTTCATGTTTAAACTCTTTGATCTTTTCAAAGGTTTCTGATTTATGTTTGATTAAGTAGATATAACCATACCTGCTATAATAATCCGTAAATGTTAAATAAAATCGATTAGCTTCCCTTGTGGTGGATTTGAAAGGTCCACACACATCTGTGTGTATGAGGTCTAACAAACCTTCACCTCTTTCACAATATCTAGTGAAAGGTGATTTTGTCATCTTGACCAAAAGACAATATTCGCATTCATCATTTGGCCTTACGTCAAATGATTCTAAGACTCCATCCTTTTAGAGTTGGGCAATGTGTTTCTTGTTAATGTGCCCAAGACGACAATTCCATAAGCATGTCTAGTCTAAACCATTAGACAAATTAATGTGAAATACAATGTTGCCTAAGCTATCAACACAAGTGACGGTTTCATCCACACCATTACAAGGTAAAGCTTCAAATATAAAAACATCATTTTTTATAAACTAGAATTGAACCATTTAAATCATTAAAAGAGTAACAAATACCTTGTCTGAACAATTCATGAAATAAAATAATGTTTCGTGTCATTTATGACGAATAACAACAATTAATCAAATCTAAACTAACTTCACTACTAAGCACAAGATGATAAGTCCCAATCTTGGTAACAGGAGAATATTGCCTATTTCCCATGATCATATTCATCCTCAATACTCCACCTCTTCACTTTCTTTTAGTCCTTATAAATCAGAAAAAATATGAAAACCAAATCATGTATCAAGGACCCAAGAACGAGTAGGTTGTGAGTTATTAGTTTGAATAGTGTATATACCTGATGATGATGGCTTCAGTTTTCCATCCTTGATGTCTTGCAGGTATTTGGGGCAGCTCCTCTTCCAATGGCCCTTGTCATTGCGATAGTAACAAGTGGCCTCTTTGGGGTCACTAACAATTGGAATCTATGAGTTGAGCCTTGTCTTTGGGCCATTTCTAGATGACCCAGCCTAGGCCTTGTTCTTCCAGTTATCTGTGGGAGCAGCCTTCCTCTTCTTCCCTTCGCCTTTACCAATGGTGAGAACAGGAGCATTAGCAGAAGGGGCTGGATTCTTTCCCTTCATTCTTGACTCAATAGTCTGTAGCAAGTTGTGGAGTTGGGCCAATGTGGTTTTCTGTGTTTTTCGAATGATAAGCCAATATGAACTGATCATAACAACCTGGCAAGGAGTTCAAGACCACGTCAATGGACAACTCCTTGTCAAAATGCACATTTTGCCTAACAAGGTGTTCCACGTACCTTTGCATGATGGGTTTTGAGCATTCTAACACTTCCTAAGTGTACATGCAACCCTAATAACCTTGAATCTATGTTTTCTCTATATACATGCAAATTTCTTTTCAAGGTTATTTCCTAACTAGCATGGCATGGGGATTACATAAAACATAAACACTAGTAGAAATACATACCTTGTTGTTGCTTGGATTCCTTCAAGACTTTGTGAGCCTAGCACCCCAAATGTTGTGCCTCAAATGCTTCACACAACACCACAAGAATTGGAATAACTTGAGAGAATATTTCTAGCACTCAAAATCGGTTATGCCCTCTCTAGTAACACTAGGTTCACTAGCTCCACATTTTGCTAGCCATAGGGTTCCTTTTATAGTGTTGTCACAATTAGGGTTTACACATGAATGCCCTTAATTGTCATGACTCTTGATTTCCCATGACCCATGGATTTGTAACTCCCATGGACTATCCATGGAGCTCCATATGGTTACATCCATAACCCATAAACCATGGATCATTAATCCACCATAAAAGAATTGATGATTGTCATAATCAACCCTATATATTTAATTAGTCTCACTTTGATCACCAAATTAATCCTAGATTAATACTTGATCAATACTAATTAAATAATACTATTATTAATATATTAGAACTTATAATATATTAATAATCATAAGTGCCTTATTCTCTCATTTAGTCTATCC
Organism: Lactuca virosa; assembly: GCF_052849685.1. NCBI lineage: Eukaryota > Viridiplantae > Streptophyta > Magnoliopsida > Asterales > Asteraceae > Lactuca > Lactuca virosa. The sequence goes on from NC_136433.1 coordinate 150,108,607, forward strand.
AAGTATTGCAATGCCATGCAACCCAAATGGACCATGCCGGGTCGGGTCAAGTACATACCAAATAAAGTTATGGACTTAGACACTATATCCAACATTGCATTCTCTGCATGTGGTTGCACACAGACTCTTCTTTTTTCATCTTGTAAGCCATGAGGGAATTGACCACTTCATATTTCTCTTGACGAGCTCTCTTGTGGTACTTTTCCACAAGGCTATTATTCATCTTATATGGTCAGTGGTCCTCATAGAACCTATGCAACTCAGGATCCATTGTAGCGACCATGATGCAAGCAACTTTTGTAGCATCATTGTAGTGTTTCTTGTAAAAGGATAGTTGTTCTGGAGTAGCTTTTGCTTCATCGATTTCAACGGGTTTTTCTTCAAGGACATACTATTTGCCCTCGAATCGAAGAGCCATCTTGATGTTGCGCATCCAATCATTATAGTTGGTGGCATCAAAGGTGACCTTGGACACGATAGAGAGTAAGGAGAAACCCGAGTGGTGGGTAGACGACGAAGGAGCAGAAGCATCACCAGGAGTACACATCCATAGAGAAAAAGAAAATAGTTTTAGTTAGATGACAATAATCCTTAATATTTTAACCCATAATAAATAATTAAGGCTAGGATCCAAAATAACAACTCACAACTAAGAAGAGGGATGTTGTAATCTTATTGCGAATTTATAAAGGTAGGTAAAAGCAATTTACCAATTTCGAACTATGAAATTACTAGATCTTTTGAGATTCATAGAATCTATCAATGGCATGTTTAATCAGAAAATTATGTTCTACTATTTGTGACTGGGATACCGAGGATCACAAACAAGATGTGAATAACCATACAAATATGTTTCCCAGTCTCGATGTCATTTATCATCTCATATTAATGTACCAGTTAACCACACGCGTTCCATTAATCAATATAATTTTTGAGATGCCCATTATTGCTCTTTATAGTCACTATTAGTGTGCCGGTTAACCCACGCGTTCCACTAACTACTATAAAGTATAATGTGCAATTTTATGGATTAACATACTTTTCACATTTTCCCTAAAGTAACTAAAAGTGGGATTTTATAAAAGAGTTTAGTTACTTTATATCACTATACTTATTAATGAAGTTATTGTCCCATCATATCCGTTCTGATAACGACCCTCCACCAAACAAGGAAGCGGTGGGTGAGAGTTAACACTCATTCAACCGCCATTTTATAGGCAGTTTCCTTATACCCCCCCCCCCCTCTTATAGTTCAGCTTCGTGAATGAGGCATACTAGCGATCCGAATGACTTAATCTTATACATATAGTAATTAACTTTTAATATTATATATAAGGTGTATTTTAAAAACTTTTCAAAATACTAGGTTTAAATTAAATTTTCGAAATTAAGGAACTAGTTTAATTTAAATTAAATCAATTATGTTTTTGATCTTTATCTTTTAATTAATCAAATAATTAAATGTAATTAAAACATAAGGATAATTCACAAATTCAAGATAAGGATATATGATTACAAAGATAATTATTCAGTTTTATATAAAATTTAAAACATTATCTAAAGTAATTATCCTAATCAATTTATGAATTAAGCAAAAAAAATCCGATAATCACAGGGTCCACCATGACGTGGCGAACAATTACCACGTCGTGGTGGAATGGGAAAGAAATGCAGATTCGAAGATCACCAAGTCGTGGCAGAAGAACACCACGACATGGTGCCGCAACAGAATGTCGATTATGTTTCCTCCAATTAGGTTTTGTTCAACTTCAAGCAATGTGCATTCAATTGCTAGACAACCATATGCTCTGATACCACTGATGGGTTGTACATGCAATAACACGGATAAATCCTTATACTCTTCAGGGTAAATGCAACCTATTAAATCTAGTCATAACTCTATTGAAGTAACATTCTATTGAATAACAAGAACCCTATAACCCTAGGTAATTTCGAAAATAATAGAAGAAAAACGTACCTCTTGATTGTTGTAGTAAACAATCAAACAATCCTTCTTGTAGTTGCTTGGAAACTAGCATTGGAAATCTCGTGCCTCTGATGGTTCACACCTAACCCTTACTGATGGGTTTGAGCCATAAGAACTTTCCTATGTGCACATGCAAACCCTAATTGCTTGGATCTAGGTTTCTCTAATTGAACATGCATTGAATCCAAGACTTGCAATACTAGATCTAATGTAATATATTGAATCTAATCATATGAAATCAGATCTGAAAGAATACCTTGAATTACTTGCTTGATACTTCTTCTTCTTAGAGCTTAGAGTCACAATTGTCACTCCTCTAATGGCTTACAAACACCAAATAGCAAGAAGATGATCTTGAGAGAGAGGGAGGAGGGATAGAAATCGGCCCTAGGGTTCCTTGGCTTGCAAGAGTGTCAATTTCTCCACCCCAAGGGTCCTATTTATACTATGAGCTATTAGGGTTTCTCCTTTAACCCTAATTGAATGACTTAGGCCCTAAGCAATCCAAGATCCTTCTAGATCATAGGCTTGGACGAAATTAAGGTTCCCAAGCCCCTAAATTTCGTTCACCCTAATATCCATAAGGATACATAGCCCAAAATACAACTATCACACATTTGACAGTTTATGCCCCTTTATTCAATTAACCTCTTTAAGTCACCAAATTAATTCTCAATTAATATATGACTTATATTAATCAAATAATATTATTATTTCCTCAATATATTATTCTCATAATATATTAATAATATTTCTTCTCTCTTAACAAATCATCTTGTCAAGTTGCTATGGTGAAGGCAACCCAAAAGGACCATGCATAACCGGGTCAAGTACTTACCAAATATAGTTACAGCCTTAGACACAAATCCAAAAGTCTCCCACTTGGATAAGTCTAGTAACTATATATGCAAATATAATCCGATTAGCAATCGTAGCTCTCAAAGACGCTGTCAACTCTAATCTTATCAGTATCCTGTCCTTTAGATAAGGGATCGTATAATCCTCTGTTCTAGATATCGTGCGGACAATTACATGGAACATGGTCATACTTATTGTCCTGCAATTTGTTTCTCGATCTCAGATTCATTTGACATAGAACTTAATTGAACACATCAATTCAGTCCTGACCGGGCCCGGCACATAAGTCAAATCAAATCATCGAGGGGCCCTGATATCGCTTTTACCCTCTTAGGATAAAAGGAACAGATAAACTTCGACTTATATGCATTTATTATCCACTAATCAATTTACACACAACAATACGTTTTATAACATCAAGTTACTGATGCGTTTGCGTATTATCAATGCATAACCAATTAACAAACAATAAACCATATATCTAGGTTTTAAGACTATATGATATTACCATCTTGTGATCACTCGTGATAAATTCCATGAAGTGATTCCAACAAGTGCGGGTTTATTCCAATGCTCAAATCAAGTTTATAAGCACTCATGAACGTTGTAGCAAACCTTTGCTATGTCTAATACACTTTAGACAATCTACACACCAATTCATGACAGTCTTCATTCATATCTACTTCCAACATATGAACGACTGTGGACTATTCGAATAATTCGATTATTATCAAATAATTAATTACTCAGGAAGTCAAAACATGCAAAATGAAACAATAGTTAAACAATTAACACAAGACAGTAACTTTACTTATAAATAATACTCCTTTATTTAATCATCAAATGTCAATTACATTTAGCTATTACACGTTTCCAAACTATCTAATCTAAATTAATATCGTCCTTCAGCCCAATGCTCCTAGCGTGCTGCAAATGCTTAACCCTGCTAAGTCCCTTCGTAAGCGGATCTGCTGGGTTATCCTCTGACGATACCCTCTTTACCACGAGGTGTCCTTCTTCTACTCGATGTCTAATAAAATGATATTTTATGTCGATATGTCGAGATCTACCATGATCCCTCGGTTCCTTGGTCAAGGCAACCGCTCCTTCATTATCACAGTAAATTTCCATAGGCTCCTTTATGGTAGGCACAACTCCAAGATCACCAACAAAGTTCTTCAACCACATAGCCTCCTTTGACGCTTCGCTCGCTCTAATGTACTCTGATTCGCACGTTGAATCAGCTACTGTTTCTTGCTTGGAACTTTTCCAAGTCACTGCTCCTCCATTGAGGGTAAAGACCCAGCCCGACTGCGAACGGTAGTTGTCCCTGTCGGTCTGAAAACTGGCATCACTATACCCTCGCACCTTTAAGTCATCACTCCCTCCGAGGACTAAAAACCATTCCTTGGTCCTCCGAAGGTACTTAAGTATATTCTTGACCGCAACCCAATGAGCTCTGCCTGGGTTCCCTTGATATCTACTGACCATGCTCAAAGCAAAGGCCACATCAGGGCGAGTACAAGTCATAGCGTACATGATTGAGCCAACTGCGGAAGCATAGGGTATTCGACTCATCTCAGCTATCTCGGCTTCTGTACTCGGGCTTTGAGTCTTACTCAATTTGGCATTACTCTGTATCGGTAGTTCTCCCTTTTTCGAGTTTTCCATACTAAAACGTTTTAGTACCTTATCCAAGTAAGTATTCTGACTAAGTCCTATTAGTCTCTTACTTCGTTCTCTCACTATCCTTATTCCTAAAATATAGGAAGCCTCTCTGAGGTCCTTCATAGCGAAACACTTCCCGAGCCAGAACTTAACCTCCTGCAGAGTCGGGACGTTGTTTCCTATGAGCAGTATGTCATCGACATACAAAACGAGAAAGCTAACTATACTCCCACTGGCCTTCACATATACACATGATTCATCTTCACTTCGTACAAATCCAAACTCTTTGACTTTCTCATCGAAGCAAAGATTCCATCTGCGAGACGCTTGCTTAAGCCCATAAATGGACTTCTCAAGCTTACACACTCTATTGGGATGCTTTGGATCGACAAAACCCTCTGGCTGAGCCATGTAAACATCCTCAGCCAACTTCCCATTAAGGAAAGCGGTTTTTACATCCATTTGCCATATTTCATAGTCATGAAATGCAGCAATGGCTAGCATCACCCTAATAGACTTTATCTTCGCAACTGGTGAGAAGGTTTCGTCGTAGTCAACTCCAGGAGTCTGAGTGAAACCCTTCGCAACCAATCGTGCCTTATAAGTGTGCACGTTCCCATCCACGTCGGTCTTCTTCTTGAAGATCGACTTGCACCCGACCGTCTTACGACCTGGTACATTGTCAACCAAATTCCAAACTTGGTTGTCATACATGGACTGAATCTCGCTGTCCATCGCCTCTTTCCATTTTACAGACTCTGGGCCTGCCATGGCTTCCTTATAGCTATTAGGTTCATCTAGATTTATTAGTGTACCATCACTAATATACGTGTCCCCTTCGGTGGTAATATGAAAACCATAAAACTGGGGTTGAACTCTAACTCTTTCGGAACGTCTAAGAGGTAAGGACTCGTTAATTGGTTCAACTGGAGTTCCTCCTCGGGTTGAGCGCCAGTGTTAGAGGTTCCTTCATCGCTAGATTCTTGAATCTCTTCAAGATCGACTTGCCTCCCACTGTCTCCTTGGCTTATGAGTTCTCGCTCTCGGAAAACCCCTCTCCTTGCAACGAAGACAACATTGTCACTCGGCCTATAGAAGAGATATCCAAAGGATTTCTATGGGTAGCCGATGAATATACATCGCTCACTACGAGGTTCGAGCTTGTCGTGAGTTTCTCGTCTTACGAAAACTTCACAGCCCCAAACCTTGATATGTGCCAACGAGGGAGCTTTCCCTGTCCACATCTCGTGAGGTGTTTTGGCAACCTTCTTTGTGGGTACTAAATTAAGGATATGGGCGGCAGTCTCTAAGGCATACCCCCAGAATGAGATAGGTAGTGAAGCACGACTCATCATGGAACGAACCATGTCTAGCAAGGTTCGATTACGCCTCTCAGCTACACCATTCAATTGTGGTGTCCTAGGTGGCGTTAATTGTGAAACTATTCCACATTCCTTGAGGTAGTCGTGGAATTCAAGACTTAGGTACTCTCCACCTCGATCAAATCGAAGCATCTTGATTTTCCTGCCCAATTGATTCTCCACTTCTTGTTTAAACTCTTTGAACTTTTCAAAGGTTTCTGACTTGTGCTTGATTAAGTAGATATACCCATATCTGCTATAATCATCTGTGAAAGTCACATAGAAGCGATTTGCATCCCTTGTGGTGGATCTAAAGGGTCCACATACATCTGTATGTATGAGATCCAATAAACCCTCACCCCTCGCACAAGTGCCAGTGAAGGGTGACTTGGTCATCTTTCCAAGTAAACAAGATTCGCACGTGTCATCTTCCCCTAAGGTCGAACGACTCCAACACTCCATCCTTTTGGAGTTGGGCTATGCGCTTCTTGTTGACATGTCCAAGACGACAATGCCACAAGGATGCTTTATCCATACCATTGGAAGAATCCATACACAACACATCATTTCCTAGGTTATCTACAACCATAACAGTTTCATAAATTCCATTACAGGGCATTGCTTCAAAATATAAAACACCATTTAGATAAGCATAAATCGAACCATTCTCATTATTAAACGAATATCTAAATCCTTGTCTAAATAAACCATGAAAAGAAATGATGTTTCTTGCCATATCTGGCGAGTAGCAACAATTATTTAATTCTAAATTCAAACCATTCCTAAGCTCTAAAGAATACACTCCAATCTTGGTGACAGGCGACGTTCTTCTGTTTCCCATGATCAGATTTATTCTTCCAAGCTCCACATCCCTATTTCTTCCTAGTCCCTGCAAATCAAAACAAATGTGGTAACCACACCCTGTATCAAGAACCCAAGAAATAGCATGAGATGAATCATTAGATTTAATTGTGTAAATACCTGCAAAGGATGGCTTGATCTTCCCATCCTTGATGGCTTGCAGATATTCCGGGCAGCTTCTCTTCCAATGCCCTATTTTGTGGCAATGGTGGCACTCTGCCTCCTTTGGGTTTGGGTTGGGCTTAGCAGGATCAACCTTGGTCCCACTAGAAGAGGAGCCATTTTGGGACTTTCCTTTGTGGTGGTTCTTTGAAAAAGCCTTCCTCTTCTTGCCCCTTCCCTGTCCAATAGCCAAAACAGGAGCAACGGGTGGATTGGGAGTTGGTGCAACAGACTTGTCCTTGAAGTTGCTCTCAGCAGTCCTCAGGAGCCCTTGGAGTTTGCTTAGGGTGACCTCTTCCTTGTTCGTGTGGTAGGTCATCCTGAATTGGTTGTAGCATGAGGGCAAGGAGTGAAGAACAATGTCGATAGCCAAATCTTCCCCAAAGTTGACATTCAACTTGCGAAGACGATCAACATACCTTTGCATCTCTTGCAAGTGCACAGTAAGAGACTCTCCACTTCCCATTTTAGCAGTAATCATATTCGTTATGATCTCATAGCGTTCTTGCCTCGCGCTTTGGTGATACCTCTCCATCAAGTCTAGATGCATCTCATAAGGATACATGTCCTCATAAGACTTTTGGAATTCTGTGTTCATTGTGGCTATCATGATGCAATGGACCTTCGTTGCATCTCGCTCAAGGTTCTCAAAGACAGCCATTTCTTCAGGAGTAGCAGTTTCTGGATTGATCTTTTCGAGCTTCTCATCGAGAACATACTCTTTGTCCTCGTAACGCGCGATTGTGCGAATGTATCTTATCCATTCGCTAAAGTTCGTTCCATCGAATGTCACTTGTTGACAAAGGCTCATTAGAGGAAATGAACTAGCAGCTGCGTTGTTTGCGTTAGACATCTACAAATAGAAAGAACAAAGTTTGATTAGATTAAGTCCCTAATTAACACCCAAAAAAAAAATTAGGGCTAGGACCCAACAACATTATTTACACATTAGAAAAGGGATGCCGTAATCCAACATGCAAATAATTTGGAGGTAAGTGAATGACGATTCACTAATTCTTCACCATGAAAAACATAAGCTTTAAGTTTTAAATGTATTGAGAATTCCTAGATTTCATTGAGATTCATTGAACCTTTCAATGACATGTTTAAATCTCTATATGCCCCTATCGTTTGTGACTGGGATGCCGAGGATCACAAAGTGGGTGTGAATAACCATGCAAATGTACAAGGTGCCCCCACTGTTACAGTTACCTATTCAATGTGCTGGTTAACCACACACGCTCCATTGAACTATAACAAACAATGAGTCACCCTTTGCCACCTTTGCTTAGAACCCAATTAATGTGCCGGTTAACCACACGCGCTCCATTAATGTCTTAGCAAGGGTACAAAGTGTAATTTCATGGGATTGCATCAATTCACTTTTCCTAAAGTAACTAAGATTGGGAATTTTATAAAACATGTTTAGTTACTTTATGTAGATTCATTATACTTATTAATGAGAGGAGGTTTGCCCTATCCTACCCGTTCGGCTAACGACCCTCCACCAGTCAAGCAAGCGGTGGGTGTGAATGTACACCCATTAAGCGCCATTTTATAGGCAGCAACCTTATACCCACCTTATAGACTGGCTTCGTGAATGAGGCCTACTAACGGTAAGACTAGCATTTTAAATTATACATATATATATATATATATATATATATATATATATATATTAAGCTTGTAATAATATAATAGTATAGGGTTGAATTTTAAACTTGTAAAATTCTAGGGATTTGAAATTTAAATTATTCAAATTAAACATTTAATCACAAAATATAAATTTCAAAACTTGAGGACAAGTTTTTGAACTTTTCAAAACATAAGGATCAAATAGCAAATAATATAAATCAACAAATTAGATTATCTCAATTTGATCTTACTTAACATTACTTGCAAAACAATTTACCAATTCAATTCAAATAATCAACAATTATCATATAAGGAAATTATTATTCAACTAATTGGCAATTATCTTTTGTTAGGTCAAGAATATACTCATATATATGATTAAAATCGGATTTTAATGACCTAAAACAGTTAAGGCAAGTATCCTCAAGTAAAACAACAAGAAATCCCGAAACTTCCTCCTTCTGACGCTCGAACTCGCCGAGTACCTCTATGGACTCGCCGAGTTGGAGCTACTCGCCGAGTCCACAGGGGAACTCGCCGAGTACTGCAGTCAGAATCACAAAAATCGAATTTTGTAAGCAACAAGCAATCAACCAATGCATCAATTCAATAGAAATCAATCAAAGCTCTGATACCACTGATGGGTTTGAGCCATAAGAACTTTCCTATGTGCACATGCAAACCCTAATTGCTTGGATCTAGGTTTCTCTAATTGAACATGCATTGAATCCAAGACTTGCAATACTAGATCTAATGTAATATATTGAATCTAATCATATGAAATCAGATCTGAAAGAATACCTTGAATTACTTGCTTGATACTTCTTCTTCTTGGAGCTTAGAGTCACAATTGTCACTCCTCTAATGGCTTACAAACACCAAATAGCAAGAAGATGATCTTGAGAGAGAGGGAGGAGGGATAGAAATCGGCCCTAGGGTTCCTTGGCTTGCAAGAGTGTCAATTTCTCCACCCCAAGGGTCCTATTTATACTATGAGCTATTAGGGTTTCTCCTTTAACCCTAATTGAATGACTTAGGCCCTAAGCAATCCAAGATCCTTCTAGATCATAGGCTTGGACGAAATTAAGGTTCCCAAGCCCCTAAATTTCGTTCACCCTAATATCCATAAGGATACATAGCCCAAAATACAACTATCACACATTTGACAGTTTATGCCCCTTTATTCAATTAACATCTTTAAGTCACCAAATTAATTCTCAATTAATATATGACTTATATTAATCAAATAATATTATTATTTCCTCAATATATTATTCTCATAATATATTAATAATATTTCTTCTCTCTTAACAAATCATCTTGTCAAGTTGCTATGGTGAAGGCAACCCAAAAGGACCATGCATAACCGGGTCAAGTACTTACCAAATATAGTTACAGCCTTAGACACTAATCCAACACTTACAACTACGAGGCTTAAGAGAGAGGAGGGGGGAGATGGAATTTCCGGCTATCTTTAGGAAATGAGGAGTGGCCGAAAAATTAAATCCCTTGGGGTCTTTATATAGCTGACTTAGGAAACCCTAGATAACCCTAATTTGAATATTATATTAATATCTCAAATTTGATAATTTTCTACTCCCTAATTATCTATAAGTAATATTCTAGAAACCCTAGATTTCTCTCCAAGAAACCATCCACCTCTATGGGGAAGGTTCTGGAACCTCTTGTTCAACTATTAAACAATTAAATTAGACCCTTGCACTTTTCATTAATCCAATTAATCCCAAAATTAATTCTAGATAATTTTTGATTAATTATTAATTAAATAATATAATTTCTAATTAATATATTATTTTCATAACATATTAATAAATGGGAATTGAGTAATCTAACCCTTATAAATGATATTTTTGACAAATGTAATTAAAAATGTACCTCCATGCCCTTCAAGGTACCAACATCTCCGAGCGTCTTATTGATAAGTATTAGAACCATGGATAAAGTAGCCTCATGCTCTGCAAAACGCTCCTCCTGAGACCGTAACTACTCGCGACATTGACCAACCTCATTTTTCAATTGACCAACCTCATTCTACAAGTCACTAATAATTTGGTCCTTGTCAATTAATGGGTCAGCGGCCAACGTTGGTGGTGGTGGTGGGTGAGATGCATCATCTATCCGTGTCTACTTTTCTCGATGCTCATGGGTAGGGGAATTTTTGGGTGATGGTGTTAGGGAAGGTGCCCTATGAACTTCAGTGTCGGGAAAATCAGGACGATTAATCCACGCCCAGCTAACAATCCACCATTCAGCATGTTGGATAAGGTGCCTAAGTCCATAACTTATTTGGTATATACTTGACCCGACCCGGCATGGTCCATTTGGTTTGCACTTCACCCGAACTATTTATATGGATAATATTATGAGAATAGTATGTTTGTGACTTATTAATATATTATAAGTTATAATATATTAATATGAAATCATATTATTTAATTAGTATTGATCTTAAATTAATTATGAATTAATTTAGTGATCAAAAGGTGACTAATTAAATATGGGCTATTATATTTATATATAGTATGGGCTAATACTCATTAGGGAATGGGCTAAGCTTGCATGGGAGTCCATGGATGATCCATGGAGCTTCAAACCCATGGATCCTTGGAAAAGGAAAAGACATGGGTTATTAGGGTTTACATGGTTCATAACCCTAATCATCTACACTATATAAAGAGGCTTGTGATGCTTGAAATGACACTATGTGTGTGTGTGCATAAGAGTGGCTGATTTCTAGTGCTAATATACTCTCTCACTACTAAAGGTATGTAATTCTTCTAGTATCTTTTATGTTTAAAAGTACCCCATGCCATGCTAGATAGGTTATGAACCTTGGAAAATTATTTTGCATGTATTTTAGTCAAACATATATCCAAGGTTTCTAGGGTTGCATGAACACCTTAGGAGTGTTAGAATGCTCAAAACCCAACAGTGGTATCAGAGACTAGGCTTGTTTGTTTGATACTTGATGCAAAATAGCTGAAAAAGTCGAAGTTTTTGCTGTCTGGATAGGGGACTCGCCGAGTCCATGGGGGGACTCGCCGAGTCCATTGGGACGAGTCCAAGCACAAATTCATCCTACTCGTCGAGTAGGTTACTGCACTCAACGAGTAGGAGGCTCTGACTGCAGTTTTTCGACATTTGCTGCTGGAAATGGACTTAAAACATTACCCTAAACTGTTTTGATGTTTTAAAACCTGTTTTAGATGGTGTAATGTTTCTGCTAATCCATTTACAATGGCCAATATCAAAATTACATGTTTGTATGTGTTCATATGTTCTTGAAATTTTGATATGATATTCATGTTCTTATGAATTGTTGTTAGATCATAGGAATTATTTGCTAAATTGTTTATTAATTAATTCTTGATCATTTATGTTTTTAATGGCGTCCATAATTTGTCCTCAAGTTATGGATTTCCAAATGTCACTTTCTTTTATGCGCATTTAAAACACATAAGTTACATGAAAATGAAGAGTCTTCATTTTTATGAACCATTAATTCATAAGTTATGAAATGAAAAGTTTTGAATAGTTTCAAAACTTGACCTCAAGTTTTGGAATTTGTAAACTTGCACACACTTTAATATACTTTAATTCCAACCCTTAGCGTTTTAAAAGTTAAAATTCAACCCTTATACTATTTATAACATTAATGGTTAATAATTATATATATGTATAAGATTAAGTCGTTTTACCGTTAGTAGGCCTCATTCACGAAGCCGGTCTATAAGGGGGGTATAAGGTTGTTGCCTATAAAATGGCAGCTTAATGGGTGTCCATTTTCACCCACCGCTTCCTTGATCGGTGGAGGGTCGTTAGCCGAACGGGTAGGACAATGACTTTAAATTCTCATTAAAAGTATAATGATTATTATAAAGTAACTAAATGTTTTTATAAATTCCCAATCTTAGTTACTTTAGGAAAATGTGAAAATGATGTTAACCCATGAAATTCACACTTTGTACCTTACCAAGTCGTTGGTGGAGCGTGTGTGGTTAACCAGCACACTAACTTGAACTAGTAAGGATCACGAAGGGTGACTTAATGTTTATCATAGATTGGTAGAGCGTGTGTGGTTAACCGAAACATTGATTAGGTGATAATATTAAGGGTACCAGGTGAATTTGCATGGTTATTCACACCTTGTTTTGTGATCCTCGGCATCCCAGTCACAAAACTTGCAGGGCACAATCGAGATTGAAACATGTCATTGAAAAGTTCAATGAATCTCAAAAGAATATAGGAATTTCAAAAACCCAATTAAACCTAATAATTCATTTTGTTTTTCGTGGTGGAAATTGGTGAATCGTTATTCACCTACCTTCAAATATGTTATAGCTTAGATTACGGCATCCCTCTTCTAAGTTATAATATATTGTTGGATCCTAGCCTTAATATTACATTTGGGTGTCTTATTAAGGATTCTATTTATATCTAATCTAAACTTGTTTTCTTCTTTTCAGATGTCTTCCAAAAACAATGCTTCGGGCTCTAACCCTACTGGCTCCTTCTCTCTCATGAACCTTTGTGGGAGAGTCATCTTTGATGGTTCCAACTTCATGGATTGGATCCGGAACATCAGGATGGTTACTCGTTACGAGGACAAGGAATATGTCCTTGATTAGGAGCTAAAGGAGCTTGATGAGTCCATTGCTACTCCTGAGGAGATCGCTGAATTCAGGACGCATGAAAGAGATGCTACCAAAGTGGCATGCATCATGATGGACACGATGACAACCGAACTCCAAAAGTCCTATGAGGACTATTACCCTTTTAATATGCACCAGGATTTGATGGAAAGGTACCATCAGAGTGCTCGTCAAGAGCGGTATGAGATAATATCCTCCATGATAACAACTCGTATGAAGGATGGTGAACCCATCACAGGCCACATGCAGAAAATGCAAAGGTATGTGGACCGTTTGCTGAAACAAAATGTGAACTTCCCAGAGGAGTTGGCAATTGATATCATTTTGCACTCCTTACCCTCGTGTTATGATCAATTCTGTATTACATACCACATGAACAAGGAGGAAGTCACACTCAGTAAGCTTCAAGGACTTCTGAAGACCACCGAAAGTGGTCTTAAAAGTAAGTCAGTTGTTACTCCTACTCCTACAACAACCCCTGTTTTGGCTATCGGGCAAGGAAAAGGGAAGAAGAGGAAGCACCCTTCGAAGGGTACCAAGGGAAAGTCTCTTGAAGGCTCCTCATCTGGAACCAAAAGTGGTTATATCACTCCTTCTACCATCCCTAAGGATGTTGAATGCTTCTACTGTCAGAATAAGGGGCACTGGAAGCGAAACTGCCCTAAGTACTTGCAGGATGTCAAGGATGGGAAAGTGAAACCATTCCATGCAGGTATTTACACTATATTGTCTAATAACTCACCATATTCTAACTCGTGGGTGCTTGATACAGGATGTGGTATTCACATATGTTCTGATTTGTAGTGCCTAAGAAGAAGTGAGGATGTGGAGCACGGGAAGATAAACCTGATCATGGGGAATAGGAAGGCTTCACCTGTTTCCAAGATTGGAGTTTATACTTTGTTGCTAAATAGTGGGTTAAAGTTAGATTTGAATAAATGTGTGTACTCGTTAGAAATGGCGAGAAATATTATTTCCTTTCATGCTTTGTACAAACAAGGGTTTACCTTTTTTTTTTGATAATGAATGTGGTGGAATAAATGCTTTCTTTAATAATGTTCTTTATTTTAAAGCATTACCTTGTGATGGTGTGTATTAAGTTGTGTCGGTTGTAGATAATTTAGGAAATAATGTGTTGTGTATTGATTCTTCTACTAGCTTGGATAAAGCATCTTTGTGGCATTGTCGTCTTGGGCATGTAAGCAAGAAACGCATAGGCCAGCTCCAAAAGGATGGAGTCTTGGAGTCGTTCGACCTTAAGTCGGATGATAGTTGTGAATCTTGTCTACTTGGAAAAATGACAAAATCACCCTTCACTGGTACTTATGCAAGGGGTGAGGGTTTGTTGGACCTTATACATACTGATGTATGTGGACCATTCAAAACCGCCACAAGGGATGCAAATCGCTATTATGTGACTTTTATTGATGATTTTATGTCTACTTAATCAAACATAAGTCAGAGAATTTTGAAAGGTTTAAAGAGTTTAAACAAGAAGTAGAAAATCAATTGGGCAGGAACATTAAGATGATTCGATCCGATCGAGGTGGTGAGTATCTTAGCACTGAGTTCCTCGACTATGTTAAGGAGTGTGGGATTGTCTCACAATTGACACCTCCCAGGACACCACAGCTGAATGGTGTGGCTAAGAGGCGTAATCGAACTTTGTTGGACATGGTTTGCTCTATGATGAGTTGAGCTTTGCTACCAATCTCTTTCTGGGGGTATGCCTTAGAGACTGCCGCACACATCCTTAATCTAGTCCCTACAAAGAAGGTTGCCAAAACACCTCATGAGATTTGGACTGGGAAAGTTCCCAATTTGGACCACATCAAGATTTTGGGTTGCGAGGCTTTCGTGAGGCGCGAGACTCATGATAAGCTCGAACCCCAAAGTGAAAGGTGTATTTTCATCGGCTACCCACATAAATCCTTTGGTTACCTCTTCTACAGACCCAGTGAGAATGTGGTCTT
This sequence comes from Lactuca virosa, assembly GCF_052849685.1. Taxonomy (NCBI): domain Eukaryota; kingdom Viridiplantae; phylum Streptophyta; class Magnoliopsida; order Asterales; family Asteraceae; genus Lactuca; species Lactuca virosa. The sequence goes on from NC_136433.1 coordinate 150,123,785, forward strand.
TGTGGCGAGGAGAGGGGTCTTTCAAGAGAGAGAATTTATAAGCCAAGGAGACAGTGGGAGGCAAATTGACCTTGAAGAAATTCAAGAGTCAATTGGTGAAGGAACCTCAGACACTAGCAATTAACCGGAGGAGGAAACTCCTATTGATCCGACTGACGAGTCTGTACCTCCGAGGCGTTCCACAAGGGTTAGGAACACGCCTGCGTTTTATTATGGATTTCATATTACTACGGAAGGTGATACATTTATCAGTGATAGTACACTGGTAAATCTGGATGAACCTAACAATGTTAAGGAAGCCATGGCAGACCCGGAGTCTGCTAAATGGAAGGAGGCTATGGACAGCGAGATACAGTCCATGTATGACAATCAAGTTTGGAACTTGGTTGACAATGTACCTCCGAGGCGTTCCACAAGGGTTAGGAACACACCTGAGTTTTATTATGGATTTCATATTACTATGGAAGGTGATACATTTATCAGTGATAGTACACTGGTAAATCTGGATGAACCGAACAATGTTAAGGAAGCCATGGCAGGCCCGGAGTCTGCTAAATGGAAGGAGGCTATGGACAGCGAGATACAGTCCATGTATGACAATCAAGTTTGGAACTTGGTTGACAATGTACCTCCAAGGCGTTCCACAAGGGTTAGGAACACACCTGAGTTTTATTATGGATTTCATATTACTATGGAAGGTGATACATTTATCAGTGATAGTACACTGGTAAATCTGGATGAACCTAACAGTGTTAAGGAAGCCATGGCAGGCCCGAAGTCTGCTAAATGGAAGGAGGCTATGGACAGCGAGATACAGTCCGTGTATGATAATCAAGTTTGAAACTTGGTTGACAATGTACCAGGCCGTAAGACAGTCGGGTGCAAATGGATCTTCAAGAAGAAGACCGACATGGATGGGAAGGTGCACACTAATAAAGCGCGACTGGTCGCGAAGGGTTTTACTCAGACTCAGGGTATTGATTATGATGAAACTTTTTCCCCAGTAGCGAAGATTAAGTCTATTAGGGTTATGCTAGCCATTGCTGCATTTCATGATTATGAAATATGGCAAATGGATGTCAAAACCGCTTTCCTTAACGGAAAGTTGGCTGAGGATGTTTACATGAATCAGCCAGAAGGTTTTGTCAGTGCAGAGTACCCTAATAGAGTGTGCAAGCTTGAGAAATCCATTTATGGATTGAAACAAGCATCTCGAAGCTAGAATCTTTGTTTCGATGAAAAGGTCAAAGAGTTTGGCTTCTCAAGAAGTGAAGATGAGTCCTGCGTGTATGTCAGAGCTAGTGGGAGTATAGTTAGCTTTTTGGTACTGTATGTAGATGACATACTACTCATAGGAAATGACATCCCAACCTTGCAGGAGGTTAAGTCCTGGATTGGGAAGTGCTTTGCTATGAAGGACCTTGGGGAAGCTGCCTATATCCTAGGGATAAGGATATTAAGAGAAAGGAGTAAAAGACTAATTGTACTTAGTCAGAGTACCTACTTGGATAAGGTGTTGAAAAGGTTCAACATGCAGAATTCCAAGAATGGAGAATTACCGATCCAAAGCAATGCCAAACTGAGCAAGGCTCAGAGCCCGAGTACAGAGGCTGAGATAGCTGAGATGAGTCGATTACCTTATGCTTCCGCTGTTGGCTCGATCATGTATGTTATGCCTTGTACCCGCCCTGATGTGGCCTTCGCTTTGAGCATGGTCAGCAGATATCAGGGGAACCCTGGAAAGGCTAATTGGATTGCGGTAAAGTATATTCTCAAGTACCTACGGGGGACTAAGGATTGGATCCTTATCCTCGGTGGTAGTGATGACTTGAGGGTAGTAGGGTATAGTGATGCTAGTTTTCAGACAGATAGGGATAATTTCCGCTCTTAGTCGGGCTGGGTCTTTACCCTAAATGGAGGGGCAATCACTTGGAAGAGTTCCAAGAAGGAGACGGTAGCTGATTCGACTTGCGAATCAGAGTACATAGCAGCGAGTGAAGCGGCAAAGGAGGCGATATGGCTGAAGAACTTCATCGGAGACCTTGGAGTTGTACCAGCTATTAAGGAGCCTATGGAGATTTTCTGTGACAACAATAGTGCGGTTGCCTTAGCCAAGGAACCAAGAGATCATGGCAGATACCGACACATTGACAGAAAATATCACTTCATAAAACACAAGATAAAAGAAGGACTCCTCGTGGCAAAGAGCGTATCGTCGGATGAGAACCCTGCGGACCCCCTTACGAAGGGACTGACGAGGGTTAGGCATTTGCAGCATGCGAGGCGCATCGGGCTGAGGGACGATATTAGTTTTACGGATTGGATAGTTATTACTGAAACTTGTAAAATGTAATCGACGTTTGATGATGAATAAAAGTTGTGATTTATTTATGAGTAAGGTGTTGCTATCATTGTCAATTAATTACTATTGTTTCAGCTTTGCATGTTTTGACTTCCAGAATAATAAATTTATTCAAATTCTCCACAGTCGGTCATATGTCGGAAGTAGGTATGAATAAGACTATCATGAATTGGGTTTGTAGATGACTAAAAGTGTTTAGTCATAGCAATGGTTGCTACAACATTCATGAGTGCTCATAAGTTATGAGTATTGGAATAAACCCATGCTCACTTGTATCACTTCATGGAATTTATCTCTAGTGATCGTGAGACGGTAATATCATATAAGTCTTCAAACCTAGAGATATGAGTTGTTGCCTATGAGTTGGTTGTGCATTGATTGCACGAAAACGCATCAGTAACTTGATGTTATAAAACGTGCCTTTGTGTACAATTCAACAAGTAGTAGAACAAGCATATGAGTCGAAGTTTCTCTGTTCCTTCTTGGATTAGAAGCGATATATGGGCCCCTCGATGATTTTGTTTTTACCCATGTATCGGGCCCGGTCAGAACTAAATTGATGTGTTCGATTAAGTTCTTTGTCAAACAAATCGGAAATCGGGAAACAAACTGCTGGACAATAAGTAAGACATTGTTCCATGTATTTGTCCGGCTGATATCATGAGAGCATAGGATTATATGATCACTTATCTAAAATAGCGCTTCATAGTTCAACAGAGTTTTCGAGAGCTACGATTGTCGGTTGGTTCCTGAAGCTATATAGGGAAATACAGTTATCAGACTTATCCACGTGGGAGACTGTTGGATAAGGTGTCTAAGTCCATAACTTATTTGGTATATACTTGACCCGACCCGGCATGGTCCATTTGGGTTGCACTTCACCCGAACTATTTATATGGATAATATTATGAGAATAGTATGTTTGTGACTTATTAATATATTATAAGTTATAATATATTAATATGAAATCATATTATTTAATTAGTATTGATCTTAAATTAATTATAAATTAATTTAGTGATCAAAAGGTGATTAATTAAATATGGGCTATTATATTTATATATAGTGTGGGCTAATACTCATTAGGGAATGGGCTAAGCTTGCATGGGAGTCTATGGATGATCCATGGAGCTTCTAACCCATGGATCCTTGGAAAAGGAAAATACATGGGTTATTAGGGTTTACATGGTTCATAACCCTAATCATCTACACTATATAAAGAGGCTTGTGATGCTTGAAATGACACTATGTGTGTTTGCATAAGAGTGGCCGATTTCTAGAGCTAATATACTCTCTCATAAAGTTTTCCAAGTTTGTGGTGTTTTGTGATTTCCATTTGATACATTCACATTATTGGTGTTAGGCTCTTAAACTCCTAAGGAATCAACTCACTACTAAAGGTATGTAATTCTTCTAGTATCTTTTATGTTTGAAAGTACCCCATGCCATGCTAGATAGGTTATGAACATTGGAAAATTATTTTGCATGTATTTTAGTGAAACATAGATCCAAGGTTTCTAGGGTTGCATGAACACCTTAGGAGTGTTAGAATGCTAAAAACCCAACACAGCATGCTTCTCATCTTCCGTCGGCTCTAACTTCGGTACAAGTCTATTACCCTGTTAACAAAATTATAAAATTATAAATAAACATAAATTATAAAATAAATAAATATTCAAATAATAAAGTAACCATACGTCGTTTATTTGTAAAAACTGGTTGCAGTGAGTCTTTTGTAACGCCCTCAGTTTTGACCATGCAACAGCCCAAGGGATCACATTCTGTTGTCGGGTACCAAATAAACTGCTCATCGGAAAAGTCTCAAGAATCCATATCTGAATGTTATCAAACAAATAACTAAAAAATAGTTAGAATGTTAGCAAACAATAATAAATAATAAATTTCATTATATACTTACCTTAAAAGCGTATAAAAACCTTTGTATGGTGTAGGTCAATTTTTGAGGTTCGTTCTTTTTCGGTTCTCCTGGATGTATAAGCTTCTCAACCTTATTGAATACGGTATGTAGTTGTTTGTACAAATGATCCCAAATTATCCACCCCCATCGATATCTGCCACATAAAAAATTAGTTAACAATTTAATTTCTAAAAAATATTAGTAACGATAGGTAATTTAATTAATCAGTATTTATAAAATATATGACATTATATCTGTTGAATTCATCAATGTTGGATAGCAAATCGAAATACTCTTCTGTAACAGGTTGTTTAGCCAACCGCCCTTTGAAACCCATCTCTAACAAGTATAGAAGACATACATGGACTGCATCCACGTTCGATAACTCATTAAGTGAATTTTTAAACACCTTCATAACATGGTATAATTTGACCGAGACATTCGTCGGGACCATAGGAAAGGCATGAGAATGGTAGGCGTCGCCGGATGCAAAAGTAGGAAAATAGTCACCAAACTGGAAGCCGGTGATGAGACAAAAAAAAATTTCTTCCCGAAAGACTACTCGTAACCCCCAATCTCAAAAACCATTTCCTCTACTTGGCTTCAGGGGTCAGTGACAACTTCGTGGGAAAAGACGTAATGTACAAGGAAAGGATCACCATCTACATTAGGAATGTCTAACCACCTCCTGAAACATGTATTCCGGAACATAGTCTCTCATTCGGGTCTGTTTCTGAATGTCGCAAGGATTTCCCCGTCGATTTTGGGTTTACACGAGAGTGTAATTGATACATCAACAATCATGTCGTGTTGCAAAAATAAAAAAGGTGTTAGCACTTCATTTTAAAATGGAAATGACCAATATTCCGGACCAGTTCCTGACCTATTCTTCATATTCCAGTGGCGTTTATCCTGTTCCGGAATGGTTCTTCGTGTTCTGGAAAGGTTCTTCGCATTCCGAAATGACATTTTAAGATCTAGAACAAGACATTTCGATGAAAACCAACAATAACTAAACATCTAAACTACTTTTAAGTTGGTCCTACAATAATGACATCTTTAATTTAATCTCCGAAACGTTTTCATTTCATTCTGGAGGTGGTCTACTACATCCGGAACAGTAAATAACAGTAAAAAATGAAGAACATACCCGTAAAATAATGGGGTCATGGTGCTCGTCTTCCTTGTCAGAGATGGGTGTCGATGCGTGTCAGAGATGGAAGTTGTGTGTCAGAATCGAGTTGTAACGTCGTAATCTAGTTGGAACGTCGGAATTAGAATGCGTCGTTCCGAAATGCCGCCTCAAATTATGTTCTGATTTGAAATTCAAAATCCCGATCCGGAACATATATGGTTCCTCCGGAATAGGCATTTCAGATCTAATGAAATGGGTCGGGCCACCCGAAAAATAATCTGGAAGTCGTTCCGAAACGACCCATTTCGAAATATGTGGTTATTTTAAAAGAAAAGGTTATATTTAAAAAAAAGACTCAAAAAAATGGTTAGATTACTCAATCTGGAATTCTCTCTCTCTCTCTCTCTAAAAGTCATCATATTCAATTACTAAGTTTGAGGGCAACCTAAAAGGACTTTGCTAATAGTTCAAGTATATACTAATTCAATTATTGGCTTAGACACCTAATCCAATACTTTATACTCACATAAGTCCAGAAATAGAATAACTTTTATGGATCCAAGATTGAGCCTTCCTTCAGGGACACGAAGAGAACTTCTTGATCTTCAAGATTCACTCAAAAATGGAGAAATAAGCTTACAAATCAACCACAAGCTAAAGAATGAAGGAGAGAGACAATTAGGGTTTTCTGAAAAATCACCCAAAGGTGCATAGAGGCTAAGAATGATCAAACCGTAGGGGTGAATGACCGTAAATACCCCCAAACCATAGGGGTGCAAATGCGAGCCAATTTGGCTTCGGGCCATTGAACTTGTGTGTGAGTGCGCATCCTGCGGGTACGAATGCACCACCGGTCGACCATAAACACTCGCATCCTGCGGGTACGAATGCACCATCGGTTGACCAAAAAAGTTCAATGACTTTTTTTTCCGGCCAAGTGAGGGTTCGGGCAATCTAGAAGAATTGCTTTATACTGTTGTATCCTGGGAAACAAACACCCATATAGGGCGAATTTTTTTTAAAGAAATTGTGTTAAACACAGGGCCTCGGTCAACAATTTTAGGGTTTTGTTATTTCGTACAGTTTTTTGGTTATATTTTCCTAACAGTCTCAAAACAAATCGTTGGTGCGAAATGAACTTGAAAAAAAATCGTTTATGTTTCATCTTACACTCCATATATATATGAATTTTTTTCTCCCTCACACTTGAAGAATCTGTTTTCAAAAATCATTTTCTAATACATTTTTCTTTTTTCTGCTTTTCTGTTTACATGTATTTAATCGTTTAAGTTTATTGCATCTATAATTTGTTACTGTTTTCAGAAATTGTTTTCTAAAACAGTTTTCAGAACTTTTTTTCTAAAACGGTTTTCAGATTCCATAATCTGTTACTGCAAAGGTCGAGGTACCTGCACCCAAGGTGCTTAAGATAGGACCCAATACTGTTGATTGCATATTTGTTGGATATGAACAAAACAGTAGGGCATATCGATTTCTTGTGCATGACTTAAAAATACCTTAAATTCACAAAGGAACAATAATGGAGTCAAGAAATGCATCGTTCTTTGAAAATATGTTTCCATGTCTTAATAAGGTTGAGACAAGTACTTCAAAGTTAATTGAGCACAATGAATCCTCTTACGAAGAAGAAATAGAGGAAGAAACAGAGCCCCATAGAAGTAAAAGGGCACGAATTGAGATGTCATTTCGAGATGATTTCTACACTTACATGGTTGAAAGAGAGCCTCAAACTTTCAAAGAGGCAGACACCTCTTCTGAAGGCCCTCAATGGAAAGAGGCAATTAAAGCGAAATGGATTCCATTTTACAAAACCATACATGGGATCTAGTGGATTTACCTCAAGGTTGCAAACCACAAGGCTATAAATTGATTTTCAAGAAGAAACTGAAAGCGGATGAAACCATTGACAAGTACAAGGCAAGACTAGTAATAGAAGGCTATAGACAGAAAAGTGGCCTTGATTACTTTGATACGTACTCTCCTGTCACACGTATTACATCTATTAGATTGGTACTTGCAATTGCTTCTATAAGAAATCTTGAAGTACATCAAATGGATGTTAAAACAGTTTTTCTAAACGGGGATTTACAAGGAGAAATCTACATGGAACAACCAGAAGGGTATGTTGCCCCAGGACAAGAATCAAAGGTTTGCAAACTAGTGAAGTCATCCTAGGTTTGAAGATCACAAGGACTGCAAATGGACTTACTTTAAATCAAACCCATTACGTGGATAAAATTCTTGAGAAGTTCAACTCCAGCGATACTACTGTAGCTAGGACACCAATTGATACAAGTCATCATGTAAGTAAACATAGAGGTGAAGGAATTGCACAAGTCGAATATGTAAGAATTATTGGTAGTCTGATGTACCTTATGAGTTGTACCAGACCTGACTTAGCTTTTGCAATAAGCAGACCAAGTAGATATACCAGTAATCAGAGTGATGAACACTGGAAGAGTATTAAAAGAGTATTACAATACTTAAGACACACTCGCAGTTACAAGATATCCCGAGGTGATAGAAGGGTATAGTGATGCAAATTTGATATCTGACATTAAAGATTCCAAGTTAACCAGAGGGTTTTTGTTCACACTTGGAGGTGGAGCTATATCATGGAAATCTTCAAAACAAACAATTATAGATAGATCCACCATGGAATCTGAATTTATAGCACTTAATAAAAGTGGAGAAGAAGCTAAATGGCTACAACAATTTCTAGAAGATATACCGCGATGGCCTAAACCAGTTTCTGCAATCTCAATTCATTGAGATAGTCAATCGGTAATTGGACGGGCGAAAAGTGCTATGTATAATGGTAAGTCTCAACATATCCGTCGTAGACACAACACCATTCGACAACTACTCTTAACTGGAGTTATCTCAATTGACTACATAAGGTCCAAGTATAACATTGCGGACCCACTAACCAAAGGGTTAAACATGGAGTTAGTTGCAAAGTCGTCAAGAGGAATGTGATTAAAACCTATGAACGAATAAGTTATTACGAGGGACAACCCAACCTAGTTGACTGGAGATCCCAAGATCTAGGTTCAATTGGACAACCTACTTGCATATAACATAAGTGAATCACTATGGGGGTTAACCCCAACCCATTCCTATAAACCAAAAGTGATGCAGGATAAGCTTATCATAGTTGATGATAAATTGGATATCATCAAGCTTTAACTTTTAATGATTATGAAAGAATCACCTATGTGAGAGAGAAGTGGGGTCCCGTCAAAGGGAATTGAATGGGTAAATTCCTAAGAGCTCTTACAGAACCAGGCAAGTGTCCATAACCATAACGAACACATCAATGAGAACCTAACTAGGTCGGCGAGAATCATGTGAGACATGTATTGATTATTTACCCAAATGGCAGAACAATTCAAGGACATCGAGTCTACTGGTCCGCTAGTAAAATAAATATGTATCTTAAGGGAAGGTTCAAAGGGTCAAACTTACATATCCTATGCATGATTCAACTGCTGGATTTTACCTAAAGCACCTTGGAATTGCGGACGCTGAAGCAATTTTCATTCATGTGGGGGATTGTTGGAAAATTAATTTTATTAATTTCCAAAATTGGATTTTCTCCATTTTTGAGCATGAATTTCAAACTTTTAATGTAATAAAAAAGAACAAATGATTATGTATTCGTGTTCTCCTCTGTGATACCTTCGTTTTGATATATCACACATCCAAAACTGATTAGAATGAATGAGAAATAACTTATCAAAAGGTGGTAGTTGGAAGAGAAAAAAATAAGTGGGTTAAATGGTTTTAACTCATCCCACATTGATGGGAGTATGAAAAGGAAATGGGTATATAATTACAAATACTAGCTACCTTTGTAAGAAATATTAGAACCAACGCTTTCTATTGCGCGCGCACGCACGGGGGTGCAAATGCGAGTCAATTTGGCTTCGGGTGACTGAACTTGTGTCCTCTCTTACGCTTTTGCTTCATCTTTTCCCTCTTGCTGCAACCAATGTATAATCTGGCCAAGTGAGGGTTCGGACAATCTATAAGAATTGTTTTCTACTGTTGTATCTTGGGAAACAAACACTCATATATGGTGAATTTGTTTTAAGGAAACTGTGTTAAACACAGGCCTCAATCAACAATTTTAGGGTTTTGTTCTTTCTTATAGTTTTTGGGTTATATTTTCCTAACAACAAGTACGTTAAATATCAGTCAATTCTTTCAAAGAAAGAAGCCTAAAATACAGTTCAACTCTAGTAGCAATGTTTTTTATCCATCCGGTCATAAAGGGAATTAGACCATAATCGACAGACACTTTCTTTAAAAAAAACAGACAATCATCTGACCACATTTTATCCTACACCAACCCGTAACATGAAAGAAAACATCAACAGTCCCTTTGTTAACCAAAAAACGATCGATTTTGCTCATATTTAAGCACCATTTGATGGACAAAGTATAAGAATATCCTCCAAGATTCACATAAACCAATTCCACATCCACAATAAAATTGATCAAAATATTTTGCCTGAGGCTTGACAAAAAATAATTTCATCCAAATTACCTTTTGCATTAGAATACACATACTAAAAAATCCAAATAGGCTCCATTTTACCCATCTTTGAGTTTATCATATAATTATAAATTTATAACAAAGATTTTTAATATTAAACTATTTTAAAAGTAAAACCAAACAAAAAATGTTCTTCATTTGGTAGCTTTCTACAATATATGTAGCAACATTTAACTAATACTTTGAATTCACCTGCTGCATAACAACTCTGCCCAATGTCAAATTAATACCGGTCTGACGGTCTTTATATTACTAACAATTTTTAACATATCTTTCGTCAACCACATTAAAAATGTTTATTATAAATAATTTTTGAATCTAGAGAGTAGAGACTAGAATGGGGTCATGTAACTAAATATTAAGAAAGTTTTATAGTTTGTTCTTATTATATATTGAGATCATCCAAATTTTTTAAGAAGTTGAAACAATGAAAGTTCGTCAATGTTTTTGTTTATCTGAAATTAGATTTATACAGCAACCACTTTCCTATTGAATATGGTTATGTTAACTTTAGAATAAATTACTAATCAATTTGTAGTATTTAAGTTGGTGAGTGCTAGTTAAGGTCATAAAAATATTATACACACATCCAAATATAAGCATAATCAAAGTTTCAAATTTAATAAACAATGAATGCAATAAAAATTTATATGGGGTTGTTAACTAATAGTTATATTAGTTTTGTAGGGAATAAAGATAATTTTTGTCTTAATAAACAACAATACAACATGAATATAAACTTTAGTTGTAATTGTGTTGGTTAAAATAAAAGGGCCATTCTTACAAAAATGTGGCCATAAAGGGTTTTTCTATGGTGTATGTATATATGGCTTAGTTTTTGAACACGCAGATAAAATTGAAGTAATATAATTATCTTAACAGGCCGGTCCAGACGGTGGACAATCCGGGCGACCATCCAGGACCCACGTCTCCAGGGGGCCCAAAATTTATGCGTTATGTAGTGTATATATATAAAAAAATTATTACCTAAATGATTTTTAGGGTCTAAAGTTGGTTCAAACTCAAATTAGCTCAAAAGATAAACAATTTAGCTTGCTTGTTATTGCTAATTGAACACGTCTATACTTAATAAAAAATGAAACTTTTTTGAATCTTTATTATATTTGTCTTTGAAGACCTTTTTTTTTCCTTACGCCTCGGGCCTATATATGTTTGGACCGGTCCTGGATGTTAAAATTAACGATGTTGTTAGATCCTTCATATCATAGTTTCAATCTACTAGGGATGCAAACGGGGACGGATATTGGCGGGGACTACAATCCCCGTCCCCGTACCCGACCTCCAATCTCCATACCCATCCCCGACTCTGACCCGCCAAATCCCCGACGGGTTCGGGTGAAAAATTATCCGTCGGATACGGGGAACCCGATGGATACCCGTTTTGTTAATAAATTCAATTGTTTTTGTAAATCTAAAAAATATAAAAAAAATAACATAACAAAAATAACGGAAAATAAAATGTTAAAATATTCCCACTTCTACTTATGAATTCAGAAGAGGATTTGAAAGTAAAACAACTATTATAAATTCAACTAAATACATATCAAAATCTAGAGTACTTTGATCCACAAAGCTTATGATGATCATGCAAGTGTCTTGTTCCATTCTTGTTTTTTCCACTTAATTTTTGCCCATAATAGTTGCATATGGCCTTATCAACTCCATCAATCTTTTGCTTTTTAAAATGACACCAAACTGCATTGCATATGCCAATCTTCTGTTTGATTGTGCAGGTTGTTGATCTTGATTGTCACTAAAATTAGACATTACATATAATAAGAATTACAAAGACGTAACTTCATTTATACATTAAATTATACAAACATTTAAAAAGAATTACAATTTTTTCTATTGTACAACAAATAGCCATAAATCATGTTATTCACATTTATTTATTCATGCATACCAGATTATACAATCATTCAAAAAGAATTACAAATTTTTATGATTATGGATTACACAGGCCTTAGAATTCAAATAGTGATCGATTATACATGCTTTTAGAAATTAAGCCATTAAGAGATACACGATTATACATACATTCAAAAACAATTCCACAAAAATTAAGATGATTATCAACTACACAAATGTTAATGATTGTCGATTATACAAAATTTCAAAAATTGATCGATTCTGGTTATACCATTCAAGTTTCAATCGATCAACCTTGAATATAGAATTGAAATTCCACAAGCCAATCAAGTTTCAACTAAAATACATGAAAAAGATAATACATTAGAAATCAGATTTCAACCAAAATCATACATATTACAATCGTACAAATGCATATATGATAAATCATATTTCAGTCAGAATACATTAAAAAATCGATTGAAGCCAGACATTCATGAGAAATCGGATACATAATACATCGCATTGATGAGTTGTACATTATATGACTACTGATGAGATATTGATTATTACCAACTAGACATGAGATTAGATTTTGAAATCGATTACAGTAAGAGAAACGATGAACAGGTATAGGTGCAACACAATCAAGGAAAAAAAAAACTTACATGTGGTTCGGATTTTGGGGTGGAAACGGAAGATCATCCATTGAATACTTCAATCTGTTCTTGAGGAGTTAAAATTTATTCATGAATCTTGATTTCTAGTAAGTTTGTGTCGATATCTAGGGTTTAGGGTGAGGGAGAAATCGACAATGGAGAAATGACGAGTTTTATTCTTGAAGACTGAAGAGACATTAATTGAATCTAGAACTGTGAACCTGAAAGGATGAATCATGAGAGAAGAATGAAGAGTCGAGTACGACTCCCGAGTCTCGAAGAGATGAAAATGCTGGGAATTGGAACGATATATATATATATATATATATATATATATATATATATATATATATATATATATATATATATATATATATCGGGTTTGAAACGGGACGGATAGTACTATGCCCATCCCCGCTTCGGGTAAGATATCTAATCCTCATCCCCGATCCGTTACCCGCTTAGTCGGGTAATCCCCGATCCGTTCGGGCCGGGTCCCCGCGGGTAGCGGGGAATCCTCGATCCGTTTGCATCCCTACAATCTACTATGATTAACAGCAAATACATGATTTAAATTCAGGAATGTCCAATTTAATTTCAATTACAAAATTAAAGGATCCAAAAAATATGGTTTATCGGGTTGGTGTCAATAACATATCATATAAGATGAATATAATTATAACTTAATACCAAAAATCAAACGTAAATTTGAAAATACCATTCAATGTCTTACAATTGTTCACGGCGATTTCTCATATCTTGAAAATTATATATAAATGTATTTTTGTTAATACTGTCTAACTCATCTTTTTTTAATATATGATACTAAACAATCATTCATAAATTGATCACATCTTATTATGCAAATGTTTATTTATCAACATAATTGATGAAAAATAAACTCAATTTAAACAAACAAAACATACTTAATCAATAACAATTAAACATTTAATTAATAAAAGTAATGAGTCAATATCACATTTACCTGTTATATGATTTAAGTTACTTAACGTACATTATGGATATGATTATATATATACTATACGAATTTACGCGCGTTGCGCCATGTTAAAAATATATTGTTAGAATATAGTTTTCAGACACCTTTTAGTTAATTCGATTCATCAATTTAGGTTTTTTTATTATTATTATATTTAGTGTTTTCCTTTTAACTATGTTAAAAAATATATATTGAATTTATTTTAAACATTATTTGATATTTTACTTTAGGTTTTAAATATTACACTAAATTTTTAAGCTTATTTGATATATTAATGTAGGTTATTTATTTAACTATATATTGAAGTTAACAAATTAAGTGTATCATATTGATAAGTCACAAATTCTTCCATTTATGATAATGTTTACAACTAAAAGCATATTTAAGTTAATAAATTAAGCATATTGTATGGAAATATGAAAAGTTGGGAGTTTCAAATAAATATGGCGAAAGAAAAAATGTTTCATTTATAATATAGTATGATATGATGATTATAGTTTTAATTTTTAAGTCATTGTGATATATACAATTATTTGATAATTTTATAAACTGTTTAAAATTGTGTAAATTATATATCAAACGTATGATAATCTACTTATAACGGGTAACAAAATGTATGAACAAAAATATGAACTACAACTTTTAGTAACATAAAATTACAAAAACATCTATTATAACATTTGTATTAAAAAAGATATATATACAACGAATAATAAAAAATATGAAAAATAAACACTACAACTTTTAATAACATAAAAACACTAAAATATTTATTATAACATTTATATTAACTTTTTATATTTAAATCACAAAAATCTCTTCAAATACATTAATGTTTTTAATGAGCAAAACTTTACAACCTTATAAAAAAAGGAAAATAAAAAGTTATTAGTGATTACTAATTAATAATCATAAGTTAAAAACTTTTGAGTTGTAACTAATAACTATACATAAATTAGAAAACTCTTGAGTTGTAGTGTGAGTTTCAAATGAATACGGTACTTGGAAATGTGTATTTATTATTATTATTATTATTATTATTATTATTATTATTATTATTATTATATTCGTCTAAGTAATTGGTTTTGATGCATCATTTTAATCCCTTCAATTATTAAACATAAAGATATTTAATTATAAATTTATAACATACATAGGTGCATATATATGTTAAACAAATCACATATAATATATATTTTCGTAAATGTCATATGTAATTCTTGTCGTAGTAATATGGATAAATTACTTTCATATGAAGAACATATCATGATAAGTCATCATAATTACATATCAAATGTTAAAAATTATGTTATTTTTTAAATATTGTCTTGTAAATATGTTGTGTAGGATAACCCAACAAAAAAATAATAGAAAATAAACATAATCAAAATAGAAAAACTACAATCAAATAAATAAGAACATTGCGTGGTTGAATATATAAATAAAAATGTTACATAAATATACGTTTAAATCAAAAGAAAAAACTAACATTCGTCTACTTTGCTCAAACAAAAAAAAAACCTATATCTGTTTTCTGAATCTTCTTTTTTTATTTAACACCATTCAACCATAGAAACTTGATAACAATTATTCACTAACCTGCAATCAAAATGTTTTTCTTGAAAAAGAAGAATGAGAAAGATATTTCAAGCAAAACATTGATGTTTGGAGAGTCACATTCAAAATTGATTAATACATACAAATCACATATAAAGATCAAATGAGAAATTGAATATAAAGAAAGAATAGAAAAGCTTCATTTGTTTTGGTTGAAAGAAAAAATCATATTACAATTATCATCGATGCGACATAACCCATTTCTTCAAATCATCATATTTGGATCGTGAATGCTTCAACTATATGAAAACTTTTGACTCATAATATCTTCAACCAAATGACGACTTTTTGTAAGAAAAATCGACTAATATAACTACATATATAATGAAGGTGAAAGGGTGTGGGGGTTTCAAATGCATGAGGTGTTGAACTTATAGAGTGTGTGATTTTCTTGGAATGGGATTATATGTGATTAATTACTTTGAAGGTGAAAGGGTGTGGGAGTTTCAAATGCATGAGGTGTTGGCAAATTTTTATGGGGGTTTCAAATGCATGAGATTCAAGAAAAAATGCTAGCTTTATAAGTATGTATGATATGGACTATCAAATTTCAACAAACTTAAATCATTAAAAAGTATAGGTACTTTTTTTCGAAAAAACATAAAATAAAATAGAAAATAGAAAATATAAAGTAAAGTAGAGTTTATGCTGTTGACGTGCCTTATAGGCTTACAGCTTAGATAACAATTCAAAAGTCTAAGGAAATTCTATACATATCTTTTAAATTGTTTTGTTTATTTTTGTTATGAGTGGAATAGTATTAGTACCCACAATAATTTGACAATTTACATGAGTAATGACGATACATATAGTAGCACCCGAAATTAACTTGGGTGATTCTATATGTAATTGTGAGTGGAATAATATGTGTACCCCTATGATTTGATGATTTATGTGAGTGATAGGGTATGTATAGTAGCACTCATTAATTTTTGTTTCTTTTCAATGTTCTTACTTTAATCACATAAAACGTTTCAAATTACTTTGCCTCTTTCAACTTCAAGACAACCGATCGAATGAACTAGAAGCAGCTTCAAATTGTCGGCAAATCTCGTTGGCGTATGTCTGCCGATTACCGATGAAGCAAGAGTATAGAACCAGAACCAACAGTCGAGTGGAGAATCGAAGAAAGGAAAAGGGTATAGGGTAGAGGCAGTGAGCCGGTGAAAAGTAATGGGCAGCTACGACGGCTAGCGACGATGTACTCTCCAAAAAATGCCAGCCCATCGAAAGTAATAATCATGTATTTTTTTGATATTGTTAGGGGTTTTACCAAGGCTATCAAGGTTGGGTTCTTACCTAAGATCATTTTATGTGTTGTAAGATCGTGAGCGTAAGATGGAATCGGGATCGAAAGATCCTATCAAAATGAACTCGTATTCAAATTTTCTTGTAAGGTTTTGGATGTGAAGTATACATTATTACTTGATGTTGATTAAGAAGTCAATATGAATCCAACTTAACTTTTGAAACATGATCCATAATTTTTGTTGTTGTAAACCGTAAAAATTAGTAAAAAACATCTCAATTAACAAAAAAAGAACAATATTATTATAATCAACAACTAAAGGCTTAAAATCACAATTGGAATATCATGAGTGTAAGCTGTCTAATTTCTGATGAAGTGATGAAGTGATGATGCTCTACGAGACTTCTTGCAACTTGCTATGCTCGATTTCAAGTTGAATATTGTAACATCCTTATTCCTGATACGTTTGATTTCCTCGTTCCATTTTGCTTATTTGCTGAAAACTAAAAGTCGGAGGTTTCCTTCTTGAGCGTGGCTGCTTCTTTTGGGAGCGGCGCGTCTAAGACTATGGGTTGAACGTCTTTTAGGGTTTCGGGGCTATTTAAACACACTTAAGCCTCTAGGATTTGATCAATTGCAGCCTCCATCACCCCTAGTGAGTGTTTCCGGAACCCTCGCCCCTTTTCCTCCTATTTTGCGCTTGGTTTCACCTTGAGAGCTTATATTGCTTTGATTTGTGCATGAAGCTTGAAGATCAAGTTTTCCTTTAATGCATTGAAGTGAAGAGCAAGTGTAGATCCAACAAGTTTGCACCTTTCTTGGACCTTTATGAGTATAAAGCTTCAAGATTTCCTTCTTGTTTGATAGATTTTGCTTATTGTCTATTTTATGCACTTTTGGTCCCATTTTGGTCGTGAGCTTGGAATTGAGATGACTCCATTTCCTTTTGAACACTTAGGGTTGTTATATGGACCATTTGGACTTGGAAAGTTGGTATCTTGTGCCTGTTCTCTAAGCCATGCAAGTTGTGTTGGCATTTTAAGTCGTTTTGGTGTTTAAAGTTTAGATCTTGTTATATTGGAGTGTCTTAATGGATAAAGCTAGAAACTTTATCCACTAATACACTGATAAGGAACAGACCTAGAAGCTTGGGGGATTGGAGTGTCTGGGAGTGGCGTGTATTTCCTATGCGCGATACACCTTTCTGATTTATCTGTATCACGCCTGTGTAAGCTAGGAAAATCGATTGTTTTTTCATTTAGTGGGTGTCGGGCGCCCTTATGAGGCGCAGGGGGGGGGGGGGTGGGGCTAATTAACCAATTTTTTAGGTTGTTGCCTTTTTGACTAAGTTTAACATTAGGTCAAACTTTAGGTTTGTAGGCCATAGGCTGAGATTTTACCTTTTAATTAATATGTATGTGGTTTGTAGTACCACACATAACATTTCCTGTGAGTCGTGGTGTTTATCCGATTCGTATATGAGGTGAGTTTTCTCACTATATTATGATTGGACATGGGTTGTCATGTTATGCTTTTTGTATTATATTCTTGTTGGCGTCGCCCATTGTTATGTTAAGTTGCGCGGGTCCCATTATTCAGGACGAGCTCTAATACTCAGTGTGGGGTCTATTTTTCGGCATAATGTCCATTATTTAGGGCGGGGCCCATTATTTTTGTTGAATGTGGTATATTGGGGAACTCACTAAGTTTTGTGTTTATGGTTTTAAGTTTTAAATTTTTCAGGTACTTCTAGTAGCAAATGGAAGAGATCATCCTGATTTCATCACATCCACCAGAGATTCTACACTATCTGTTTTTATGATTTCACTCTGATAGTTTATTGGAACTCGATACTCATGTTTTGAATATTGTGGGTTTCGAATGATATCAAATGGTTTTAATTTATTCTAAAAATGAAAATTTTACTCTATAGTTTGGGACGTTACAATTTGTTATCAAAGTCTTATTTTGAGGGATTCGGGCTAGCACAGGGTGCATCTGAACTCAAATTGGGGACTGCAAATACATTTTTACAAGAAAATGTTTTTTAAAAGGGGTTTTAAAAGAAAAGAGTGTGCTGTGTTCAATCAGTCAAAGCTCAAGTAAGTAATTCCCAGAATACCCATACATGAATGTTATGATTATGATATGATATGATTTGTATGATAGAGATAGGCTAAGTGTAACCTCTCAAAAATCATGGTAAATTTAAATTTTTCAAAAACAACCCATTTCAAGCATAAAGTGTTTACAAAACCGTTGTTTCAAAAGTATAAACATGATCAAAGTTTTTCCAAAGAACCACTATCATAAAAACAAGAAGATGTACACGATCACGCCTTCGCTTTCCCGTGATCATCAAAAGTACCTTATACAATAAACTGAAATCGTAAGCCAAAGCTTAGTGAGTTCCCCCAAAGTACCACCACGCAACACATAATATATACAATTCAACATGCTGGGTCCGCAACTTCTTGGTTTGATTACCCTGGCCCACAACCTCCCGGTTGGATTGCCCTGCATATCACGTACTGGGTCCACAACCTCTCGGTTGGATTGCCTTGTATATCATGTACTAGGTCCACAACCTCCCGGTTGGATTACCCTGGCGCACAACCTCCCAGTTGGAATACCCTGGCCCACAACCTCCCGGTTGGATTGCCCCAGTCTGTTGACTGATAGCACAAAGTAGTAGTCTCAACCCCAACATAACATTTCGACATATAACATATAACAAACATATTCAGAAGACAAATAATCATACATCCAATACTCACAGGTAGCACTACAGATCTACCAGTCTAACGGATGATAGCAGGTAACATACAATCATACAGTTCTACGGCATACTCAGCATATCATCAATCAGTATATATTAAGATATCAATCCAATGGGTTGGCCTTGGTTCCTTCGACCCACAAGTACAGTGAGGAGAACTCAGCTTTTAGTCTGAAATGGTCGTTGCACAGTACACAACTTTGAATATCAGCTCTACTGGTCACCTATCCAACAAATAGTGAGCAATTCTCAATTACAACTCAAAATACCCGAAATACCCTTATACCAAACTTGGTCAAAGTTAAAGTCAACTACAGCAGGTCGCCACGCCGCAGCCATTCTTGCCAATGTTGTGGCCACCAAATGATAAAGCGGTCGAGTCTCAGCCCAACCACCATGCGATGGAGACCTTGGCCATGCCGTAAGCACTAGCCTCCCCAACAACTTAATGGATTAAGTCGATTTCCTTGATCTTAAGGGCTCCAAAGCCCATATCTGATCCATTCTAAGGTCCATGTGGATAAAGTTTCCAACTTTATCCCTTTAGACTCTCTAAGGGATAGGGATCCCATTTCTACACCTAAAATGGTCAAGAACATAACTTGGCTTAGCCCAGTAAGCACTTTCTCTTGAAGACTACTAGATCTCTATTTCCAGAATGTTTCTAGCATCAAATATTAACATAAAAATCCTTATTTTCTAGACATGCATGTCAAATGCATGTCTTGGACTCTATTACGTCAAAATGAGGGCTTTTGGACAAATCTTCCATGCATGATCCTAAAACCCAATGTTATTCCAGATCCAAATCATATATGGTCCAAAATGACTTGTAGATTCATAAAGTTTTCAAATTTATGAGATCTCACCACCCAATAATCAAGTACATAAAGATTAAGGTATAGAAATCTAGATCTATGCACAATAAACCAAAAAGCATGGAACTTGGGGACTTACAAGGGTCCAGAAGATGCACAATAAGATGGTGAGAATAGTTGCTTGCTGAATCCAATCCTAGAAGTCACCTCCTTCTTCTTCAATTCCCAAAAATCAACACAAAAATCTTAGAGAGCAAAAATGGAGGTTAGGGTTTTCTTGGACACTGAGGGTGAGCAAACCCTAGCCATCATATTCCCTTAAATACGACACAAACCCCAGATATTAAGGTTTCTCATTAAACAGCTCCCACGTCGTGGGCATAGGCTGCCACGTCGTGGTGGCTATTTAAAACCCACGATACATTAACCATCACCATATCGTGGGATTCCTTCACCGCGACACGGTGCCACCCAAAATCCAAAATATATATTAAATTAAAGTACCTCCAAGAATCTGGATGTTACACTAAGGATCTACTCTGGGTTGCATGCTAGAATGTCTGTTTAGGAGAGATGCCTAATTATGCATTTTGTATGTCTACTTTGTACTTGTCAAGGACTATGCTAATATTGATAATGGTTTGATGAATAATTTAGGATGCTACATGGCTAGAACTAGATAGCCTTATAATTTTTTTATTAAACCTTATTGCATGTTCTTGTTTGATGAAGGCCTTACGGTAGATACATCTATTCAAATGTCTATGTTTTCTTGATCATATACGATCTGCATTCATGAGGCGATTTATTAGCACTACCAGAGACCTTTTCAGCATGAGGGTAGTTGGAGGAAGTCCAAGTAGTGCTTAGGAAGTATCTAAGTGTGTGTGTACATTATTACTCAAGATATTATGTTTGTATATATAGGAAGTAACTAAGGAATGTTGGTTTGATTCTTGAGGAAAATATGGATATGTGTGGAAGGTAGTATGGTCCCGTACTACTGGAAACACATGATCTATACTTGAGTCGATGGGAGTCATAAGACTTCTAAGGAACTTGTAGTGTAGATAAGGATTATATGCATGTTTTTTACCTTTCTGTTGTATTGCAGAATGGTGATGACTCGTCAGTGAGGTGACATTGGTTCTGGTTCAAGCTGCAGTTCTAGATTGAGTGATGTTGAGTTGCACGAATTGATCACTGCTGAGGTTTCTAGGGTCATTCTGTAGGATATGTCTGGCAAGTTTGGCCTCATAAATGAGGAGATGGTGGCGATGACGGATAAGCGCAACGTTGCAGAAATCGGGATTAATCGTGGATTAATCGTTTGGCGTTCTCCAACTGACTAGGATTAGGGGTGCTTGATGGAAATTAGGGATTAATTGGGTTTGGCGGGATTAATCGGTCTTGGCAGGATTAATTGGTCAACAAAAGTAAAAAAAAAGTAAAAAAAAAATCAAAAAATAAACTTTTTTTTTCTCCAAAATTTTCAAATTTTCAAATATTATACCAAAATGTTCATATTTTCAAAATTTTAAATTACAAATTTTCTTATTTTCTTATTTTGAAGTACTTGTTTTTCTTAAGATATATTAATCTTTGATTAATTTTAATATTTTATTAATAATCTATGGTCCCCGATTAATCCCTTAATCTCAGTTGAACGTCGAGCGATTTTTACAACCTTGAATAAGCTTATGCGGACTGATATGGCAGCTCGCCAGACCAGGGCACAGGTCTCACTTTCCATGACTTTCGCGCTTGTGGGGCTCCTTAGTTTTACAGGAAGAAAGAGCCCATTATCAGTATTAGATGGATTGCAGACATTGAGAGTGTCTTTATTAATAGCCCCATGGGACAAAGGCTAGGTTTGCAACATGTCTTACTCGTTATGGAACTAGAGACTGGTGATGTGAGGAGGTTCGGGCTCTTGGGGCAGAGGCCACCGAGGCTATGACCTGGATAGATTTTGTTACTAGATTCAGGGCATAGTTTGTACCTGCTATTGGGTACATCAACTGGCTTAGGAGTTCCAGGATCCCGAGCAGACTACAGTGAGTATGGTGGAAATTACTGCCAAATTCAGAGAGAGAGAGAGAGAGAGAGCACAACTTGTTCCACAGTACGCCGCAGATGAGAAGAGGAAGATGGTTAGGTATCATGACATGTTGATGACTGAAAATTAGGAGTTTCTCAGTACAAAAAGCTACAAGATGCTTGAGATAATTATTGATGCGGCACGGGAGAGGGAGATTGAGTTGGAGCTTCAGAAGAAGAGCAAGCAGCCACAAGTTTAGTCTGCAGTCACTTCGGCTAAGAAGTCCAAGACTACTAATTGATCACGTGAGAGGGAGAGGTAGAGGGGGTTGAGTTATGAACCGATTCATGGATTATGAATCAACCTAACAGTTTAACATTATTTTTCCTGATTTTTGATTTCTGATGATCAAATCATACTACTAATTGAACACATCAATTTACTACGTACATGGCCATGCACATTATATATCAGCACGAAATCATCGAGGGGCCCAAGGATATCGCTTCTCCTGTTAAGGGAGAGGGAACAGGTAAACCTTGACTACATAATTTTTGTCTACTTGTCAAATCATGGATGGACTTACTCGTTATGACCACCAGTTATGGATAGTGTTAGAGCAAGACCAATGCACAATCAACTTGTATGCAAAGAACTCAATGTCTCTCCATTATAAGAATTAAAGATATTATCATCTCATAATTACCTGGGAGAGAATCCATGAAGTAATTTCTATCAGTATAGGTTGTTCGAATACTAAAATCTCCATTTCAAGTACTCATGAGTGCTAAATCGATCTCCATTATATGTCCAATCTCTATGGACAACCCACTAACCTCATGAAAGTCTTGATTCCTATATTCAGTCCCAAGGGTATGCTCTGCTGGCAGTTTTGAATAAATTAATATTTAGGAAGTGTGTTCAAAACATGAAAAGGAGAACACAATGATAAACTAATTGAAATGATTGATCTCTATCATATATTAAGATCTCTACCAAATCCCATAATGTACATGATTTCAAGAAGATAATCCCAAGAAAGCGAGTTATAAGTTTTCTCAAAATCAACCTTGAAAATCATGATCTGCTGATGATTGAACTTAAACCAAGAATGACCTCATTCAAAATAAAAGGACCATCCAAAATTGCCTTCCTTTGACAAAGGCATATTGATCCAGACTAACCACACTCCTAATAACCTCCGCCAACCTTTTCGCTAAAAGTTTGCCAATTATCTTATATTAACAACCAATCTAAATGATAGGTCTATAATCCTTCACAGACTTCGAATATCTGATATTGGGAATCACCGTGAAGACCGAAGTGTAACATCCCTTAGGGATGCCAGGCTGGCTATGGAAAAAGAACACATACTAGAATACATCAACCTTCACCACCGCCAATACCTTTTCACAAATCCAAACGAAAATCCATCTGGGTCTGGAGCTTTGTCTGAACCATAATCCCATGCCACACTCTTTATCTCTTTAATAGTAATTGGGATCTGAAGAAAGTTCTTTGCGAGTCAGAAAGAATGGCGAAATGATTCGGGTTGGTGTTAGATCGAATACCTTACTTCTTGGAAAATTGAGACATATAGAAAGATCTTAAAATTGTAAGACATTAAAACCGTAACAACCATGGTCTTTGCTTTTGTATTCCATTTTTCCTTATTTTTTTCTCAGTTTCCATGTAAAACATCCCTCTAATTTGTTAAAAATGTTTTTGATTTGGTATTTTTCTTGTTATTATTAGTTTTTGGTTATTTTATTGATTTCCCCTTTTTTCTCACATTTCAGGTAACATTTTTTTATAATTTGTTATAGATATAATTGTATATGATTTGGTATAATTTAACAATGCAATGGGTGTCCAATTAAGAAATTAAAGGGTGTCTAGATAAGAAATTTGACATAAACTATAAAAATCAAATTAAGGGGTGCCCATGGATACCCTTTAGTGTAGTGTTTCCCTTGACTAAGGACATGATATGTACTTTCTAATCCAATAGGCATGGATTTCTTCGAGAGGTCAACAGCTAGATGGCAATACAAGGGAAGCACCACATCAGCTTTGGTGTACTCCCAACGCAACCACAAATCGTTGAAGAGAGATGATGAAAGAGAAAGAGAGATCTAAGAGAGTAAAGGGTGAGAAACAAAATAAAGATAGAGATAAAGTGTCTGACATGGACTCTCGTGGTACAAATCACAATAAACGGTGTTGTGTCAGGTAAGCACAATGTCACCCCCGAGGTGGTGTGTACAACAGTTTTCCTCCTCCAGTTCATCACCACGACACCTTCGTTACAAGTATTCACATCGACATATTGTCATTTAGGAATCTGTCTTTAAGACTTGCAACTTTAATTATATTAATTTTATAATCAAAGGATCATATTTAAATATTAAAATCTAATATATATATATATATATATATATATATATATATATATATATATATATATATATATATATATATATATATATATATAACATTCAAGATTTGGTATGTTTCTTTAACCCTTATTGTAAAAAAGTTCTTCTCATTTTAGTCCCTAGCTAGTACGCGGGACTTACTCTATCAGTACGCTTAGCATACTAGGTCATTTAAGGATCGCAGGTTCACCCACATATGTTGGGCGTACGTGGGAGTACGTGTCACAACTAGCATTTTTAGCTAGGAAATTTTGTCTTCATGTAAAAATCAACTCTTGTATAACTTGTAATCTAAGCCGATGTCATGTACTATGCTCATTCAAAGTCAACCATTCAATCAAAACTCATGAGTGAAGTTCAAAACCTAATTCAATGCATCTCATATACTCAACTATGGGTTTTGAAACCCTAATATCCCGGTTCAAACTCAGAATGGACCAAAATCTTCTTATTGGGCCTAATGGGCCAGTAAACTATCAATTTGGTTATTTTGGGTTAAGGAACCCTATTTGTGCCTTAAATAGACCCATATTCATTAAATAATAGCATTTCGGGCCATAAGACTTCTCATGGGCCTTATTGGGCCTAAAATGTCTCACTTTGTCATCATGGGCCTTAATGGGCCGTAGATGTTTTCTTGAACCTTAATGGGCCGTAAACTCCCTTTCCTTATCACTTTTGGGCCGTAAACCCTCATATGGGCCCAATGGGCCGAAAAATTTCAATTTGGGCCTCATAATTTCGAAAATAGGCAAACAAGGCCCAAACCCTTTTCCTTCTCTTTTCCTCCCCCCTCATTCTCGGTTATATAAAAAAATAAAATATAATAATAAACAAAGGGGTGAATTAATGGCTTGACACCTCAACATTACAAGATGGATTTCCATGCAAATTATACAACATATATCTACGATAGTCTCATGTACCCATGCAACCATCTTGTCACAACTTCTCTCTTCTCTTCTTCTCCCTTCTTATTATCGGCCAAAGTCCTCTTCACTCACCACTCTCCATTTAAACTTCCAACACCATATAACTCCTCTCAAATCCATCTAAGGTTCTCTCATTTTCATCCCTCAAAATAATTCGTGAACTAAGGTGTGTTCACCAAGGTCTTCTTCAAAGATCATCACTAATTTGGTAAGCTACTCTTTAAGCATGATGATTAACTTCATTTTATGATAATCTTCACTCCTTAACACATCATTTCATAATCCATGCCCTTAGATCCATCTTAAGTTCGAAAAACTCCACTCAAGAAGCTTCTAGGGCCGAGATCCTCATCATTCTTCATCAAAAACCGAAATCTCCAAAGCAAAGTGAGTTCGTACCCCCTATTTTCGGTTTTTACTATGTTTTGGGGGAGAATACAAGTTTTTTTGTGTAGATCTATGTGTATATGCATGATTTTGTGTGTTTTTCACGATATAAGTGTTATTATTTGTTATAAACTTCATAAACTCAAAAATATACTAACTTATGATGATATTTATAGAACATAACACTTAACACAACATATAATGTAAAGAAAAGGTTTAAAACACTTCAAAGTTGTTTAAAACTAAGAAAATTGCATGAGAGGGCCAAAATGACAAAATAATCAAAAGTGAGGTTCTTTATAGAACTCACGGCTTTAAGGGACCAAAAAGGAGTTATTTTTTATAAATATGAGTCTTTACGGTATTTGCGATTTTCAAGGGGCTAAAAGTGAAAATTATCACAAATGGGCCTCATTTGGGCTTTCACGGCTTTTGGGCCAAAATTTTAAATTTTTTGACTTTTGTGGGCTTAAGTGTCATTTTACATAAAGTTGTGCCAAAAATGAAAATTTTCGATAAAAAGGGTTGAAAATGTAAATTTGTTAAATCTTGGGCCAAAAAGATAAAGTTATTTATAAATGGGGCCGAGAATGCACATTTTCATAAACTTAAGCAAAAAAATGATATTTTTGACAAAAGAGGGTTAAAAATGTTATTTTTACTTAAAACTAGCCTTAAATACAAACTTTTGTCCTTGAAGGACCTAAAGTGTCAGTTTTACCAAAAACGAGCCTAAATTATAAAAAAAATTCGGTTTTAAGGACCACAAACGTCTTTTTACTAAAAATGGGTCTTTTAATGTCCTTTTGGTAAACAACTAAACTTAACAACCAGCAAAAACATCAAACAGATCAATTATGTCATTTACGTGCTTATTGGGCCTGGAATAAAATTTACATGTTTAGAGGGCCTTAGTTGTCCTTTTACATGTTTACTGGGCCTGGAATACACCATGCATGCTTATTGGGCCTGGATTATAAATTACATGTTTAGTGGGCCTTAGTTGTCCTTTTACATATTTATTTGGGCCTAAAAATATACCTTACATGTTTATTGGGCCTTCGTGGTCCATTTACATGCTCGTTGACTTCACACATTCACAAACGTACACGTTGGGCTATAAAAACTAAATACTTATATGGAAATGATATACTCTGTGCAACTTCATATTCGCGTAAATTTGGTTAAGGATCTTGTTAGACATTTCGGTTAACACCTATTGAGTGTACAATCGTAGCCAGTAGTTATAACCAGAGTCTCCTGGAGGGAGAGCGAGAGTTTGTGTATAGATCTATACGGGGGTGACACCCCACACCTAATATGTTCGCTACAGTTAGACTAGGCCAGTCTAGGGTGACAAACCTTACCATAAACCCATCGGCGTCCAAAGGAACGTCATGACAGGCGAATTTGTCATTATTAAGTATGGTTATAAAGACTCACTTAGAGGAATTAACACCGTTATAAAATTTACGGAATACAACATCTGTCGATAATACGGGAACACACTCTCAATGTATTCAGTTTTAGGGTAATGAAATCACAACGTCGTTTTATAAACAGACAACATCGGGTTGCCTGGAATTATTCACTTCATACACTCACAAACATTAACACACATGCATTAATACAAGATCTAACACAAACCTTTCAAACCGTTTTCAGAAAATATCGGATTTTCTGGTGATTACAAAGAAATACAAAACATTTTCTCAAAACATGTTTATGAACTCACCAACATTATTTATGTTGACCTTTTTAAATTAACTTGTATTCTCAGGGAATCGTTGAGCAGGTTGGTCAGCAAGAATACTTGGATATTTTGTTGTGTTAGTACTATATTTGGATATTTTAGCATGTAATATTAAAATACAATACTTGATGTAAACAATGACAGGTGTAATATTACATGTGTGATGATGATGATGTTTGGTTTCAATTATATACACTGTGATGATACTACAAAAATCAAGTCACCCAAGCCCCCGGACATTTCCGTCGTCTGGTTCGGGGGTGTGACTGTACGCATGGCGTACGCAAGGCACGGCCAAACCCAAATTTTTAGGGTTTGTGCCCTATTTAAACAACTTAAGACACATTTGAACTTTCTAATGAACAGCCTCCATCCCTCTATACCATGAGATCGAAACCCTAATTGTCATTTGTGAGATTTGAGCTTGAAAGTGAGTTTTGGTGGTGTTTTTAGTGAAGTAGAAGAAGAAGAACACTTGGAGGTTGCTTGGGAGTGGCTTGAGCTTGTAGATCTAGAGTCATCTTCATCTCAGTAAGTCATTTGAGGTAAAAAGATCTAATCTTGATGGTTCTTTATGCTAGATCCAACTTAGGATGTTATTTGTGTATTTTTGGGTCTTTTAAGCCATATTTGAGATTAAGGTCTACTCCAGAAGCCATGGATGTTAGATCTTAGCACCTTTGGGGTCCTAGTCCATAAAAATGCAACCTCTATGAGCTAGTTTGGTCCATGCATGTGTTAGGATCCTTAAGGGTCTTATTAATTCATGCATGGGAGTAAAGTTGCCAACATTACGTGTTAAGTCACCATTTAGGATCAGATCTGAGAGTTTGGCTTGATGGCTTAACCAATTAAGTGCTTAATGGGTTGATTTGGTTGTCTACGGAATACGAAGGGCTTACCCAACTCGTACGGTGCGCGTACTGGCCCCGGAAGGAGTACGCTAAGCATAAGTCTGAGTACGCCCAACGTACTCAGTTGTTTGACTTTTGAGTTGACTTTCACGGGTTTGGGCCATATTTTGGACTTTTAGGGTTTGGACCTTATTGTGTTATTGCTAGGCTATGGGCTTTCTTGGAATTAGGTCCATGATGTTTTTGGGCCCAATTAGGAAGTTGGGCCATATTGGGCCTTGGGATGCCATTTAGGAATGTGGGCCTTTTGAGCAATTGGGTTGGGCCTTGGTTTTGGGTCAAGTAAGAAAAAGGGTAAAATGGTCTATTACCCTGGATGTTGGACAAGTAATTTAGATTCTTGATTATGGGTCGAGATCCAATTA
Source organism: Lactuca virosa (assembly GCF_052849685.1). Taxonomy (NCBI): domain Eukaryota; kingdom Viridiplantae; phylum Streptophyta; class Magnoliopsida; order Asterales; family Asteraceae; genus Lactuca; species Lactuca virosa. Next base: position 150,152,606 of record NC_136433.1, read on the forward strand.
TTAATTGAATATTATTTGATGATTTTAGCGCGGGGATTTTCCGGATCAGCAAACCGAGATTTTATCTCAGAGACTCAGCAGCTTGAGGTGAGTTTCCTCACTGTGTTTGGCAGGTCGAAGGCACCAATGCCGGCCTATGGTTTATTATGATTAGAATGCTAGTTGTCTGTGTGACTCTGCATGTATTTTTTTCTGATATGTTTACCGGGCGGGGCCCAATGCCGAGCGGGGCCTAATGATTATATTATATGCTATTTATCTTTGTGATTCTTGCATGTGTTTATGTCTTTGTATGTATATCTGGCGGGGCCTGATGACTGACAGATCTGTTCCGAGCGGGGCCCATCATATGTTTGATATGTATGGTATATGGTAATTTGGGGAACTCACTATGCTTTGTTCTTACAGTTTTTAGTTTATGTTTCAAGTACTTCTGGTTCCAAGGGGAAAAGCTCGGGATGATTGCAGTGCATACACCACATTGTTCCGCATTTTATCTGACTCTGATTGTACTTAAATGTTATTTAATATACTCTGATTTCACTATGGTTTTATGATATTGTTATGGATAATTGTTTTGTTAATATAAAATGAAAAAATTTGGTATTAATTTTTGGGACGTTACAAGTTGGTATCAGAGCCTTAGTTTGAGGGATTCAGGCATACTCTCAGGTGTGTCTGAACTCAAACTGAGGGCTTGGTACATTTTTCAAAAAAGAAAAAAAGAAGAAATGTTTTATAAAGGCGTTTTCTAATAAAATAAAAGGGGTTTTGTGCATGCAATCGACCGAGCTCAAGTAAGTTTTCCCAAAATACCCAAACATGTTTTATGATAGGCTTTGATTTGTGAATCTGTAAATCGAGAGCTAGTTAGGGCTAAGGATCTGCTCAGTTTTTCATGATAAAATGCTAGGAGAGATGCCTTTGTATGCCTATTGTATGAGCTTGTAGACTTGCATGCTAGTTCTGATTAGTCAGTGATAGGTTGGCCTCATATGTGATGCTTGATAGCCTAGGAAGCATAGGATGTTGGATTGGGTATGATTTGGATGTGTAAGGCAATCAGTAGCGGGGAGTTGTAATTGTATTCATGAGCTAGTTAGAGGATGTTAGGGGGAGTTCCTTCTGTAGCAGATGTCGAGGAGTAGTGCAGTGGTTGCCCTAGGATAACCTAGGAAGAGATTTAGTGATGGGAGCCTCGTCTTGTTGAGAATTGTATGTATAGATAAGGAGTGACTTAGAGGATTCACAACAGTCCTTGAGGAAAGTACGAATAGATGTGGAAGGTAGTGTGGGCCCGTACTACTGGAAGTAGAGGATCTATACTCGAGTTAAGGAGAGATGGGATGATACCAGGAAACTTGTAGAGTATGAGACCCCTCGATATATATATATATATATATATATATATATATATATATATATATATATATATATATATATATATATATATATATATATATATATGCATATTCTGATGGTTTGAATGGTCTATTTTTAGTATGGTGACACTTCGAGGAAGACCGGTTAGTGGTTCTGGTGCTGGTGAGGATTCAGGTTCGGGTTCGGGTTCTAGCATTTCCACCACCAACTGATAGTGAATGATACATAACAAAAGATATCGTAAGATAGGTATATTTCCTTTAGAATACGTTTAAATAGATAATACGTCTGGTACGGGAGAATTACACTTTCGATTGGCAGAAAGAAAGAACTTTTGGTATAATCCATGAAGTTATCCCATCGTCTGGCATTTCCACCACCAACCGAGTTGAAGCAGAATTGATGATTGAAGATACGCATAGAAAAAGACCTAGTATAGTCTAGGGAAATTTTTATGATTATTTGGACACATTTGTATGTGTTAAATCTAGGGATGAGCATATGGACCGGGGAACCGGCCGGAACCGGTACCGGAACCGGAACCGGTCGGGCCGGGACCGAGACGTTATTTTTGTGGATTTTTGGAACCGGGAACCGGTATGAACCGGAACCGATATAACCGGAACCGGTAGAACCGGTAAAAACCGAAACCGTATGAAGCTATTTTTCGAGGACCGGTTCCAACATTTGAAGACACGACAAGAACCTGTAGGAACCGGGAACCGGTAGAACCGGCGGTCCTGTTCGGTTCCTATTTTCCATCAAGTTCGGTTCCCGGGCCGGTTCCGGTTCGGGTCGGTTCCTTTGCTCATCCCTAGTTAAATCGTTTTGGTATTTTAGGAAATAAGAACATGGGGACTGCGAGACAATACTTGGGACGGGTATGGGTAGGTGTGAAAGGTAGTAGAGGCATATACCATCGGAAGCACAGGACTCACACTTGGATTAGGGAAAGTCACAAGGTTACCAAGGCGCTAGTAATTGATTCCGTCTTGTTCATGTCTGTCGTTACCATCGTTTCGTTAATGACTAAGAAGATGATTGTTAATGTGACCCTAGTGGTCATATCAAATCGAGTCCGACTAAGATGAGTATGTTACGTGGTTCAAAGAACCAAGTTCGATGTAGCATCTGACTTAATCCAGAAGATTGAAGTGAAAGATAATCGAAGCAATCAATAGAGGTATTGCGATCGTCGTTAAAGTAAGAAGCTTGTAGCTAGAAGTGCTACATGCTAGAATGTGATTATATCACATCAGAACATGAAGGAAGGTATCTTCCAATTTGGAACCTGACTCAAAAAGATCTGAGTCTAAGAGTTGCATCATACGATGAGAGGTCATTAGAACATGAACCATCGGTCTATTACGATAATTGAAGTAAAGAACTTATTTTAAGATAAGTTTGTTTAAGAAGGAACAAGAGTTTTCAATAAGGAAAGTGTTTGTAACTCGAAGGTTACGATTGAAAGTCCAACATAGTATGAAGAACGGGTGCAAGATTGAGCACCGTCAGCAGTCAAGAAGTTTAAGAGTTACATACTCATTTGAAAGAACATAAGAGTTAGGGTTATTACCTAGGATGAAAAGATAACGTGTGGAGTTATTATACAAGCCTTGTTTTGTTGATGATTCCGGGAGGTAATCATCCTAAGGGGGAGATAATTGTAATGCCCGCAAATTCGGGCTAATCAATTTAGAGATAATAAGCGTTAAAAATAACTTTTTGATAGAAGATTATTTAGGATAAATAATCTCAAACAAAGTTATAGTATATGTCACAAGGATTCCATACATATAAAGAGCGCTGAAATCCGACTTAAAACGAAGAAATTATGACCCGTCGAAGTTTTGCGACAAAACCGGCACGGCGCCGCGTATCGTAAAAAGTGAATTTTTGAAAAAAATACTTTTAGCCTTAGCAATCTAAACGAAAGTCGTAGTATACGTTAAACCAAGAGCGTGCATATAGAGAACGTCCAAGTCTGACTTCGGTTGACGAAGTTATGATTTTTCTAAGATGTTGTATAGTAGTATACAGCCTGGAAATCGAATTTTAGATCGATCGATATTTAGCTGACACAACCTAAATGAGAATTGAAGATCTCATTAATAGGAGCTCAAAGATATATAGACAGTAAAAAACGGACGTCGGATGCCAAATTTGTGAATTTTCAACGGACTTTATCTGTCTAAGTCTGTTAAAATATAACTTTAAAAATAAAGTCAAAATTATCCAACAAAGTCTAAACGAAAGTTGTAGATCCTGTCAATACCTACGCGTGGATATAAAGAACGTCAAAAACGAAGATCGTATGCGAAAGTTGTGTTTTTTTTTTTAACTTGGTTTTTTTACCTGCGTCCTGCGCCACGTGGCAGCACCAGGCGAAGCCTTGGTGCCTACGCAAGGTCACGATGTGAATGTAAATTTCACGACGTGAAGAGCCCCCTGGACAACCTATAAATAGAGCCAAAAATCACTCCATTCTTCACACCTTTCAACTCCATTCTCTCACAAACCCCCAAGGTCCCAAGACATTTTCCTTAGCACTTCCTAAGTGTTAGAAGCGAGTCACGGAGCACCGGAAAGTCCCGAGAAGAAGAGCTTTTGGCTCAAAAGTTTTGCCCGTACAGAGCCCGGTTCCTCGCTAAACCCCCTTGTAAGTGAGTTATGCCTACCCTACTTTAAGTATACCTTATGTTTAAGTTCATTATCGTTATTATGAACCTATAAACAAGATTTATCAGTGATTCCAAGTCGTTATAATGAGTGATCTACTTACGGGGGTTGATGTTTAGGCTGTGATTTAGTGAGGTATTTAAAGTGAGATTTCCAAACAGTATACTTCGTATACCAAACATACCCTACATCCAATATGATCCTACCTGGTTGTTCCTTACTTGATAGATCATGAAAGTAGACTTTGAGTTAATGATGAATCTAGACTAATAATTAGTTGCAATAAATATTCGACTAAAATTTAGTGACAATAATAGTAGGTTTTGTCAACGGAAAAGACAATTGTTAGAAGCAAAGCGCTGCCCGAATTTTGAGACGTCACTTTAACAAGTGAGTGCATAGTCCCTTTCATGAACATGATTTTAATATAAGTATTAATTAGAGTATTAAATATATTTATGTGTGAAATATTTGATATTGCCTGAAATACGTGTTAAGATAATATCTGATAATAAATGAAGATTTAGGATACTGAATAAACCTAAATTAATTAAGATGAATATTGGGTAATATATTCTTATGAGTACGGGTGAGATATACACTGAGGGTAGAACTTTAAAATTTGTCATTAATCCGAGAGCATGGATTAGACATAGTCATTTGTCCCTAGTCCGAGAGTATAGAGTGGGCATAGTCATTTGTCATTGATCTGAGAGCATGGATTAGACATACCTGATCCGAGAGTATGGATTAGGTAAAGCTGTTAATTTTAGATCCGAGAGTATGGATCGAGTGATTGTGAGGATCGACGGGGCGGCGTAAAATTTCTTATATGAGGTGAAATTGTATATTGTGAGTACTAAAATATATATGATATAACATTGTGGGATTGAAATCCCTATGTACTCACCAGGTTTCCCAACCTGACCCACTCAGTTTATTGTATCACAGGTGGCTATATGAAAGATACATTTTTCTGAGAGATTCAAGGAGTATTAGGCCACTAGTTTAATTTCTGTAAGGCTTGTAATATTTCGTTATGCTTATGTTTCTGTATTGACGATGACATCCTAATGTTTTAAATAAAAATACATTTCTTCCGAAATGCTTTGATAACATCTTTATAATGTTTTATGGGGAACAAATTCCACAATACTAATTTTCAAAAAGGATACTCTTATTTTTAAATAAGCATAAACAAATTGGTTTTTTCTGGCCGTGAAAATGAGGATGTCACACATACGTTGGTTAGAAAATGTCGCTAACGCTTTCCGCACTAACAGTTGTCCCGATGGGGAAAAGGTTAGACTTGCTTCCTGTCTTCTGAAAGACAGAGCCCGAGACTGGTGGGAGGAGGTAGGGCATGCTTTGGGAGGCGAGGCGATTGAGTCCATAACTTGGGAGGATATTGTGGCGAATTTTTGGGCCGAGTTCGCACCTATGATTGAGGTCCAGTAGTTGGCGCGGGAGTTTCAGGATCTCCGCCTGACTGTTGAGACGGTGGCTGAGATCTTCAATATGTGTCACGAAAGGGCGTTGCTGGTTCCGCGGTATGTGGCGGACGAGGAGATGAACAAGGCGAGATACCATGAGATGTTGAGTAGTGATATCTGGCAATTTGTGATCCGATCCAGTTGCAAGACACTGGATGATATTATAGCGAGGGTCAGGGAGAGAGAGATAGATTGACTTGGAGATGAAGAGGAAGAGGAAGTCAGATCAGGTTCAGGGTTCAGAGAGTCCGAGCAAGAGGCCCAAAGTTTTTGATTCGAGATCGAGTGGCCAGCAGGGCCGGAGCCGTCGTGGCAATTGCGGCAAGACACACGATGGGGCGTGCAAGTTGGTGGTTCTGGCTGCTTCAAGTGCGGCTGGATGGGTCATATTAGCAAGGACTGTATTGCTACTACCACCACCACCGCGGTATCTGATCTGATTTGCTTCCATTGCAAACAGAGGGGGCCATAAGAAGGCTAATTGTCCGAGTTTGGAACCAGTAGGACCAGTGGTAGCACCCGCTCCAACAAATCTTCGAATTATTGATGGCCACCAGCGCAGGATGTGCCTGTCGCGAGGTGCAAGGCTTTTTAGCTTACAGCCGAGGAGGCTCGCGCAGCACCTGATGCGGTGACGGGTATGTCTCTTCTCCTTATCTCTTTATTTATATTGATTGTCTGCTTATATTTGTGTGTTTTATTTTAGGGCCGTTCCTCGTGAACGATATCTCTGCATTGATATTGTTTCATTCGGGGGCTACCCGATCTTTTGTATCGCTTGCGCTTAGCAAGAGGTTTGTTGGAGCTCCGGGGGAGCTGAATTGTCCCTTAGAGGTTGAGATTGCGGATGATCGATATGTGCGGGTATCGAGGGTTCATCGGGGTTGTATTCTTGAGATGTTCAGCGAGCAGTATCCGATTGATTTGGTTCCTATTTCTTTGCACGGGAACAAGGTTATTGTAGGGATGGAATGGTTGAGCCCCAATGGGGCGGTAATTAATTGCGAGCATCAGTTGGTATGCATTTGGACACCAAGTGAATGGGCGTTAGTGGTTCAGGGGGAGAGTGGTCAGTGTGGGCCAATTCTATGTTCAATAGCTAGGGCCAGATGCTATCTTCAGCAAGGTTGTTCCGGATATGTTGCCTATGTTATGGATACCCGGGAGAAGGGTAAGGCGACTGTGGATGACGTGCCGCTTGTCCAGGAATACCTGGATGTGTTCCCGGAATACCTGGATATCCTCCGGTGAGGCAGGTGGATTTTAGGATTGACTTGGTTTTGGGTGCGGCTCCTATAGCCAAAGCACCGTAGTGGTTAGCTCCTCCAGAGATGCAGGAGTTGTCTACACAGCTGTAGGATCTGTTAGACAATGGGATTATTCGACTGAGAAGTTCGCCATGGGGAGCACCGATTCTGTTTGTGAAGAAGAAGGATGGGTCACATCGGATGTGTATTGAGTACCGGGAGATGAATAAGCTAACGATGAAGAACCGTTATCCACTCCCGAGGATTGATGATTTGTTTGACCAACTTCAGGGTGCATCTTCATTTTCCAATATTGATCTACATTTGGGTTATCATCAGATGAGGGTCAGAGAGGAGGATGTGCAGAAGACGGCCTTCCGAACTCGTTATGGTCATTACGAGTTCGTAGTGTAGCCCTTTGGGCTCACCAATGCTCCATCCGCATTCATGTACCTCATGAACAGCATATGCAGGCCGATTCTGGACCGGTTTGTGATTGTATTTATTGATGACATCATGTTCTATTCCAAGACCCCGTAGTTGCATGAGGATCACTTAAGGTAGGTGTTGGACACTCTGAGGAGGGAGAGACTTTATGCGAAGTTGTCCAAGTGTGAGTTATGGTTACGCGAGGTGCAGTTTCTGGGGCACCTTGTCAACCAGAACGGTATTCTGCTCGATTTGGCTAAGGTCGAGGCCGTGATGAGGTTGGAGGTTCTGAGGTCTCCATCTGAGATTCGGATTTTCCTTGGGTTGGAAGGTTACTATTGGATGTTCATTTAGGATTTCTCCAAGATAGCAGTTCCTCTGACCCGGTTGACGAAGAAGACTGCCACTTTTCGTTGGGGGCTTGAGCAGCATGCAGCTTTTGAAACCCTAAGACAGAGATTGTGTGAGGCACCGATTTTGACCTTGCTAGAGGATGTTGAGGATTTCATGGTTTATTGTGATGTTTTGATCACAGGTTTGGGTGCAGTTATGATGTAGAGGGGTTGCGTGATTGCTTACGCTTCAAGGAAGCTGAAGCCTCATGAGGAGAATTATCTGACACATGATTTAGAGCTGGGGGCTGCGGTGTTTGCCCTCAATATTTGGCGACATTACCTCTATGGGGTTCGCTGTAGTATTTACACTGATCACAAGAGCTTGAGGTATTTGATGGACCAGTCAAATCTAAATATGAGGCAACGCCGATGGTTGGATGTGGTGAAGGATTATGATTGTGAGATACTTTACCATCGGGGGACGGACAATGTGGTGGCCGATGCTCTCATTCGCAAGGTGGTTGCGGCTCTTATCAGGGATATCTTTATGAGGATGAAAGTGATTACTCCACTCTTGGAGCAGATTCGGAAGGCTCATTTTGAGGCTATGAAAGAAAAGCACCGGAAGAGTGAGCGCATAGTAGGTCAGGTGGCTTCCTTTGATTATGATAGTCGGGGGTTATTTACTCTTTTTCGGAGGGTGTAGGTTCCTTATTGGGGTGTTACACGTCAGGTTCCGATGGAGGAGGCGCACAAACTGAGATTCTCCATTCATCCCGGGGCGACGAAGATGTATAGAGATCTCCATCCTGATTATTGGTGGCCCTGTATGAAAAGGGATGTAGCTTGGTATGTGGAGAGGTGCTTGAATTGCAGGAAAGCCAAGGCCGAGTATCAACGGCCTCATGGTAAGATGTAGTCGTTAGACATTCCTGTTTGGAAATGGGAAAAGATCACCATGGATTTCATTACGAAGTTGCCTCAGACAGCGTGCGGAATGCATTCGATTTGGGTCACCATGGATCGATTGACCAAGAGCGGGCATTTTATTCCAATTCAGGAGAGTATCTCTGCGGAGAAGTTGGCCGACATATACATCAGGGAGGTTGTGGCACGACATGGGGTGCCGGTTTCTATGGTTTCAGACAGGGACATCCGGTTTACTTCCGGATTTTGGAAGAGGTTCCATGAGGAGTTGGGTACTGGTCTGGATTTCAGCACAACTTTCCACCCTGCAGACTGATGGACAGAGAGAGCGGACTATCCAGACTAGGGATGAGCAAAAGGACCGAACCGACCGGAACCGGCCCGACCCGGACCCGAACCGGGAACCGGCTTCGGCCAAAATCAAGAACCGAACCGTCCTGGCGGTTCTACCGGATCCGGTTTTTGCCGGTTTTTCGATTTCGGAACCGATCTTCGAGAAATAGCAACGTATTTTGGGGTTATGGTTTTGGTTTATGCCCGGTTATTGCATGTGATTATAAGCTCGAAGATCAATAACATGAATGCAAAAATTGTTATGTTTTTTATATACATATACATAAAGAATAACGACTTGCCTGCATATTTTAACTTTAGTTATTATAAGGCTGAATTGCTTCTATCAAGAACATGGCCCATGCACTATTATAATATTGAAATAATGTACATGAAAGTTGACATTCATGTTTGGCTTAACAATTGGCTTTTTATGATTCCATAAGACCGGTTCCTTTCCCACACCATTACTCCATATAATTCTTTGATGTATTTAGGATATGATATTTATAAGTAGTGCATTATACGCGTTCGAATGTATTGGTTACTTTTAATTTTCTTGATTTTAAATGATCTAAACGTGATATACTGATATTGGTGTTAGTTTAACGAATCATTGAAGCAAAATATGAAGATGTCGACTTAAGAATTGAGAAGATGAAAATTGATGAATGATGATGGGAGATGCTTGGAATCGTACAAGTAGGGTACAAGGGATGATCGATGCTTGGATTCCTTGGATTCCAAGTTGGAGATGTCGATCGATGGTAGCCCGTGGTCGCTGGTAGGGTTCATATCTTCGTGACTTGGAGTCGTCGAGTCGTGCTTCACTGGGTTATTGTTTCACGATCGTTTTTTTACGTCCAAAGTAGAAGTCCAAGCGACAAAGGCATGGGGTTTTTTGTAAAGACTATCCGGTCTGGTTCCCGGTTTTGGGCCGGTTCTTACCGGGTCCCGGTTACAAAAATTCACAAAATTATAGTACTGGTCCCGGCCCGACCGGTTCCATCGGGTCCCGGTTCCGGTACCGATTCCGGCCGGTTCCCCGGTCCTTTTGCTCATCCCTAATCCATACCTTGGAGGATATGCTTTGAGCGTGTGTATTGGATTTCTGTGCGAGTTGGGATACGTATCTCCCTTTGGCGGAGTTTTCGTATAACAACAGTTATATGCTAGCATCGATCGACCTATGTTTGAGATGCTCTATGGGAGGAAATGCAGGACCCGATATGTTGAGGTGGGGTCGGTCAACGAGTCATGGGGAGTACCGAAGTGGTACTCAATACTACTGAGTTGATTCAGTAGGTTCGGGGTAGACTCCAGACAACACAGATTCAGCAGAAGAGCTATGCCGACAAGCGTCGATCAGACCTAGAGTTCCAGGTTGCGGATATGGTTATCCTGAAGGTTTCACCTTTCAAAGGTTTCATCTGATTTGGGAAGAGGTTCAAGTTGGGCCGCAGGTACATCGGTCCTTTCAGGGTTCTTGGCCAAGTGGTTCGGGTTGCTTATCGCTTGGATCTTCCCGAGGAGCTTAGTCAGATCCACAACACATTTCATGTCTCTCATTTGTGGAAGTTTTTAGTGGATGATTCTGCGGTGGTTCCATTGGAGGATATTTATGTGGATGATCGTCTGAATTATATCGAGAGACCGATGACGATTCTTGATAGTGTTGGGTTTTGAGCATTCTAACACTCTTATGGTGTACATGCAACCCTATAAACCTTGGATCTCTGTTTTCTCTATTATACATGCAAATATTAACTATTCCAAGGTTTCATCCTAACTAGCATATTATGAAGCACCTATACTACAAAGTTCTAGTTAGATGACATACCTTTTGATGTAGCTTGATGTCTTCAAGCTTTAAGAGCTTAGCCCCAATAGTGTGGAAGCCTCAAATGGAATCACAAATCACCAAAACACCTTGGAAGAACTTGAGAGAATATGTATGCACACTACAATCGGCCCACTCTTATTTTCACACACTTGTGCTAATTTTGTGAGCCAAGGACCCCTTTATATATTATGGAGGATTAGGGTTACATCCATGTAAACCCTAATACCCATGACCTTTCATTTACATAGGATCCATGGGTTAAAAGCTCCATGGACCATCCATGAAAGCTTAGCCCAACCTAAATGAATTTGGCCCATTCCATATATATAAGAGTCCATATTTAATTAGTTCTTTTTGATCACTTAATTAATTCTAAATTAATTCTTGATTAATACTAATTAAATAATATGATTCCATATTAATATATTAGAACTTATAATATATTAATATAAATCATAAATATACTATTCTCAAAAGACTATCCATATAAATTGTGGCGGTGAAGTGCAACCCAAATGGACCATGCCGGGTCAGGTCAAGTACATACCAAATATAGTTATGGACTTAGACATTAATCCAACAGATAGAAAGACGAAAACCTTGAGGAACAAGGTTGTTAAGTTGGTGAAAGTTCATTGGCAGCACCGCAAGGGGTCAGAATGGACGTGGGAGCCGGAGGAAGACATGAGGGAGCACTACCCAGAGTTATTTGGGGCAGCGGACATTGAGGATGAAGTCTGATTCAAATGGGGGAGAATTTTAACATTCGACATTTGGTATGTTTCTTTAACCCTTATTGTAAAAAAATTCTACTCATTTTAGTCTCTATCTAGTACGCGAGGAGTACTCTAAGAGTACGCTTAGTGTACTAGCTCATTTAAGGATCGATGGTTCACGCACGTACGTTGGGCGTACGTGGGAGTACAAATAGCATGCACAAGGCAGGGGAAAACCCTAATTTTTAGAGTTTGTGCCATATTTAAACAAATTAAGACACATTTGTACCTTCTAATGAACAGCCTCCATCCCTCTATACTCTGATAGCGAAACCCTAATTTTCATTTGTGAGATTTGAGCTTGAAAGAGAGATTTGGTGGTGTTTTTGGTGAAGTAGAAGAAGAAGAAGAAGACTTACAGGTTGCTTGGGAGTAGCTTGAGCTTGTAGATCTAGATTCATCTTCATCTTAGCAAGTCATTTAAGGTAAAAAGCTCTCATCTTGATGGTTCTTTATGCTAGATCCAACTTAGGGTGTTATTTGTACATTTTTGGGTCTTTTAAGCCATATTTGAGATTATGGTCTACTCCACAAGCCATGGAAGTTATATCTTAGCACCTTTGGGGTCCTGTTGGTCCACGCATGTGTTAGCATCCTTAAAATGGTTTTTTTGGGTTTTGGGTCTTAGTAAGTCATGCATGGGAGTAAAGTTGCCAACTTTACGTGTTAAGTCACCATTTAGGATCAGATCTGAGAGTTTGGCTTGATGGCTTAACCGATTAAGTGATTAATGGGTTGATTTGGTTGTCTGCGGAGTACGCGGGATGTGACAACCGTCAATTTTTGGCCAAGTCAAAGTCAACCAAAGTCAACAAGTCAAACCGGTCAACTCATCTAACCCTTGTATATTAGGGTTTCCATTATGATTCTTATTGTACTACTCGCAATCTTAATACAAAGTATCACTTAAAGTTTTCACGTGTTCGGAAATTCTAAACCCTAATCAGGGCAAGTGATGAAACTACTCGATAAAACATTATTCCTTGACCCTCGGGGGTATATAGCAATCATAACAAGACTTAACGAGGTTTACGAACCTTGAATTACAGAGCCAAACACTCAAAAAGGTTACAAAAGAAATCTCTCCCAAATCTCTCTCTGTATGAGAAATCTCTCTAAGAATGTGAAATCTCTCCCAAATCTGTCTCTGTATGAGAAATCTCTCCAAGAATGTCAAATCTCTCCCAAATCTCTCTCTGTATGAGAAATCTCCCTAAGAATGTGAAATCTCTCCCAAATCTCTCTCTATATGAGAAATCTCTCCAAGAATGTGAAATCTCTCCCAAATCTCTCTAAGTATGTCAAATCTCTCCCAAATCTCTCCAAGTATGTCAAATCTCTCTCAAATCTCTCTCAAAACCTCTTTTGAGTTTTGTAATCATTTGGGGCATCCCGACACTTGACTTGGTGAAAAACCATTCGAAACGGGATGATACCTTGAAAAATAGCCTTTTAGGGCCGAAGCCTCCCTATAGAGACCAAACCCTCCTTGAGCCGAAGCTCCAAGAACCAAATTCGAAGTCTCCTTAAGGAACCGCAGCCATCGGACCGGAACGACTGAGGACCGGAACGGCTGAGGACCAAGGCGGATGAAGACCGCAGCGTTGAACCGAACCCGAAACTGGAGCACCGGACCTGACCCCCGCCTTCGGTCCCTTCGGATGAGATCGCCTGCGGTACCTGCTCGGACCGAAGTCCCTCCCCCTCAGGTTCTAATGCTGCTAAGACCGGAACCACGCCCCTGACTGCGGATTTTCCCATTTTCCACCCGGTTTTCGACCACGACTCCATTTTAAGCCCGTTTTTAATTATTTTAACGGGGAATTTTCACCCAAACTTATATTTTGACATATAAGACCCCATATATTCATAAATTAAGCATATTTTTAGGGAAATCCTTATTTAAGAATAAAAATCTATTAAGTTAGATCTTGTGGTGGAGTGTTGACTTTTCCTTAGTGTATGACACAAGCAACCACCCCATGCCCACTCCATGACCAACCATTGTCCTTCCACCATACCTAGTCACTTCCATCGTCCTTCCCATCATTTTCTTACAGCCATACACTTGAACAAAAGGTAGAATCATTATCTCTCCTCTCTCATTTCTCTCATTTCCACCAAAGAACAAACACCTTTCTCTCTCACTTCTCTCTCTCTCAAATTCGAGATTCAAGGGTTGATCATCAAGTTTTCTTTCACTTTTGGTAAGTGATATTATCCTCCTTATGATTATTTCACTTCATTCTACCCAAATCATAGATTACTTACACAAATTCCATCACATTTGTGTTAGATCTTCGAACCTTCAAGGCATCTTCTAAGTGTTCTTGAGTTGAACACTTCCTTTTCTTCAACATCCATCCACTAAGAACACACAAGGTGAGTTCATACCCCTATATTTTCATGTTTTCTTCAAGTTTTAGGGGGGTAATACAAGTTAAAACACCAAGAACACAACTAAACTCATTTAACAGCTTTCATCAGAAAAGTTTAACTCCATTCACGGACTGTTTTGGTCAACTTAAACATTTTAGTTTTCAAAACTGTATTAGGTTCAAATAGTTCAGGTTCATACCTTTAAAATGACTATTTGCACATCACCATACGATTTTTCTACGATTTATGGTGATTTTTACAAAACTGCCTATCATTTCAGAAACGAATTCGTACCAGTCTGCGAATATGAACATTTTAACACAGGTTAAAGACTTATAAAAATCATAATAAAAATTAAGAATAAACTAGACACATTTTATGAACTCTCAAAATTTACGGATTCAGTTTTCGACTTCGTACGATTATTCTATGATTTTTCTAAAACAGTGCAGAACGGTTAAAAACTAGTTAACAGCTTATAACTTTCATAACACTTTGTATTATGTTGAGCAAAGTGTATAACAATAAGTTCTAAATATTGAATGTATTTTCTTGTTAGTTTATCATCATAAACTGAAATTTAGTCATTCATGATAAGGATTCTTCATTCATTTCGAACTCATATAATAAGCTATAATAAGCATAGTTTATGGATTTTTACCTACATGAGAAAGGTTTTACTCTCAAAACAAATGGGTTTTTCATATACTACATAATAGTAATAGTTTATGGACTCATAGCACTAATATATTTTCATAAAAGGGGTTCTTTTACATTACAAACGTTTTGGATAAACTATAATAGGTATAGTTTATGTATCATTTACATTTCAAACTCATTTACCAAAGGTTTTCAGTTCAGTTCACGTAAATCTGTTAATGAATAAATTTGTGAGACATTCGCTTCGTGTTACCTTCATAGTAACAAAGTCAAAAGTCCTGGAAATTGTAACCAGAGTCTCTTGTAGGGAGAGCATGATAGTTGTGTATAGATCTATATTGGGTCTGACAAGCCCGCACCTGAGCTGCATGCAACAGCTAGACCGGCAGGTCTGAGGTGACAAGTGTCATTTAACTTGCGACGCCTGAAGAACGTCGTATTACGAGGCCGTCTGAGTCTTAGCATGGTTATAATAGCTCACATGTGGTATTAACAAATCATAAGATTTACGGGTTTTACTTTTTAATTCGCGAGTTATGTCGATTTAACTCACAGGAATTACTTTAAGTATGGAAAAATACTTGTACACTTTCGATCTTAGGATTAAAGACAACACATAACACATAAAGTTTACGGGATATTTCCCAAATCAAAAAGGGTTTTATGTCGATTTAAAATCACTTTTATATCTTTAAGTATGGAAAAATACTTGTTTATTTTCGGTCCTGGGGTTTAGGACCACCTAACTTTTATAAGGAAAATATAGGATTTTCTTTGGAACATATTTCTATTAAAACTACATAAAGCTAGAATTGTTAGACTTCAGCTATAATTGCTAAGTGTATATGATAGAGTTATATAAGAATCTAGTCACAATCGACTTAGAATTGGTGAGCCCGCCTCATCTCCTGTTCCTTGTTTGGTTGTGGACCTAGGGCAGACCCATTATATTCAACGGTTTATTTAACTTAAATTTTATATAACTTATATACGCTGGGCGATTATAGAAGGAATCTATGGGTCCTTCTAGGGTTCATTATCGCATAACATAGAAGCATTCATTCCACACATAATAAAGAAAATATTGGGTTTTCTGGAAACATATTTTGTCGCTTTTACAAGGAAAACGATTTCTTTCTCAAACAAAACACTTATGAACTCACCAACTTAATTGTTGACACTTTTTCAAAACTACTTGTATTCTCAGGAAATCATTGAAACAGGAAAACAAACAGCATTTTGAGGATGGGACGATAAATCGTCAAACAGTTCATTTTGTCATCATAATGTAATTGATTTTGAAACATGTAAACTTATTCTATGGTGTAACCCTTTTCAATTATATTTATGATGGTTGTATTTACTTTGAGCACTATTATACTCGTTGTTGTGATACTATACATGAAGTCCTCCACCCCCGGACGTTTCCGCCATCCTTGGTTTGGGGGTGTGACAGATTGGTATCAGAGCATTGTTTATAGTGAACTAAGTATATCGAACCATATAAGATATACAAACTATAAATGCATTGGGACTAAGGTCTCTGATTTAACATTTTCAAATAACTATACTTTTAGAAATAAATAGTTTCTTGTTAAAAGTACATACATGCATACCGGTTTAGTGTCATGTCTAAGGAAAACGCAAAAGTTAAAAATAGAGGAGTTGTGCAATGTGAATATGCCCTGGGATATGCAATCAAGTCTGGGAGGGATATAGCCTGATCAACTATATTCGTCCGAGAAATGACTAGCATGTGCCGGGGGATAGTCATGGTGGACAACAAGTCTGTCAACTTACCAACACCCATACAAGAAAATCGTTAAGAACCAAACATAATATTAAAATACTATAGGAGTATTTGGTGATACTATGACCAACTTATGTGAAAACTAAAGACCCCTATTAGTAGGTCTATAACGACTGAGTGCATACGCCAAGGTTATACATAATTAAAGATATTATAGACTCAGAATCTATGGCTATTACTCTACTTCCTGTTCCTTGTTTGGTTGTGGACTTAGAGTAGAGTCATTTATTCGAAGGTCTATTCTATCTCAGATTATGTATAACTGGTATGCACTATGTGATTATAGACGTGACTGATAAGGATCACCCCCTATAAGTAATTATAGGATTAGACGTCTATTAATTATCTCTTCCACCCCTATTCTCGCACGGACATCACGACAAGATCTTACATACCGGGAGACCCCTACTTTCCGAACCCGGAGAGTTAGTGAGTGATGAGGAAAAGAGTCGGAGGTGGAGCCAGAGGTCGACAACTCTCCTCACATAGCCTGGGCTCTCGCGAACCGTCTCGACTCCATCAAGCCTGTGCCCCGTTGGGCAGCATTGATCGAGGGATGGAGTCGCCATCAGCAACAGCAATTCGCCATTTGGGGACGTATTATCGTAAGCAGAGTTCATTTTACTCACAAGACCTTGTAGATTAGGTCTATGAGTATGCGTTGGTGTTACTCCCCTCCATGTGTAGTGTTAACCCCACGAGTTAGTGATTACACTAGTCGAGAGATTTATTTGCGGTCCAAACTTTTCTTGCAATGATGTGGTGTAGACCTGCATCAGGCTCAAAACCTTCCTCTAAAAACTAAATATGCTAAAATCATACAAATAAAAGGGGCATGCGTATTATTTAATTGGGAACAATACTACTAAAATTCATAAGTTTAGTATATACAAACTCTCGTAATGAACTGTTTTCAGAACACCATAAACAACCGGAACACGATACACTCAGAACTAAAATAAATAACTCCCGGCGTATAAACCCTTATTCAAGACTCACTATCATCTCACCTTTTTAAGCCTCATAGTTAAAAGGTACCCTTTTCGTAGACCTATGAGGGTGCGATCATACCAGCACTAATGCATCGGGTCCCATCAAAACTCCTCAGCCAAGTGTGTTTGGACAAACATGATCCCAAGATGAGTAAAGCTTAACGCCCGTATGAAACCTACTTCTACCCACTACCATAACTCCGTCTTAGGGACGTTAGCAGAAACACCGAGAATAGTTCAGTAAAGTGAGAAATTTATATATGTGTATATAAATGGTAAGGATATAACTAGAGATAATCATCCCTACTCACGACATCGTTTCTCCTCATGCAACAGGATTATGTCTTCACAAGAAGGTAACCAGCCGACAAGGAAGGCAGCAATCCTGCAGATAGATCCTGCTACTTTTCAAGCTGCATTCACGGCAGCCGTGACAGCCGTCATGGCGCAACTCAATGCTAACAACGCCAGCAGAGATGGAAGCGGTACCGACAATACAAATTATTGTAACAATCAGGAACACCGGCGGGTGTCTGCCAATGAAGGCGCCTCAGGCCACAAACCTACGAACAAGAAACGAGAGTTTTGGAACGAAAAGGAGTGTAACCTACCTCAAAAATTTGCTAGAAGACAACAGTCCGTGGCTGCCCCTGCCATTACAACGCCAGTCACGACACATGCCTCGACACTAGCCACAAGGTCTGTCACCCCAGCACCGATCAGACCATATATAGGAACACTCCCAAAATGTAACAAGTGTAACTTCCATCACAATGGGGCTTGTCGGGTGATGCACTGTAAAAACTGCAACAAGAACGGACATACTGTTCGCTTCTGCAGAAACCAAACCCATCACCTCGCTTCAACCACCAACACCAGGGTAGGCCCAGGATGCTACCTATGCGGTGAAACGGGACACTTCAAGAGAGAATGTCCAACTGAGAAGAATGACGGGGGAGCAGGAGGAGTGTGATGAACAAACCAGCAGGAGCAACAAGGGAACCCTATTAGGACTTTTGTAATGTTTCCAACGACGTTTAAGTACCATATGTTTGTAATGAATTTGGTATGCTTGCTAAAATTACCGTCTTTCTAAAAGTAGTTAAAATACTCTCTCGTTCAAATCAAATCAAAGACACTCATATATGACCTTAGGATGATTACCTGTAAGTTGTGATGACTTTGTGCATACATCGGGGTTAATTATAATCAAAATACTAAAGACTTAAAGCAAATAATTCCATCCTGACTCCTGTTCCATGTCTAGTAGTGGGATTAGGGTGGAGCCACCCACTCGACGATTTCACCAATATCAAATTACATGCGACTTACATATACCGCTCGATCATAGAGTAACCTATTAGGGATCATGATATCAAGTATCATTGCTAGCTATCAGAACACACTCACTACCAGTGCTAGACGCTGTGGTATGAATCATCTGCAGTAATAATAACATCGAACAAAACGGAACACACTGAAAAGAAACACAAGATACTCTATCACCCTAATGAGCACTTCTTACGAACACAGCTTAACACATGTTTCACCTAAAAAGATATTGTTGTCATCATTCAATTTCGATTGGTATAGTCCTCACCTTCCTGATTTAACGGCTACGAAAGGACCCTTCACCTAACCCACTGAATATCGAAACCTTCGTCTCCCATAAACACATCCAGCACGGACTTCCGGGTCATCTCTCGCTGTGAAACCCCAAAACACTCACCAGAGGAGAATTATACCTTCCGAAACCTTACCACAAGTATTTCCAGGAGACCCTTCACGCAGCAGATAAAGTTCAAGCACAGAAGCTTGGGACGAATACGGTTAGTCTATCACTACTAAGTATATACGAGATGATAATGTATAATTAAGATTCTACGGACATTGGATGTGTGTTTCCACCCTACTTCCTGTTTCTTGTCTGGTTGTGGACTTGGGGCAGAGTCACCCATCCAACTGTCTTGCAAACCTTAAGGACATATGACCTATATGCGCAAGTTAATGATAGATCGACCAGGTACGAGTCCTACCATGAACTTCGAGTCAAGGCTACCCAGGAGAGCGAGTGAACGTTCCATCATCCGAATAAGTTTAGCCGTGTAAACCGAACCCATATGTTCCCTACCGATCTAATCAAACGAGAAACACTAAAGCAGACCCTATGCAACGCTCTGAGGAGAAGCTATCACTTATGACTTAGTACAAGTTCGAGAAAGGCTGGAAGCATCTCGAGAACACGGCAAAACCCGAATAAGTCTTACCTTCTATATAAAAACACAGGGTTTTTACTGGTGAATCTATGATGGCTAGTGTAAACATTATGGTCATATATCATTAAGATTCTATGGACTTAGAATGTGTGATTCCGCCTCATTTCCTGTTCCTTGTTTGGTTGTGGGCTTAAGGCGGAGTCACTCATTCGGATGCCCTTGCAATTTTAATGATATATGACTAGTTTACACCAAGCGATTATAAAAGATCTGGTAGGACTTATAATGCAAATTTCATCACAAATTGTTAAAGCATTCGTAATACCAGTACTCACTAACTAGATTATAAAATATTCATAGTGGTAACAACAAGGATAAAATAGGGAGCATAAAGGCACACATTGAATACACTATCATTCCAAAACAATAACTCCTCTTAAATCGACTCAACTCATGTTACAATAAGAAATTCCAAGGTCGTCATTTAACATCAGGCGGATTGGTCCCCGCCATATCAATTTCTTGTACTACGAAAAGTTTCCCCCATCTTTCCTCCAAATTCTTGAAGTCCCAGTCGAAACGCTAATTTCGGGATGAAATTCTTTCTAACGGGGGGATGATGTGACAACCGTCAATTTTTGGCCAAGTCAAAGTCAACCAAAGTCAACAAGTTAAACCGGTAAACTCATCTAACCCTTGTATATTAGGGTTTCCATTATGATTCTTATTGTACTACTCGCAATCTTAATACAAAGTATCACTTAGAGTTTTCACGTGTTCGAAAATTCTAAACCCTAATCAGGGCAAGTGATGAAACTACTCGATAAAACATTATTCCTTGACCCTCGGGGGCATATAACAATCATAACAAGACTTAACGAGGTTTACGAACCTTGAATTACAGAGCCAAACACTCAAAAAGGTCACAAAAGAAATCTCTCCTAAATCTCTCTCTGTATGAGAAATCTCTCTAAGAATGTGAAATCTCTCCTAAATCTCTCTCTGTATGAGAAATCTCTCTAAGAATGTGAAATCTCTCCCAAATCTGTCTCTGTATGAGAAATCTCTCCAAGAATGTCAAATCTCTCCCAAATCTCTCTCTGTATGAGAAATCTCCCTAAGAATGTGAAATCTCTCCCAAATCTCTCTCTGTATGAGAAATCTCTCCAAGAATGTGAAATCTCTCCCAAATCTCTCTAAGTATGTCAAATCTCTCCCAAATCTCTCCAAGTATGTCAAATCTCTCCCAAATCTCTCTCAAAACCTCTTTTGAGTTTTGTAATCATTTGGGGCATCCCGACACTTGACTTGGTGAAAAACCATTCGAAACGGGATGATACCTTGAAAAATAGCCGTTTAGGGCCGAAGCCTCCCTATAGGGACCAAACCCTCCTTGAGTCGAAGCTCAAAGAACCAAATTCGAAGTCTCCTTGAGGAACCGCAGCCATCGGACCGGAACGACTGAGGACCGGAACGGCTGAGGACCAAGGCGGATGAAGACCGCAGCGTTGAACCGAACCCGAAACTGGAGCACCGGACCTGACCCCCGCCTTTGGTCCCTTCGGATGAGATCGCCTGCAGTACCTGCTCGGACCGAAGTCCCTCCCCCTCCGGTTCTAATGCTGCTAAGACCGGAACCACGCCCCTGACTGCGGATTTTCCCATTTTCCACCCGGTTTTCGACCACGACTCCGTTTTAAGCCCGTTTTTAATTATTTTAACTGGGAATTTTCACCCAAACTTATATTTTGACATATAAGACCCCATATATTCATAAACTAAGCATATTTTTAGGGAAATCCTTATTTAAGAATAAAAATCTATTAAGTTAGATCTTGTGGTGGAGTGTTGACTTTTCCTTAGTGTATGACACAAGCAACCACCCCATGCCCACTCCATGACCAACCATTGTCCTTCCACCATACCTAGTCACTTCCATCGTCCTTCCCATCATTTTCTTCCAGCCATACACTTGAACAAAAGGTAGAATCATTATCTTTCCTCTCTCATTTCTCTCATTTCCACCAAAGAACAAACACCTTTCTCTCTCACTTCTCTCTCTCTCAAATTCGAGATTCAAGGGCTGATCATCAAGTTTTCTTTCACTTTTGGTAAGTGATATTATCCTCCTTATGATTATTTCACTTCATTCTACCCAAATCATAGATTACTTACACAAATTCCATCACATTTGTGTTAGATCTTCGAACCTTCAAGGCATCTTCTAAGTGTTCTTGAGTTGAACACTTCCTTTTCTTCAACATCCATCCACTAAGAACACACAAGGTGAGTTCATACCCCTACATTTTCATGTTTTCGTCAAGTTTTAGGGGGGTAATACAAGTTAAAACACCAAGAACACAACTAAACTCATTTAACAGCTTTCATCAGAAAAGTTTAACTCCATTCACGGACTGTTTTGGTCAACTTAAACATTTTAGTTTTCAAAAATGTATTAGGTTCAAATAGTTCAGGTTCATACCTTTAAAATGACTATTTGCACATCACCATACGATTTTTCTACGATTTATGGTGATTTTTACAAAACTGCCTATCATTTCAGAAACGAATTCGGACCAGTCTGCGAATATGAACATTTTAACACAAGTTAAAGACTTATAAAAATCATAATAAAAATTAAGAATAAACTAGACACATTTTATGAACTCTCAAAATTTACGGATTCAGTTTTCGACTTCGTACGATTATTCTATGATTTTTCTAAAACAGTGCAGAACGGTTAAAAACTAGTTAACAACTTATAACTTTCATAACACTTTGTATTATGTTGAGCAAAGTGTATAACAATAAGTTCTAAATATTGAATGTATTTTCTTGTTAGTTTATCATCATAAACTGAAATTTAGTCATTCATGATAAGGATTCTTCATTCATTTCGAACTCATATAATAAGCTATAATAAGCATAGTTTATGGATTTTTACCTACATGAGAAAGGTTTTACTCTCAAAACAAATGGGTTTTTCATATACTACATAATAGTAATAGTTTATGGACTCATAGCACTAATGTATTTTCATAAAAGGGGTTCTTTTACATTACAAACGTTTTGGATAAACTATAATAGGTATAGTTTATGTATCATTTACATTTCAAACTCATTTACCAAAGGTTTTCAGTTCAGTTCACGTAAATCTGTTAATGAATAAATTTGTGAGACATTCGCTTCGTGTTACCTTCATAGTAACAAAGTCAAAAGTCCTGGAAATTGTAACCAGAGTCTCTTGTAGGGAGAGCGTGATAGTTGTGTATAGATCTATATTGGCTCTGACAAGCCCGCACCTGAGCTGCATGCAACAGCTAGACCGGCAGGTCTGAGGTGACAAGTGTCATTTAACTTGCGACGCCTGAAGAACGTCGTATTACGAGGCCGTTTGAGTCTTAGCATGGTTATAATAGCTCACATGTGGTATTAACAAATCATAAGATTTACGGGTTTTACTTTTTAATTAGCGAGTTATGTCGATTTAACTCACAGGAATTACTTTAAGTATGGAAAAATACTTGTACACTTTCGGTCTTAGGATTAAAGACAACACATAACACATAAAGTTTACGGGATATTTCCCAAATCAAAAAGGGTTTTATGTCGATTTAAAATCACTTTTATATCTTTAAGTATGGAAAAATACTTGTTTATTTTCGGTCCTGGGGTTTAGGACCACCTAACTTTTATAAGGAAAATATAGGATGTTCTTTGGAACATATTTCTATTAAAACTACATAAAGCTAGAATTGTTAGACTTCAGCTATAATTGCTAAGTGTATATGATAGAGTTATATAAGAATCTAGTCACAATCGACTTAGAATTGGTGGGCCCGCCTCATCTCCTGTTCCTTGTTTGGTTGTGGACCTAGGCAGACCCATTATATTCAACGGTTTATTTAACTTAAATTTTATATAACTTATATACGTTGGGCGATTATAGAAGGAATCTATGGGTCCTTCTAGGGTTCATTATCGCATAACATAGAAGCATTCATTCCACACATAATAAAGAAAATATTGGGTTTTCTGGAAACATACTTTGTCGCTTTTACAAGGAAACCGATTTCTTTCTCAAACAAAACTCTTATGAACTCACCAACTTAATTGTTGACACTTTTTCAAAACTACTTGTATTCTCAGGAAATTATTGAAACAGGAAAACCAACAGCATTTTGAGGATGGGACGATAAATCGTCAAACAGTTCATTTTGTCATCATAATGTAATTGATTTTGAAACATGTAAACTTATTCTATGGTGTAACCCTTTTCAATTATATTTATGATGGTTGTATTTACTTTGAGCACTATTATACTCGTTGTTGTGATACTATACATGAAGTCCTCCACCCCCGGACGTTTCCGCCATCCTTGGTTTGGGGGTGTGACACGGGACGTACCGAGCTCGTGCTGGCCTCGGGAGGAGTCCACTAAGCGTAAGTCTGAGTACGCCCAACGTACTCAGTTGTTTGACTTTCACGATTTTGGGCCATATTTTGGACATTTAGGGTTTAGGCCTTGTTGGGCCATTGGACTTCTGATTTTTGGGCCGTTGCTAGGCTATGGGATTTCTTGGAATTAGGTCCATGATGGTTTTGGGCCCAATTAGGAAGTTGGGCCATATTTGGCCTTGGGGTGCCATTTAGGATTTTGGATCTTTTGAGCAATTGGGTTGGGCCTTGGTTTTAGTTCAAGTAAGAAAAAGGGTAAAATGATATTTTACCCTGGATGTTGGACAAGTAATTTAGATTCTTGATTATGGGTCGAGATCTAATTATTAATTAGATGTTATTTGATGATGTTAGTGCAAAGATTTTTCGGATCAGCATACCGAGATTTTATCTGAGAGACTCAACAGCTTGAGGTGAGTTTCCTTACTGTGTTTAGCGGGTCGAAAGCACCAATGCCGACCCATGGTTTATTATGATTAGGATGCTAGTTGTATGCGTGAATCTGCATGTATGTTTTTCCGATGTTTTTATCAGGCGAGGCCTGATGCCAGGTGGGGCCTGATGATTATATTGTATGCTATTTATCATTGTGATTCTTTCATGTGTTTATTTTTTTGTATGTATACCGGGCGGGACCAAATGCCAGGCGGGGCCTGCTGACTAACAAATCTGTTCCGAGCGGGGCCCATTATATGTTTGATATGTATGGTATATGGTATTTTGGGGAACTCACTAAGCTTTGTGCTTATATTTGTTAGTTATGTTTTAGGTACTTCTGGTTCGAAGGGGAAGAGCTCGGGATGATTCCAGTGTTCATACCACATTGTTCCGCATTTTATCTGACTCTGATTGTACTTGGATGTTATTTGATATACTTTGATGTCACTATGGTTTTATGATATTGTTATGGATAATGGTTTTATTAATATAAAAATCAAAATTTTTGGTCTTAATTTTTGGGACATTACAATATATATATATATATATATATATATATATATATATATATATATATATATATATTAATTGTTATATTATAATATAAGTTAAGAGAAATACAATTATTTAAACGTAACTGAAATACATAAACATGATATCATTTTCCGTTTAATAACATATCTAGTTGCATTTCATACAATTTTCTATGTTGTTCTAATAAGGTTGATGGATCAATTTCTATTTATTTACCAAATTTGTCTTCTTGCATATAACATGTATCTTTGAAGTCATGCAAAAATACATAAAAAATCCATAAATCATCAACTGTAAACATATTTGATTAAAGTGATTTGGAGACGAAGAAAATAAAGATTAATATTGTAATTGTAACACCCATAAAAATCACAAAAAATTTAAACTTTTTAAAAAAAACCCAATCTCACAAATTGTTTACAAACATAGTTTTAAAAACATTTTCAACATCAGAGTCTCCCAAAATCATGAGTTATAAACAAGAGGATGTGTACGGTCACGCCTTCGCCTTCCTGCGGTCATCCGAAGTACCTGAAACATAACCCAAAACTGTATGCCAACGCTAAGTGAGATCCCCCAAAGTACCAACACATAAACAGATAGAATATAAACTAACAACATGTCGGGTCCAATCAACCATCGGGTTGGAATACCCCCAGGCCCAATCAACCATCGATTTGGAATGTCAATGTACTATGGGTCCGGTCAACCATCAGGTTGGAATACCTCAGGCCCAATCAACCATCGGGTTGGAATGTCTATCTACAACTAGTCCTGTCATCCTCGGGATAGAATACCCTAGGGCCCAATCAACCATCGAGTTGGAATGCCCTCGGTATGTTGCCTCACGCACATAGCAGTAAAGCCTGAACCACCAACAAATATGTGCATATATAACAGATAATCAAATAAACAGTCTACAGACAGTCAGACAGATCTACAGATCACTAAGCATAACATTATCCTAAATACCATGATACCGATCTAACAGATCACTACAAAACGATAACATACTATCACATAACAGGATATCAAATCCAAAGGGTCGGCCTTTGGAGCCTTCGATCAGCAAGTATAGTAAGGACAACTCACCTCGCAACTGGAAAAAAGTTGATGAAGTTTCGATTCCAAATCTCAGCTCTCTAACCAACACCTATTCCCACCAAATGACCAATCTCCATCAAAATCCCAAAATTAACAAAAATACCCTTAAGGTCAAACTTGGTCAAAGTCAAAGTCAAACTGGTCAAACCAACTAAGTCAACTGAGTTAACCCAACCGACTCAACTCATCTGAATCAGCTCAGAGTGAGTATGTGGGGAGTACTCCGAAGGTACGTTGGGAGTACTTGCACCCTCACATGTTAACCACCATCGGGGTGGTTGACCTCGTACGCAGGGTGTACTCCGAGTACGCGGGGCGTACTCCAAGAAGCTTCAAAACTCAATAAGTGCTTAATGGCTTAAGTACCCACGTACTCCAAGAAGCTTCAGATCTATGGCTAAAATACTCTAAAGAGTCATAAAGTTTCCAACTTTATGACTTTGCATGCCCATTAAGTGTTTATTTCAACATCCTAATCCATTAAGACCTTCTAAATGATGCATGGGGAAAAACTAACTACTTGGGATCTATTTTTATGAATTAAGACCCTTCTAAAGGTCTGAAAGGATAACTTAATGGGTCAAGAACATGCTATGTTCATGAATCATCATTTTGGGACCAAAAAGGTGTCTTTAAAAAGCAAAACTCTCGATCTACAAGAGGGAGTGGTAAAGATGCAAGCTTTATGCCTTTAAGACGATGCAAACCAAGTAGAAATCCCAGATCCAAAGTGCTCTCCACTCCATGATCTTCTCACCACCTTCTTCTCTCTTCAAAACCACTCCAAAAACTCACTTTAGGGATCAAAATTGCTCTCACTTGCTCTAGGGTTGCTTGAAGGACAAAAACACAGAAGGAGGCTTGGTAAGAAGAGAGTTTGTGTCCATAAAGATGCTTAAATATGATCCAAAGCCCTAAAATTAGGGTTTGCATGCCACCCTCGTACGCCCAGCGTACACACACATACGCATGGCGTACTCAAAACTCCAATTTCACCATATTGCCACTATGGGCCCTTTTCGCACTTTCCTTACACTTAGGGTCCAACAATTCAATATAATTCATTTATATGATCAATTTAGAAGTACCTTATCATAGGGATGTTACAATTCTTCCCCACTTGAACTAGACTTCGTCCTCGAAGTCGGCTACGGCGAATAACTCAGGATAATGCTCACCCATCTCAGCCTCCGGCTCCCAGGTCCACTCGGAGTCTCTCCGATGCTGCCACTGTACCTACACCAGATGTATCTCCTTGTTGCGCAAGACCTTCATCTTCGCTTCCAAAATAGCTACCGGCCTCTCGACATAGTTCAGGGGCTCATCGGCCTGAATATCTGAAACGCCCGTGTTTCTGGGCTAGGCATTAATGTTGTTGTAATAGTCTAGGTTAACCTTTGTAACTCATTTTGAAATAATAAGAATGTGTTATTTGAGTATTATGTGTTTTATGCTTAATTATGTGGCTTAATTGAATTAAGAATAAAAATAAGCGTAAAAATAAAATATTAGATAAGCTCGATATCTATGAAGGAAGTTGTAATGGTCGTGGCAAGGTTTCCGAATATATGAAGAATGCTGAAATCCGAGTTATAACGAAGAAGTTATGACCTGTCGAAGTTTCGCGACGGAACCGGCACGACGCTGAAGGACGTAAAATATGAATTTAAGATAGAGCGATATCTAGCCTTAGTGATCTAAACGGAAGTTGTAGAATATGTTGAACCGAGAGTGTGCATAAAAAGAACGTCTAAATCTGACTTCGTATGAGGAAGTTATGATTTTTCTAAGATTCGATTTAGCAGTATGCAGCCCGAAATCTCGAAATTGAGATCGAGTGATAATTGGCCGAAACAATCTAAACGAGAATCAAAGATCTCGTCGTTAGTAGTCCAACGGTAAAAAGACAGACGAAAACGGACGTAAGATGAAGAAGTTATGATTTTATAACGAAGTTTTCCTGTCCCGGCCTACTAAAAATAATATAATAAAAATAAAGTCAAAATTAGCCGATAGAGTCTAAATGAAAGTTTTAGAGCATAGTCTCACCTACGTGTGGATATAAAGAACGTCGAAAACGGAGCTCGTATGCGAAAGTTATGAATTTTTGAAGATCGTGGCACGCATACCAAAGCTTATCCGAAGAGTACGCCCAGCGTACTCGATGTACGCCCAGCGTACTCCGAAATGACGCCCAGCGTAATCGCAGGGATCAGCCCCTAAAAATAGAACTCAAGGGCTGTCGAGTTTGTTGCTCAAAATCTTTCTTTCTCTCCCATATTCTCCTCGTTTTGCGTGCAAGAACTAACCCGAAGCCCCGGTATCATTCCCGAGCCCCGAAGCAAGTCCCGAAGCCCCGAGGATCCCGAGAAGTAAAGTTTATGAGCCGAAACTCTGCCCGCGAAAGGCCCGGTTTTCAAGGAAAAACATCCCGGTTCTATCGGAAAAGTTTATTGAAGAGACGAGGTGTTGTCCGATCATTGTCTTATCAAGTGAGTGTATATTCGTTTTCTTCTAACACATAGATATGAAGTATTCTTTATAAAATGTGTGCTATGTGTTTACATATTATTTGTTTATTTGAACTAGTTGTTGAATGGATGTTTTGTACAGGTTTTAAGCTGTATATAAATGTATATATTTTATCTACTAATATGTTGGGTAGAAAATGGGTAGACAGTTGGTGTGTGAAGAAATAAAATGATGAGAAGCCTCGATGTCATTGTTGATCTAGTCATCTAGCAGAGTATTGATAACGACCACAGACTCATTCTAGACAGTCCGGTGGAACACTAGCAGGCTCATAACCTGTAGGTGTTGTGAACGATGTGTTCACCGGTGTACTCTATCCCCCTCATGGTTGCCTTTAGGACATCTATTGCTAAGGAAGCCCCTTTGCAGTAATGTCCGTCCTGATGAAAATCCTAGATTAGGTCCCTTGTAATAGTTGTTGTTTTAGGGACATAAAGTGAGGATAACGGGAATGGGTAATCGGGTTATTGTTGGTTGGTGAAATTAAATATAATTATTTATTGTGGGTTGAAAACCCTATATGCTCACCAGGCTCCCAAGCCTGACCCACTCAGTTTCTTTGTATTACAGGTAGTGGCGCAAGGGCATAAGTTGGATGACATTGTCAAGATATTTTTGGATTATAGACCTGTTGTTATATGTAATTGTTGCAAGGTCTATTTTGTATTGTTTATGCTTTTGGTCTGTATCGGAACATGACATCCCGAGATTTTGTTATATAATGAAAAATACATTTCTTTATGAAATGCTTTGATAAATTCTTATCATATTTTGTTTTGGGAACAAATTCCGCAACTCTTTTAATCAAAGGATTACTCAGATTTTTTTTAAAAGCATAAATGAATCCGGTCTTTTCTGGCCGTGATTTTGGGGATGTCACAGTTGGTATCAGAGCATTAGTTTAAGCGAACTAGGAATTTTTAGGATTTCTAGACTTAAACTTAGAATGTTAAGCGATGATTGTGAGATGCGAGCACTAGTTTATTTTAGGAAAGATGCCTAAAATGATTTTATGTGCTAAATGCTATATATGATATTGTTTGTTCGGATCTATGGTCTGTTGCCGACCGGATCTGGAAACCTTATGTGTTTAGGATTCTAAGCGTGCGTCGACGATATTAGAACTAGCATGTAAACGTTTCGGAGTGATTCGGATAATTATCTAATGTGAAGGAGGATCTAAATTCACCTTGTTCGGTGTATAGATCAACGATGGCAAGAACAAGAAGCGGAGCTGGAAACGCAAACGAAAACAGGAATCCACCACCTGTAATCGAGCAAATACCTGTTGTAGCTGCTGCACCTGAGCCGATGACAATGGATGGTGTACAATTGATGATTCAGACGATGTTGGATCGTCAGATGGAAGAAACGAGACGTCTGCTTCAACAAAATCGTGAAGAACTTTCAATCCAAGTTGAAGAGCCCGAAGTGAATGGAGGGCCGTCGGAAGGTGGAAACTTCAGTGGTACCATTGGTCAAGCCAACCCACCAATTGTTAGACAAGATAATCGTGATGGAGGAAATGATGGAAGAGGATGTAAATACAAGGATTTTATGGCATCTAAGCCATGTCTATCCGGAAGCTCGACGCCGGTGCAAATTATGGATTGGATCTCCGAAATGGAGACAATGTTTGAAAGTTGCGAATGCAGCAACAGGCAGAAGACCGCTCTTGCGATCCCTTTGTTGAAATATGGCGTGTTGAGTTGGTGGAAGCTGTTAGCTGACTCTATGCCCAAGGGAGAAGCGAGCAAGATGTCTTGGGAAGACTTTGTGGAACAACTGAAACTGCAATACTGCTCCGAGCAGGACCTTCTGGAAATCAATAATGAGTTTCAGAATCTGAAAAAGGGAAAAATGAGCGTTACTGAATACGCTGCTAGTTTCACAGAAAAGATGAAGCTTATCCTATACCTAGTTCCAACAGAACTCTCAAAGGTCAATAAGTTTGCCCTCGGACTACCAGCGGACTATGGTCCAATGGTTAAGCAAGCAACCACGTTGAAAGCCGCCATCTGGGCTGCTAAGAATGTTGAGACTCAGATCAGGGAAAAGGGTCTGGAGAGATCATAGGTTGGTGAGAAGAGGAAGTTGGATGGGCCTTCAGGGTCCAACAAGAAAAAGAAATTCTCAAAGTCTAGTTCGAGAGGAGGAGGAGGCGAAGCGAAGTGGTGCGACAAATGCAAAAAGAAGCATCATGGGAAATGTGATGGGGAAGTCACATGCTTCAAATGTGGAAAGCCAGGGCACTATGCCAACGAATGCACCCTCACCAAGAAAGTCTGCTACGGGTGTGGTGAGGAGGAGCACATCTCGAGGGATTGTCCGAAAAAGAAGGAGGAAGCAAAACCCAACAATCCCCCAAAGCCAAAAGCGAGAGCCTTTCAGATGACACTGGAAGCTGCTAAAGAAGAAGCCGATGTCGCTTCAGGTACCTTTCTCGTAAACAAATTGCCTGCCCAAATTTTATTTGATTCTGGAGCCAACTACTCCTTTATTTCGCATGAATTTGGTAGAAAACTAGCTTTGCCTGTCGATAGACTAGATAATGCCTTATTAGTCGAAGTTGCTAGTGGCAAGTTTGTACCTGTTAGCCATCGTACGAAAAATATCTTAATTGATTTGAACGGGAATAAGTTCCACGAGGAATTATTGCCTATCGAACTAAATGGTTTCGACATCGTGCTGGGAATGGATTGGCTTAGCGCCAATGACGCCGAGATATTTTGCCGAAAGAAGATAGTAAAAGTAAACCCGCCAGGGAAAGAGTCGTTTATAG
This sequence comes from Lactuca virosa, assembly GCF_052849685.1. Taxonomy (NCBI): domain Eukaryota; kingdom Viridiplantae; phylum Streptophyta; class Magnoliopsida; order Asterales; family Asteraceae; genus Lactuca; species Lactuca virosa. Next base: position 150,183,956 of record NC_136433.1, read on the forward strand.
TGTACGGGGACAAACGCAGGGTAAATTCTGGAATCATTTCTCTAATGAAATCCAGAAAGTGTTTGGCCAAAGGATGTACATCATATTTGGCATTCGTGATTGACGCAAAGAAGGAGAAAAAGGAGATGAGGAGAATTCCTGTCGTGTTTTTCCCGAAGATCTTCCTGGATTACCGCCTGATCGACAAGTAGAATTCCGTATTGACTTGTTACCAGGAACCACACCGATAGCAAAAGCACCTTATCAATTAGCACCAACCGAGATGAAAGAGCTTACGACACAACTTTAGGAGTTATTGGACAAAGGTTTCATTAGACCTAGTTCATCACCCTGGGGAGCCCCAGTGCTATTTGTAAAGAAAAAGGACAGGAGTATGAGAATGTGCATTGACTACAGAGAGCTGAATAAGGCAACGATAAAGAATAGATATTCGTTGCCAAGGATTGATGACCTGTTCGATCAACTACAAGGCTCAAGTTATTTTTCAAAGATCGACCTAAGGTCAGGATATCATCAGCTGAAAGTAAGAGAGCGGGATATCGAGAAGACTGCATTCAGAACACGATATGGACACTACGAGTTTTTGGTTATGTCGTTTGGACTAACCAATGCTCCAGCAGCATTCATGGATTTAATGAACATAGTTTGTAATCCGTTCCTTGATAAATCAGTGATAGTGTTCATAGATGACATTCTGGTTTATTCGAAAAGCCAAGAGGAGCATGGCAGACACTTGCGCGAAGTGTTAGAAGTCTTGAAGAAGGAGAAGTTGTATGCTAAGTTCTCCAAATGTGATTTTTGGATCCGAGAAGTCCAATTCTTGGGTCACGTGGTCAACCAAGAAGGAATAATGGTTGATCCAGCAAAGATCGAAGCTGTAATGAAGTGGGAACAACCAAAAAGTCCCACGGAGGTCCGAAGCTTTTTGGGATTAGCCGGATATTACCGAAGGTTTATCCAAGGCTTTTCTTCGATCGCTACTCCATTAACAGCTTTAACTCACAAAGGATCTACTTATGCTTGGAGTGATAAACACCAAGAAGCATTCGAGTTGCTAAAGAAGAAGCTATGTGAAGCACCGATTCTTTCTCTACCCGATGGAGTTGAAGACTTCGCTGTCTATAGCGATGCGTCCGATGTTGGATTGGGTTGTGTGTTGACTCAAAGAGAAAAGGTGATAGCATATGCGTCTCGACAGATGAAAGAGCATGAAAAGAACTACCCCACTCATGATTTGGAGTTGGCAGCGGTAGTATTTGCTCTGAAAATATGGAGGCATTACCTCTATGGCTCGAAGTGCAAACTTTTCACTGATCATAAGAGTCTCCAATATCTCTTTAGTCAGAAGGAATTGAATATGAGGCAGCGACGCTGGCTAGAATTACTTAAGGACTACGACTGTGAGATACTTTACCACCCTGGTAAAGCAAATGTTGTCGTTGATGCTCTCAGTCGGAAAGTCCATCTTGAAAGAAAAAGGCCAAGAGCGTTGAGAATAGAAGTTGTCTCGACAATTATGGAGAGTATAAAGAAAGCTCAAGAGGAAGCTTCAGAAAAGAATGACCGAAAGGAGGAACGTTTGGGCAAAACGTTAGTGTTTGGTGCAAATGCTCATGGACTGAAGGTATTCCAAGATCGTATTTGGGTACCTAAGTCAGGAGGAATAAGAGATCTTCTGATGGAAGAAGCTCACAAAACCATGTACTCAATTCATCCTGGCAGCACTAAAATGTATAGGGACCTGAAACCCTATTACTGGTGGCCGACGATGAAGCTCGACATTGCGAAGTATGTGGCGGAGTGTGTGGCCTGTGCGAGAGTCAAGGCACAACATCAGAAACCATATGGGAGTTTAGAACCTTTACCTGTGCCTATGGGTAAGTGGGAAGACATCACTATGGATTTTGTCACTAAACTGCCCAGAACAAAGAATGGTCACGACATGATTTGGGTGGTCGTTGATCGCTTCACTAAGAGTGCGCACTTCATAGCAGCCAATGAAAAATGGTCTATGGATAAGCTTGTGAATTCTTACGTGAAGGAAATTGTGAGGCTTCACGGTGTTCTGTTAACGATTGTATTAGATCGTGACAGTCGTTTCACCTCAAGGTTTTGGAGAAGTCTACAAGAGGAATTGGGTACCAAGTTGTGTTTGAGTACAGCTTACCATCCACAGACTGATGGTCAGAGCGAACGAACGATACAAACGCTTGAAGATATGCTGAGAGCATGTACCCTAGAATTCCAAGGTAACTGGGATGAACATTTACCTTTGGTAGAATTTTCCTACAATAATAGTTTCCACTCGAGCATAAAGATGGCACCTTATCAAGCTTTGTACGGACAAAAGTGTCGTACGCCGTCTTGTTGGCTTGAGGCTGGGGAAAATCAGTTTATGGGACCGGAGATAGTCCATCAAACTGCTGAAAAGTTGAAAATAATTAAGGAGAGAATGTTAGCAGCTCAGGATCGTCAAAAGAGCTATGCTGACAAGAAAAAAAGACCGATGACTTTTGAAGTTGGAGATTCGGTTTTGCTTAAAGTCTCGCCGTGGAAGGGACTTATAAGATTTGGTAAAAGGGGAAAATTAAGTCCAAGATTCATTGGACCGTTTAAAGTTCTTCAAAGGATTGGGAATCAAGCATACAGGCTCGAACTACCAGAAGAACTGAGTGGAATTCATAACACTTTTCATGTGTGTTATTTGAGGAAGTTCACGGGAGAAGTTCCCGACATGATTCCACTTTCGGAGTTGAGAATTGATGAGAACAAAAGGTTAGTTGAGGAACCGGAGGCAATCGTTGACCGAAAGACTAAGAAGTTAAGACGTAAGATGGTCAAATTCGTGCTTGTCCGTTGGAAACATGCGAATGGGCCAAATCTCACCTGCGAGACGGAGAGTGACATGATGAGTCGCTATCCGCATTTGTTTGTTGATGTGTGATTCCGGGGACGGAATCATTCTAAGGTGGGGAGAGTTGTAACGCCCGTGTTTCTGGGTTAGGCATTAATGTTGTTGTAATAGTCTAGGTTAACCTTTGTAACTCATTTTGAAATAATAAGAATGTGTTATTTGAGTATTATGTGTTTTATGCTTAATTATGTGGCTTAATTGAATTAAGAATAAAAATAAGCGTAAAAATAAAATATTAGATAAGCTCTATATCTATGAAGGAAGTTGTAGTGGTCGTGGCAAGGTTTCCGAATATATGAAGAATGCTGAAATCCGAGTTATAACGAAGAAGTTATGACATGTCGAAGTTTCGCGACGGAACCGGCACGACGCTGAAGGACGTAAAATATGAATTTAAGATAGAGCGATATCTAGCCTTAGTGATCTAAACAGAAGTTGTAGAATATGTTGAACCGAGAGCGTGCATAAAAAGAACGTCTAAATCTGACTTCGTATGAAGAAGTTATGATTTTTCTAAGATTCGACTTAGCAGTATGCACCCGAAATCTCGAAATTGAGATCGAGTGATAATTGGCCGAAACAATCTAAACAAGAATCGAAGATCTCGTCGTTAGTAGTCCAACGGTAAAAAGACAGATGAAAACGGACGTCAGGTGAAGAAGTTATGATTTTATAACGAAGTTTTCCTGTCCTAGCCTACTAAAAATAATATAATAAAAATAAAGTCAAAATTAGCCGATGGAGTCTAAATGAAAGTTGTAGAGCATAGTCTCACCTACGCGTGGATATAAAGAACTTCGAAAACGGAGCTCGTATGCGAAAGTTATGAATTTTTGAAGATCGTGGCACGCATACCAAAGCTTATCCGAAGAGTACGCCCAGCATACTCGATGTACGCCCAACGTACTACTTACGCCCAACGTACTCCGAAATTACGCCCAGCGTAATCGCAGGGACCAGCCCCTATAAATAGAACTCAAGGGCTGCCGAGTTTGTTGCTCAAAATCTTTCTTTCTCTCCCATATTCTCCTCGTTTTGCGTGCAAGAACTAACCCGAAGCCCCGGTATCATTCCCGAGCACCGAAGCAAGTCCCGAAGCCCCGAGGATCCCAAGAAGTAAAGTTTCCGAGCCCAAACTCTGCCCGCGAAAGGCCCGGTTTTCAAGGAAAAACATCCTGGTTCTATCGGAAAAGTTTATTTTAAGAGACGAGGTGCTGTCCGATCATTGTCTTATCAAGTGAGTGTATATTCGTTTTCTTCTAACACATAGATATGAAGTATTCTTTATAAAATGTGTGCTATGTGTTTACATATTATTTGTTTATTTGAACTAGTTGTTGAATGGATGTTTTGTACAGGTTTTAAGCTGTATATAAATGTATATATTTTATCTACTAATATGTTGGGTAGAAAATGGGTAGACAGTTGGTGTGTGAAGAAATAAAATGATGAGAGGCCTCGATGTCGTTCTAGTCATCTAGCAGAGTATGGATGACGACCACGGACTCATTCTAGACAGTTCGGTGGAACACTAGCAGGCTCATAATCTGTAGGTGTTGTGAACGATGTGTTCACCGGTGTACTCTATCCCCCTCATGGTTGCCTTTAGGACACCTATTGCTAAGGAAGCCTCTTTGCAGTAATGTCCGTCCCGATCAAAATCCTAGATTAGGTCCCTTGTAATAGTTGTTGTTTTAGGGACATAAAGTGAGGATAACGGGAATGGGTAATCAGGTTATTGTTGGTTGGTGAAATTAAATATAATTTTTATTGTGGGTTGAAAACCCTATATGCTCACCTGGCTCCCAAGCCTGACCCACTCAGTTTCTTTGTATTACAAGTAGTGGCGCAAGGGCATAAGTTGGATGACATTGTCAAGATATTTTTGGATTATAGACCTGTTGTTATATGTAATTGTTGCAAGGTCTATTTTGTATTGTTTATGCTTTTGGTCTGTATCGGAACATGACATCCCGAGATTTTGTTATATAATGAAAAATACATTTCTTTATGAAATGCTTTGATAAATTCTTATCATATTTTGTTTTGGGAACAAATTACGCAACTCTTTTAATCAAAGGATTACTCTGATTTTTTTTAAAAGCATAAATGAATCCGGTCTTTTCTGGCCGTGATTTTGGGGATGTCACAATATCATCCAATGGAACTACTATCTCGTTGTCCAACACACACTTCTGCAACTAAGACACATGGTAAGTTTTGTGGATCTGACTGAGCTCGCTTGGTAAATCCAATATGTAATCCACTTTGCCAACCCTATAAATCACCCGAAAAGGTCCAATGAACGGGGGACCCAATTTCCCCCTTTTCTTGAACCATACAACACCCTTCCAGGGTGAGACCTTCAGAAGCACCATATCGCCGACCTAAAACTCCAACTCTGATCGGCGTCGGTTAGCATAGCTTTTCTGCCGACTCCAAGCGGTCTGTAGTCTCTGCCTGATCTGCTGGATAACCTCCATGGTCTGAAGGAATACTTCGGTCCTTTTTATAACCCTGAGACCAACCTCTCCCCAACAAACCGGTGTACGACACCTCTGACCATACAAGTGCTCAAATGGTGGATTACCAATGCTAGAGTGATAACTGTTGTTGTAGGAGAACCCTACAAGAGGTAGGTAGGAACCCCAACTCCCACCAAAATCAATAACACATGCCCGCAACATATCCTCAAGGGTATGTATGTTGGATAAGGTGTCTAAGTCCATAACTTATTTGGTATATACTTGACCCGACCCGGCATGGTCCATTTGGGTTGCACTTCACCCGAACTAGTTATAGATAATTTTATGAGAGTTGTATACTTACGATTTATTAATATATTATAAGTTATAATATATTAATATAAAGTCATGTTACCTAATTAGTTTTAATCTTGAATTAATTATGAATTAATTTAGTGATTAAAAGGAAGACTAATTAAATCATGGGCTATTATATTTATATAGTGTGGGTTAACACTCATTTGGGAATGGGCTAAGCTTATATGGAAGTCCATGGATGATCCATGGAGCTTTTACCCATGGATCCTTGGAAGAGGAAAAGACATGGGTTATTAGGGTTTCACCCTAACCATGTACACTATATAAACAAGCTTATGTTGCATGAAAAAGACACTAATGTGTGTGTAAGTGTGGTGGCCAAAATCAAGAGTTAGTATACTCTTTCATACATTTTCCAAGTTTGTGGTGATTTGTGATTTCCATTTGAGGCATTCACATTATTGGTGCTTGGCTCTCAAACTCCAAGGAATCAACAATCAACAAAAGGTATGTAATTCATCTAGTTCTTTTATGGTTAAAAGTACCCCATGCCATGCTAGATAGGTTATAAACCTTGGAAAATAATATTTTGCATGTATCTTAGACAAACATAGATCCAAGGTTCAATAGGGTTGCATGTACACTTAGGAAGTGTTAGAATGCTCAAAACCCAACAGTGGTATCAGAGACTAGGCTTGTTTGTTTGATACTTGATGCAAAATAGTGATTAAAAGTCGTTTTTTTGCTGTCTGACTGATGAACTCGTCGAGTCCATGGGGGGACTCGCCGAGTTCATGTGTAAACTCATCCTACTCGGCGAGTAGCTCCGTGCACTCGGCGAGTAGGAGCCTCAGAATGCAGATTTTCGACTTTTGCTGCTGGAAATGGACTAGAAACATTACCCTAAACTGTTTTGGTGTTTTAAAACTTGTTTTAGTTGGTTTAATGGTTGTTCTAATCCATTTACAATAGCATATATCAAAATTTCATGTTTTGTATGTGTTCATATAATTCTTGAAACTTTGATGATCATGTTCATGTTCTTATGAATTTAGAAGATGATAGGAATTATTTGCTGAATTGTTTAGGATTAATTCTTGATCATTTATGTGTTTTAATGGAGTCCATAATTTGTCCTCAAGTTATGGATATCCAAAGGTCACTTCTTTTAAACACACACTTAAAACACATAAGTTACATGGAAATGAAGAGTCTTCATTTTTATGAACCTTTAATTCATAAGTTATGAAATGAAAAGTTTTGAATAGTTTCAAAACTTGTCCTCAAGTTTTGGAATTTGTAAAGTTACACACACTTTAATATACTTTAATTCCAAACCTTTAGAGTTTTAAAAGTTAAAATTCAACCCTTATACTATTTATAACATTAATGGTTAATTATTATATATATGTATAAGATTAAAGTCGTCTTACCGCTAGTACACCTCATTCACGAAGCCAGTCTATAAGGTGGGTATAAGGTTGTTGCCTATAAAATGGCAACTTAATGGGTGTCCACTCTCACCCACCGCTTGCTTGACTGGTGGAGGGTCGTTAGCCGAACGGGTAGGACAAGGACTTATAAATTCTCATTAAAAGTATGATGAATATTATAAAGTAACTAAACCTTTTATAAATTCCCAATCTTAGTTACTTTAGGAAAATGTGAATATGGTGCTAACCCATGAAATTCACACTTTGTACCTTACCAAGTCGTTGGTGGAGCGTGTGTGGTTAACCAGCACACTAACTTGGACTAGTAAGGATCACGAAGGGTGACTTAATGTTTATCATAGATCGGTGGAGCGTGTGTGGTTAACCGGCACATTGATTAGGTGATAATATTAAGGGTACCAAGTGAATTTGCATGGTTATTCACACCTTGTTTTGTGATCCTCGGCATCCCAGTCACAAAACTTGAAGGGCACAATCGAGATTGAAACATGCCATTGAAAAGTTCAATGAATCTCAAAAGAATCTAGGAATTTCAAAACCAATTAAACCTAATAATTCATTTCGTTTTCATGGTGGAAATTGGTGAATCGTCATTCACCTACCTTCAAATATGTTATAGCTTAGATTACGGCATCCCTCTTCTAAGTTATAATATATTGTGTTGGATCCTAGCCTTAATATTACATTTGGGTGTATTATTAAGGATTCGATATATCTAATCTAAACTTGTTTTCTTCTTTTCAGATGTCTTCCAACAACAATGCTTCGGGCTCTAACCCTACTAGCTCCTTTTCCCTCATGAACCTTTGTGGGAGGATCATCTTTGATGGTTCCAACTTCATGGATTGGATCTGGAACATCAGGATGGTCACTCGCTACGAGGACAAGGAATATGTCCTTGATAAGGAGCTAAAGGAGCTTGATGAGTCCACTGCTACTCCTGAGGAGGTCGCTGAGTATCAGGCACATGAAAGAGATGCCACCAAGGTGGCATGCATCATGATGGCCACCATGACAGCTGAACTCCAAAAGTCCTATGAGGACTATTACCCTTTTGAGATGCATCAGGATCTGATGGAAAGGTACCATCAGAGTGCTCGTCAAGAGCGGTATGAAATAATCTCCTCCATGATCACTACCCGTATGAAGGATAGCGAACCAATCACGAGCCACATGCAGAAAATGCAAAGGTATGTGGACCGTCTAATGAAACTGAATGTGAACTTCCCTGAGGAGTTGGCAATTGATATCATTTTGCACTCCTTGCCATCGTGTTATGATCAATTTCGTATGACATACCACATGAATAAGGAGGAAGTCACACTCAGTAAGCTTCAAGGACTTCTGAAGACTGCCGAAAGTGGTCTTAAGAGTAAGTCGGTTGCTACTCCTACTCCTACTACTACCCCTGTTTTGGCTATCGGGCAAGGCAAAGGGAAAAAGAGGAAGCACCCTTCGAAGGGTACCAAGGGAAAGTCCCTTGAAGGCTCCTCATCTGGAACCAAAGGTGGTTCTATCACTCCTTATGCCATCCCTAAGGATGTTGAATGCTTCTACTGTCAAAATAAGGGGCACTGGAAGCGAAACTGCCCAAAGTACTTGCAGGATGTCAAGGATGGGAAAGTAAAACCATCCCATGCAGGTATTTACACTATATTGTCTAATAACTCACCATATTCTAATTCTTGGGTTCTTGATACAGGTTGTGGTATTCACATCTGTTGTGACTTGCAGGGCCTAAGAAGAAGTGAGGATGTGGAGCACCGAAAGATAAACTTAATCATGGGGAACAAGAAGGTTGCACCTGTTACCAAGATTGGAGTTTATACTTTGTTGCTAGATAGTGGGTTAAAGTTAGATTTGAATAAATGTGTGTACTCGTCTGAAATGGCGAGGAATATTATTTCCTTTCATGCTTTGTACAAACAAGGTTTTACCTTTTCTTTTGATAATGAAGTTGGTAGTATTAATGCTTTCTTTAATAATGTTCTTTATTTTAAAGCATTACCTTGTGATGGTGTGTATGAAGCTGTATCGGTTGTAGATAATTTAGGAAATAATGTATTATATATTGATTCTTCTACTAGCTTGGATAAAGCATCTTTGTGGTATTGTCGTCTTGGACATGTAAGCAAGAAACGCATAGGCCAGCTCCAAAAGGATGGAGTCTTGGAGTCGTTCAACCTCAAGTCGGATGATAGTTGTGAGTCTTGTCTACTTGGAAAAATGACAAAATCACCCTTCACTGGTACTTGTGCAAGGGGTGAGGGTTTGTTGGACCTTATACATACTGATGTATGTGGACCATTCAAAACCGCCACAAGGGATGCTAATCGCTATTATGTGACTTTTATTGATGATTTTAGTAGATATGGTTATGTCTACTTAATCAAACATAAGTCAGAAACTTTTGAAAGGTTTAAAGAGTTTAAACAGGAAGTAGAAAATCAATTGGGCAGGAACATTAAGATGCTTCGATCCGATCGAGGTGGTGAGTATCTTAGTACTGAGTTCCTCGACTATCTTAAGGAGTGTGGGATTGTCTCACAATTGACGCCTCCCAGGACACCACAGCTGAATGGTGTAGCTGAGAGGCGCAATCGAACTTTGTTGGACATGGTTCGCTCTATGATGAGTCGAGCTTCGCTACCAATCTCTTTTTGGGGGTATGCCTTAGAGACTGCCGCCCACATCCTTAATCTAGTCCCTACAAAGAAGGTTGCCAAAACACCTCATGAGATGTGGACTGGGAAAGTTCCCAATTTGGACCACATCAAGATTTGGGGTTGCGAGGCTTTCGTGAGGCGCGAAACTCATGACAAGCTCGAACCTCGAAGTGAAAGGTGTATTTTCATCGGCTACCCACAAAAAACCTTTGGTTACCTCTTCTACAGACCCAGTGAGAATGTGGTCTTTGTGGCTAGGAGAGGGGTCTTTCGAGAGAGAGAATTTATAAGCCAAGGAGACAGTGGGAGGCAAATTGACCTTGAAGAAATTCAAGACTCAATTGGTGAAGGAACCTCAGACACTAGCAATCAACTTGAGGAGGAAATTCCTGTTGATCCAGCTGACGAGTCTATACTTTCGAGGCGTTCCACAAGGGTTAGGAACACACCTGAGTTTTATTATGGATTTCATATTACTACGGAAGGTGATACATTTATCAGTGACGGTACACTGGTAAATTTGGATGAACCTAACAGTGTTAAGGAAGCCATGGCAGGGCCAGAGTCTGCTAAATGGAAGGAAGCTATGGACAGCGAGATACAGTCCATGTATGACAATCAAGTTTGGAACTTGGTTGACAATGTACCAGGCCGTAAGACAGTCGGGTGCAAATGGATCTTCAAGAAGAAGACCGACATGGATGGGAAGGTGCACACTTATAAGGCTCGACTGGTTGCGAAGGGGTTTACTCAGAATCAGGGTATTGATTATGATGAAACCTTTTCACCAGTAGCAAAGATTAAGTCTATTAGGGTTATGTTAGCCATTGCTGCATTTCATGATTATGAAATATGGCAAATGGATGTCAAAACCGCTTTCCTTAACGGAAAGTTGGCTGAGGATGTCTACATGAATCAGCCAGAAGGTTTTGTCAGTGCAGAGTACCCTAATAGAGTGTGCAAGCTTGAGAAATCCATTTATGGATTGAAACAAGCATCTCGAAGTTGGAATCTTTGTTTCGATGAGAAGGTCAAAGAGTTTGGTTTCTCAAGAAGTGAAGATGAGTCTTGCGTGTATGTCAGAGCTAGTGGGAGTATAGTTAGTTTTTTGGTACTGTATGTGGATGACATACTACTCATAGGAAATGACATCCCAACCTTGCAGGAGGTTAAGTCCTGGCTTGGGAAGTGCTTTGCTATGAAGGACCTTGGAGAAGCTACCTATATCCTAGGGATAAGGATATTAAGAGAAAGGAGTAAAAGACTAATTGGACTTAGTCAGAGTATCTACTTGGATAAGGTGTTGAAAAGGTTCAACATGCAGAATTCCAAGAAAGGAGAATTACCGATCCAAAGCAATGCCAAACTGAGCAAGGCTCAGAGCCCGAATACAGAAGATGAGATAGCTGAGATGAGTCGATTACCTTATGCTTCCGCTGTTGGTTCGATCATGTATGCTATGACTTGTACCCGTCCTGATGTGGCCTTCGCTTTGAGCATGGTCAGCAGATATCAGGGGAACCCTGGCAAGGCTCATTGGACTGCGGTAAAGAATATTCTCAAGTACCTGCGGAGGACTAAGGATTGGATCCTTACCCTTGGTGGGAGTGATGACTTGAGAGTAGTAGGGTATAGTGATGCTAGCTTTCAGACTGATAGGGATAACTTCCGCTCTCAGTCGGGCTGGGTATTTACCTTAAATGGAGGGGCAATCACTTGGAAGAGTTCCAAACAGGAGACTGTAGCTGATTCGACTTGTGAATCAGAGTACATAGCAGCGAGTGAAGCGGCAAAGGAGGCGATATGGCTGAGGAACTTCATCGGAGACCTTGGAGTTGTACCAGCTATTAAGGAGCCTATGGAGATTTTCTGTGACAGCAATAGTGCGGTTGCCTTAGCCAAGGAACCAAGAGATCATGGCAGATCCCGACACATTGACAGAAAATATCACTTCATAAGACACAAGATAGAAGTGGGACTCCTCGTGGCAAAGAGGGTATCGTCAGATGAGAACCCTGCGGATCCCCTTACGAAGGGACTGACGAGGGTGAAGCATTTGCAGCATGCGAGGCGCATCGGGCTGAGGGACGATATTAGTTTTACAGATTAGATAGCCTTTTCTGAAACTTGTAAAATGTAATTGACGTTTGATGATGAATAAAATTTGTGATTTATTTATGAGTAAAGTGTTGCTATCATTGTCAATTATTTACTATTGTTTCAGTTTTGCATGTTTTGACTTCCAGAATAATTAATTTATTCAAACTCTCCACAGTCGGTCATATGTCGGAAGTAGGTATGAATCAAGACTGTCATGAATTGGGATTGTAGATGACTAAAGGTGTTTAGCCATAGCAATGGTTGCTACAACATTCATGAGTACTCATAAGTTATGAGTATTGGAATAAACCCACGCTCACTTGTATCACTTCATGGAATTTATCTCGAGTGATCGTGAGACGGTAATATCATATAAGTCTTCAAACCTAGAGATATGAGTTGTTACCTATGAGTTGGTTGTGCATTGATTGCACGTAAACGCATCAGTAACTTGATGTTATAAAACGTGCCTTTGTGTACAATTCAACAAGTAGTAGAACAAGCATATGAGTCGAAGTTTATCTGTTCCTTCTAGAAATAGAAGCGATATCTGGGCCCCTCGATGATTTTGTGTTGACCCATGTACCGGGCCCGGTCAGAACTAAATTGATGTGTTCAGTTAAGTTCTTTGTCAAACAAATCGGAAATCGAGAAACAACTGCTAGACAATAAGTAAGACATTGTTCCATGTATTTGTCCGGCTGATATCATGAGAACAGAGGATTATATGATCACTTATCTAAAGTGGCGCTTCATAGTTCATAAGAGTTTTCGAGAGCTACGATTGCCGGTTGGTTCCTGAAGTAATATAGGCAAATACAGTTATTAGACTTATCCAAGTGGGAGTCTGTTGGATAAGGTGTATAAGTCCATAACTTATTTGGTATATACTTGACCCGACCCGGCATGGTCCATTTGGGTTGCACTTCACCCGAACTAGTTATAGATAATTTTATGAGAGTTGTATACTTACGATTTATTAATATATTATAAGTTATAATATATTAATATAAAGTCATGTTACCTAATTAGTTTTAATCTTGAATTAATTATGAATTAATTTAGTGATTAAAAGGAAGACTAATTAAATCATGGGCTATTATATTTATATAGTGTGGGCTAACACTCATTTGGGAATGGGCTAAGCTTATATGGAAGTCCATGGATGATCCATGGAGCTTTTACCCATGGATCCTTGGAAGAGGAAAAGACATGGGTTATTAGGGTTTCACCCTAACCATGTACACTATATAAACAAGCTTATGTTGCATGAAAAAGACACTAATGTGTGTGTAAGTGTGGTGGCCAAAATCAAGAGTTAGTATACTCTCTCATACATTTTCCAAGTTTGTGGTGATTTGTGATTTCCATTTGAGGCATTCACATTATTGGTGCTTGGCTCTCAAACTCCAAGGAATCAACAATCAACAAAAGGTATGTAATTCATCTAGTTCTTTTATGGTTAAAAGTACCCCATGCCATGCTAGATAGGTTATAAACCTTGGAAAATAAGATTTTGCATGTATCTTAGACAAACATAGATCCAAGGTTTAATAGGGTTGCATGTACACTTAGGAAGTGTTAGAATGCTCAAAACCCAACAATGTATAGTCCGCTCACTCTGCCCATCAGTCTGCGAATGATAAACAGTGCTGAAATGTAACCTCGTGCCCAGTTCCTCATGGAACTTCTGCCAGAAACAGGAAGTGAATCGAAAATCTCGGTCCGAAAAAATGGATACCGGGACCCCATGGCGAGCAACGACCTCCCAGACATAAACACCGGCCAAATTTTCGGCCGAAGAACTCTCATGGATAGCCAAAAAGTGGGCATTCTTGGTCAATAGATCCATGATGACCCAAATAGCATCAAAACTCTCTGCAGTCTTCGACAAGTTGGTGATAAAATCCATGGTGATTTGTTCCCATTTCCTCATGGGAACCTCTAGAGGCTACAGCTTGCCATGCGGCCTCTGATACTCGGCCTTGACCATCCTGCAGGTTAAGCACCTGTCGACATACCAGACTATCTCCCTCTTCATACACGGCCACCATTAACTCAATCTCAAATCCCAATACATCTTGGTGGCTCCGGGTGTATAAAAAAGCAAGACTTATGAGCCTCCTCCAACATAATCTGCCTGATCCCACCAGAAACTGGAACCCAAACCCGACCACATCGGGTCAACAACCCTGGACTATCCGTGACAAATCTGTCTATCTCACCCCTGATTCGTTCATGTTTCCAGTTCTCCTTCCCGAATCCATCTACCTGAGCCTCTCCGATCAATCCCAAAAACGGAGAATCAACGGATATCCTCATACACATCTCCCCAACCTAAGATCCAGCTGACTTGTGGCTCAAGGCATCAGCTACCACATTCGCTTTACCCGGATGGTAAAGGATCTCGTAGCTATAATCCTTGACCACGTCCAGCCACATGCGTTGCCTCATGTTTAGGTTCGGCTGATCCATCAGATGTCTCAAACTCTTGTGATCCGTGTAGACAGTACAAAGGAGCCCATATAGATAATGTCTCCAAATCTTGAGGGCAAACACCACTGCCCCCAACTCCAGGTCATGCGTGGGATATCGTGTCTCATGCGGCTTCAGCTTCCGCGAAGCATAAGCAATCGCTCGTCCTCTCTGCATGAGGAACACCCCTAAACTGGTGATGGCTGCATCATATAATACCAAAAAATCCTCGACCCCTCCGAGAGGGTCAATATCAGGTCCTCGCATAACCTCTGTCGAAGAGTCTCAAATGCCGACTGCTGCTCGGGGACCTATCTGAAATCCACCCCTTCATCGTTACACGAGTGAGGGGTACCGCAATCTTAGAGAAGTCATGAATGAATCTACGATAGTACCTTGCCAAACCAAAGAAACTCCTGATCTCTGAGGGAGATTTCGGAACCTCCCACTACATCACAACCTCGATCTTGGCTGGATCGAACAAAATCCCATCCTAGTTAACGAGGTGCCCCAGGAACTGGACCTATCGTAACCAAAACTCGCACATCGAGAACTTAGCATAAAGAAGCTCTCGAAGGTGCTCCTCATGCTGCTCTTTGGTCTTGGCATACACCAAGATATCATCAATAAACAAAATGACATATCGGTCGAGCATTGACCTGTATACCCGATTCAACAAATCCATAAACACAGCAGGCACATTGGTGAGCCCAAATGGCATCACCACGAACTCGTAATGCCCATAACGAGTCCGGAACGCGGTCTTCTCCACGTCCTCCTCTCTCACTCTCCCCTGATGATACCCAAACCTCATATCTATCTTGGAGAACCAAGATGCACCATGCAACTGATCGAAGAGGTCATCAATCCACGGAAGGGGATAACGGTTCTTCACCGTTAACTTGTTCAACTCCCAATAATCAATGCACATCCGATGTGAACCATCCTTCTTCTTGACGAACAGTATCGACACTCCCTACGGAGAACTGCTCAGTCTGACGAACTGCTTTCCTAGCAGCACCTGAAGCTGAGATGTCAACTCCTGCATCTTAGGCGGCGCCAGGTGGTACAAAGCCTTGGCAATCAGGGATGCACCTGGCACAAGATATCCTGAACTCAACCTGCCTCTCAGGAGGCACACCGCATAACTCCTCTGGGGAAACACCGACAAAATCCCTGACAACTAGAACCTCTGAAACTGAACTTCTGCTCCCATACCCGGGTATTAACCACATAAGCCAGATAACCCGCACACCCATGCTGCATATACTGCCGAGCCTTGGCTGCTGAACAAAACCCTAAACCAACCATGGTGCCCTCTCCATAGATAACTAGTTCTCCCCCACTTGGGGTTTGAACTACCACTCGCTGGCCCTTATAATCGATCATGGCACCACACCTGCTCAGCCAATCCATACCCACTATCATGCATACATCCCCCATGGGGATAGGGATCAGATCAATCGGATAAGGCACCCTAAAGGTTTCCAAGACACAAACCTGACCCAATACGGCCTAAAGATGCTAGCATAATAGTTCTTAACAAGCTACTACATGAATGACTATCAATTCACAATTAAACCAAGGATCAAAATTTCATACTTGCGATTTCTTGCACTTCAACCTTGACCTCCCGCAGGACGGTGGACACCTAGGCTTGCACTCCCTCCGTTACCCATTTAGGACAATCTGGTTTGAGATGACCCGAATGGTGACAGTGGAATCACACTTGATCCTTCTTGCAATCGCGGAAGACATGCCCTCTCTCTCCACACTTATAGCATTTGAACTTAGGACAAGAAAATTCGTGGGTTCCCCCACACTTCCCGTACATATCATAGCCCCCTGGACTTCCAGTATCCAAGTTAGAAGCCTCGAACTCTTCATCTATTGCTGTAAGAGCCCTCATTCTATTTCCGAGTCGCGTCCCCACATTAAGACCTCCCACAGTAGTCATCTCAGCAACAACTCTCACAGTCTGTAAAGTTGAAGTTCACTCCTCGAGCTTAAAATTAGCCTGCCAGTGATCCGATCCACGATACCAAACAATTCTTCTTGAAAAATATGAAAAACCTCCACGGTAATCATCTCCCGTATCTGATCAACAGTCACACCGGTCTATCCTAACCATCAGCTCCATATCCTATTGTAAACTCCATATTGGAAATGAACCAAAAATCATCAGAAATGCCACAATATCCATATAATCACAACCATGCCAGACATACGAACCCTCAGGGTTTTAACTTCCTTGAGACGCGTACGGGTCCAATGCTTTCGGTAGTACGGGCCCATACTACCTTCCACACCTACCCGTTAACCCGTATTTGTCCCAACGATCGTCACAACCACCACAAACTAATACAACAACTAGGATACGCACACATTCTATTTTCTCTTCCTATAGAAAGGCTAGACATTCCTTAACTGTCCAATTGCTTACATATAACCCCTCCATGGAACTTCTAACCAAAGCGTACCATGAGCACTACATACTCCTAGGCTATCATAGGATCCACATCACACCCCACCATCAACTGCCAAACGACCCCCATTGGTGTCAGTTAACTACTGCATGAATATAATCACATGCAACATAAATTAAATAATATTAGGTTAAAAGATTCAACCCTACAACGGTTGGACTCAGACAAGAGCTGCACGGTAGGACAAAATCTTTTACCCTAAAATTATTTAACCCATGCAGCATGTGAATGAACGTATTCAATTAGTTAATTCACACCCGAAAGAGTCATACAACAATCAGCGAGAAACTCAATAGGGAATAAGGTATCATGTATTAGAAAACTCTATCATGCAATTCTTGAAAATCCCAATCCTATAACTAGCATGTTGTTCTAACATAACATAATATCAAATAACAGTGTGGTAATTTGGTGTCTACTTACTGGCTACGGCTAATCGTACACATCGCATCCTCTCTTATTATTTTGAAAACAATTTGAAAATCATTTAAAAAAAATCTTTTTCCTTAGTTTGAGATTGGATTCACACGAGTGTTCCTCCAATTCACTCAAACCAAGACTCTGATACCAACTTGTAACACCCATAAAAATCACAAGAAATTTAAACTTTTTAAAACAAACCCAATCTCACAAATTGTTTACAAACATAGTTTTCAAAAACATTTCAACATCAGAGTCTCCCAAAAGCATGAGTCATAAACAAGAGGATATGTACGGTCAGGCCTTCGCCTTCCCGCGGTCATCAGAGTAGCTGAAACATAACCCAAAACTGTAAGCCAATGCTTAGTGAGATCCCCCAAACTACCAACACACAAACATATAACATATACAATAACAACATGTCGGGTCTAATCAACCATCGGGTTAGAATACCCCCAGGACCAATCAAATATGTGCACATATAACATATAATCATATAAACAGTCTACAGATAGTCAGGCAGATCTACAGATCACTAAGCATAGCATTATCCTAAATACCAGGATATCGATCTAACAGATCACTACAACACGATAACATACTATCACATAACAGGATATCAAATCCAAAGGGACGGCCTTGGAGCCTTCGACCCGCAAGTACAATGAGGAAAACTCACCTTGTAACTGGATAAAAGTTGATGAGGTCCCGACTCCGAATCTCAACTCTAACCAACAACTATTCCAACCAAATGACCAATCTCCATCAAAATCCCAAAATTACCCAAAATACCCTTAAGGTCAAACTTGGTCAAAGTTAAAGTTAAACTAACTAAGTCAACTGAGTCAACCCAACCGAGTCAACTCAACCGAATCAGCTCAGAGTGAGTACGCAGGCCGTACTCTAAAGGTAGATTGGGCGTACTCGCACCCTCACAATCTCACATGTTGACCACTATCGGGGTGGCTGACCTCGTACGCAGGGCGTACTCCTAGAAGCTCTAAAACTCAATAAGTGCTTAATGGCTTAAGCACTCACGTCCATTTTTCATATCTATGGCTAAAATACTCTCAAGAGTCATAAAGTTTCCAACTTTATGACTTTGCATGCTCATTAAGTGCTTATTTCAACTTCTTAATCAATTAAGACCTTCTAAATGATGCATGGGGAAAAACTAACCACTTGGGATCCATTTTTATGACTCAAGACCCTTCCAAGGGTCTGAAAGGACAACTTAATGGGTCAAGAACATGCTATGTTCATGAATCATCATTTTGGGACCAAAAAGGTGTCTTTAAAGAGCAAAACTCTAGATCTACAAGATGGAGTGGTAAAGATGCAAGCTTTAAACCTTTAAGATGATGCAAACCAAGTAGAAATCCCAGATCCAAAGTGCTATCCACTCCAAGATCTTCTCACCACCTTCTTCTCTCTTCAAAACCACTCCAAAAACTCACTTTAGGGCTCAAAATTGCTCTCACTTGCTCTAGGGTTGCTTGAAGGTCGAAAACACATAAAGAAGCTAGGTAAGAAGAGGGGTTGTGTCCATAAAGATGCTTAAATATGAGCCACAACCCTAAAATCAGGGTTTTAATGCCACTCTCGTACGCCCAACGTACGAAGTGTACGCCCAGCATACACACACGTACGCATGGCGTACTCAAAACTCCAATTTTACCAAATTGCCACTATGAGCCCTTTTCACACTTTCCTTACACTTAGGGGCCAACAATGCAATATAATTCATTTATATGATCAATTTAGAAGTACCTTATCATCGGGATGTTACAGTAATACTTATTTTGTGATTCATGTTTTTATAACCTCTTAATAATTAATATTTGATAAAGTTATCTAAATTTAATTATTATTATTATTTTTTTATTTTATATTTAATAATATTATTTTAATTATAGATAGTTAAAAATATATTTATTTATTATTAAGTATTTATCAATTTTTAAAATTTAAGATATATATCTAAAAAATGTAAAGTAATTGCTGATAAGACGACAAAGACTATTTAAAAAAACAAATGACAGTATACTAATATAGATATAATTATAAAAACAAATGTGTAATGTTAAAGATGTGCGACATTGATTAATGTGGTCGTGTAGATGGTTTTATTTGTTGACCTGTTATATTTGAAAGATAGATGATAAAGATTTATTGATATGGTTATGTAAATGAAGAAATGAGACATTTGGTTGGACTGAACGATGTCCTACCAATTTTACCGCCGACAGGCTGATGTGTCTTGTGTTATTAACGGTAAACACCACTCCCAATATTTTTTTTTCCGGTAGCAAATCTCAATTGTAAACTTTCAGTGATGGCAAATTGTGAATGTTTAGAGGTTTTGTTTTCATTCTAACTATTGATTGGTGATTGTAAATTTAACTTTTTTTTTTATTTCAAAGGTAAAAATATCACTACACGTCAGTCATAAACAAATTGTGACAAAAATGGTAAAATCCTACGTGACGCCTATGTCTCACATTTTTACCATTGGCAAAACAATCAACACACTCTTTAACCTTATAATGACATTATATAAAAAAAATGAAAGACCTATGTAAAATACTTGTAAAATTCCGTTACAATTTAGTCACACCAGTTAACCTTTTAGCTCAAGTTTTTTAAAGTTTGAATATTAAAACTTTAAATATTTGAACATTTCAAAAAATATATATAACCTTAATAAAACCATTACAAAACTATTTGTAATTCAATAAAAAAAAATATAAGCTTTAACTAAAACAATGCAAGTAATAGAATAAGAAAAACAAACCTTGAGTCCCAAAATTCATGGGCATCCATAATCAATTATTTAAAGTATTATAATGATTATTATAATGTATAATATTGAGTTGATATTTGACATGGACTTGAGGCAGTATATATCCCCATGTGCATATGAACCCACTTTTCGTGATAGTCAAATTGCGTACCTAATTTCTCTTTTCATAATGATTTAATAATATTATATTTAAACTCCATGTTATATTACGAACAATTTAAATCAATTGAATAAGTTTAGTTTACGAATATGATTTGTTTTCAAATATGGACATAACACAAATTAACTAACTTGGTGAATCTAATACAAATTAACTAACTTAGTGAATCTAACTTATAATCACTAAGGAACCGTTTAAAAAAACATTTATATTTCATAAATAAATATGACTAAGAAAATATGGTTTTGCAAAAAAAATTCATATAACTAAAATCAAATTATCAAACTTCTTAAATCAATTCTAAGTTGGATATATAATGCTTTTGGAATTTGAAAATTGAGTTAGATAACATGCATTAACAATTTGATATTAGAATTTTCAAAATTTCTAAATTTCTAAATTTAGACCGAGTAAAACTCAAATTTTACTGTATGAAAGATTTTATATCAATTTTGATTGAGCTCGGGTTTGATAAAATTTGTTTGATAAGCCCACTTACAATTCTAACCATCACTACAAAAGGCTTGATCCACCATTAAAAATGATTACATAATAACTTGTGGGCTATAAGTTCTCCTTAATGTGCTCTTTTACGTAAAAATCATGTAGTACCCATAAAAAAAAAAACTTTCTTTATCAAATTTCTAAACAATTTAGTATAAGCAATATTTGATCAAATCAGATATACAATACACGTATCAACGTAATACTAATTATTGAACACAAAATTATTAATTTGCTTCTGAAGATCTCTATATATATTATATTTGAGATAATACTAGGGAAAACTACAATAAAGTCTCTACATATAGGCCTCATAATCGATTTAGTCACTATATATTTTTTTTATTCAATTAAGTCCTAAATACCAGTAATCGTATTCAATTTAACCATTTGACCCGGTCAACAGGTCATCCAACTTTCAAAAATTATATTTTTGGCCCAGATTTCAAATTTTATTACAAATTCAGTCCAAAATTTACACTTTTGGTCCAGGTTTTAAATTTTGTTACAAATTTGGTCCAAACTTTACCATTTTTGCCCAAATTTTAGAATTTTATTATGAATTCATCCTAAATTTAGTTTTTCTTACAACTTTTTTTCTCAAATAATTGTTTTTAATATGCTTTTGCTTTATAAAATCATATTTATACAAAAAAACGTATTTTCACATAAAAATCTTATATTTTCTATATAAAAAGTTTTTGTATATGAAATATCTAGTTATAAAAATAGGTATTTATTAAGTATATAAATATATACAAATCCGTTTTTATAAAAAAAATGTATACAAAAACGTATTTTACAAAAAAAATGTATACAAACACATATTATATAAAAACGGATTTGTATACATTTTTTTTTGTAAAATACATTTTTGTATACATTTTTTTATAAAATCGGATTTGTATAAAATCATATTTATACAAAAAAAAACGTATTTTCACATAAAAATCTTATATTTTCTATATAAAAAGTTTTTTGTATATGAAATATCTAGTTATAAAAATAGGTATTTATTAAGTATATAAATATATACAAATCCGTTTTTATAAAAAAAAATGTATACAAACACGTATTATATAAAAACGGATTTGTATACATTTTCTTTTGTAAAATACGTTTTTGTATACATTTTTTTATCAAAACGGATTTGTATATATTTATATACTTAATAAATACATATTTTTATAACTAGATATTTCATATACAAAAATCTTTTTAAAAACGTTTTTATATAGAAAATATAAGATTTTTATGTGAAAATATGTTTTTTTTGTATAAATATGATTTTATAAAGAAAAAACATATTACAAACAAGTTTTTGAGAAAGAAATTTGTAAAAAGAAAAAACTAAAGTTATGATGAATTCATAATAAAATTCTAAAATTTGGTCAAAAAAGGTAAAGTTTGGACCAAATTTGTAACAAAATTTAAAATCTGGGCAAAAAGTGTAATTTATGGACCGAACTTGTAATAAAATTTGAAATATGGGCCAAAAATATAATTTTTGAAAGTTGGATGACCTGTTGACCGGGTCAAATGGTTAAATTGAATACGATTACCGGTATTTGGGATTTAATTGAATAAAAAAAAATATAGGAACTAAATCGATTATGAGGCCAATATGTAGGGACTTTATTGCAGTTTTCCCATAATACTATGATGTAAATTGTATAATATAAATTGTATGCTGTTAGGCTAGATGTATTGTTAGCCCATGTATTCAGCCCTATAGCCGACCCTTGGCAATTTTATCCCCTACTCTAATAAAAGAGTACCATTTACGCCACGTGGCATTTGCTCAGCACCTCCAAAACTTATTTTCCCGCTCATTTCCTTTCAATTGCAATTACTAAACTACCATTTTCTGGCTTCAAATTAGTCAACCTTATAATCTGCATAAAGATATTCATAACGAATCCCGTTAAATTTGCAACAAATTGATTGACTAACTATCATCAGTATAAAGATACCCAATTTTGCTTTTGCATTTTGAAAATCAAATCACACAATCTTATTTGTTCATCGATTTAACCTATTAATTCCTTTATTTACGCTTAAATTTTCTCTGCTGATGAAACTTAATCCCAATATATCTTCTTAATTTTTTAAAACATTGATCGTGCAAAATCAGGGACGGAATCGAAAGATCACACACATCTTCTTCCTTTTTCTCTCTCGAACACCTGGATGGGGAGTTCTTGGTATGTGTTCTGTTGCTCCTAATTTGATTTGATTTATTGTTGCAGGTCTCTAAGTAATTTGAAGAGTTTGGTCCCGATGACATCAAATCGTCATTGAAACAAACAAATTTCAAGGTCACAAATTTTCCTTCGTTCTCGCTACCTTATCGTAGCGCTATCTCCCTCTCTTTCTCAAATTCCGATTTCTTTTCCACGTTAAATTGAAGGAGGTAAGCAATGGTACGGTTATGTTGTCATTTTGGGATTCTGGTATCATCAATTGGTTTAACAAGGTACGGATGTTAACGATGATGGATTCACTTTGAGAATTTGTGGTTCACGAATTCTTCTTATTGAGGTTCTTAATTCATGCTATTCAATTTTATTTTTTCTGTTCTATCTTTCTGATCATTACAAGGTCTTTCTACTGAAAATTTGCTCATTCGTTGTTTTGAATTATTGGGTAAAGGTTAGGGACAAACTCTGATTTAACCTGATTTCTTTCCAAGAGACATCTTCATGACTTTCTCAAAATAAATGAGAATTTTTGTATGGAAGCATAATATAATCTGTTGTATTCTCCTTTACCCTCCACTAATTGCTGATGAAATCATTTCTCTAACACCTGAGACTGGTTCCCCTTGTCAGCACACCCATGAACAAGGTAATCTATCTCATTCTTTCATATTTTTTTGAAAAAAAAAACAATTCCAAGCCCTTGTGTATGTTAATTTGTTTTTCTGATATAATTCTTTGTTTAAAGATGTATTGTATTCTCTTGGGTTTCCTAATTCAAGTTTTACATGATTCTGTTCTTTGGCCAATAGCTAACAAGTTTGTTGGTGATTTAACTTTTAGTTCTTTTTATCTTACGGTTCAAGTGTATAGGGGTGAGACAACTATTTCTTTCAGTTGTCCATTGGAACAGAATCTTGTTGATCTTCCGGAAGATGAAAATACTAGGAAGAGAACAAGATACAAAGGTCAGTTGAGAATGGTGAGTTAATTTCTTTTAACCTTTATTCTTATTAAGAAGGGTAGCACAAACTTATGCTATTTCATTAATAAGTCCAATTTTTGTTGAAAGTGCTCACATATCAACAGTAAAATGCTCTTTACTTCCTAGATTTGTGTATAATCTCATATAAAGATGATGTTTCATATAAGTGAATCTAAAGATGATGTTTCATACAGGTCAAATGCTTGCAAATTCCAAGACAAACTAAGCCACTTCAAACTGTCGGAGGAATTCATACCTATTTATAAAGATGGTTTATCTGTTTAGAGGTTATTACTTCTCCTTAATCAAAATGTCTTCAATCTCATAATATAGTTGTGTTTCTGAATCTTTCAAGGATTGATTTTGAGGATGAGAATTTGTTTTTAATATTTTGTAGATAATGAATTTGTGGATCTTAATGATTTGGGAAGTGAGTCCAATGTTGAGGTATTATAGAAAAAATAAAGAAATTTTGTGGCTTGACAATGCAAAATGTTTTAAAAGAGAACTTGATTGAAACTACAGAAGAAAACCTGAGTCAGATCAAATATGAACCTGAGTCTGTTTTGGGCTATGTAGAGTTAAATAAATTATATACACATCTAATATTTATACATATTGAAATTTCCGTTCATCTTTGATTGGATGGAATGGAATTATGAAGGATTGGAATAGACAAGGTAATGAAAAAAGGGGTCGTGTTTAATGAGGGATAAATTCTTTTCTAGACTGAATAAACCTTCTGAATAAGAGTAAATGACCATTTTATCCTTCAATTTCGACAAACTATTTTCATAATGTTCATCAGTTTTTGACGTGAGAGGAGTCGGGAGGATAATAGAAGAAGAGGAAATAGATAAAATTAAGCCAATTTTTTTTGGCTTCAAACAATAAATCATTAAACCCAAAATGGCATTCCAATTTTATAGCCCAAAAAAACACATGCCGGTATGGTTCCTGCATCAGATTATGAAACTTAGATGTTAAAAGCATTTTGGGCATTTATGATTTATGATTTTCAATTATTGTTGATATTAATGTGTAGGTTCAAATTGAACGTACTCGAATCATTTGGTCTTCCTCTTGATGTGGTAAAAGGTATTTTGTGACAGACACGGTTAAAGATATGTTTATCATTGATGTTTAATAGAAATGCAATTTGCATGTACTGAATTGCAATACTAAAAAAAAAATCTAAAAAACTGGTTAGATCCATGATCTGATTTCCAGGTACACGGCCAACAACCGACTACGGAGAAGCACACTAACAATAGTTGTTTTTTTTTAAGAATTCCATGGATAATGGACTTATATCCTGCCTTGCAAAATGAATCATTTGATTGCTAAACTCCCCATCTTTCAGTTTTTAAGATATGAGGGCATACTTATTCTGCTTGATTTCAATTTTACCTTACACCAAAAATTTGCAAACATTAATTCTTCCATAATAGTTGTAAATACTAAGTACTAATAATCATAGTTAAAGACTTACAATACCTTGAATTTGATTGATGGTTTTGTTCTTTTTGTATAAAATTGTTTTATGTGATGTCAGTTAATCTCTCATCTTAAATTAGGTCAAATTGGGTTTGTGTTGAGTTGTCTTTGAGCTTTTTTTGGCTGGTTTTGTACGTTAACACATGAGATGAGGAGGCCCATGGCATCGGTGTTGTCGTAGGTATAGCCTCTCTGACATAAGGAAGCTGACTAGGGATGATAAGAATGGTGACATTGTTTAGAAACCCCTTTCTCTAACTCCATTCTACTAAGACCCACACTCATGTGTCATTGGTTACTAAGAATTTGGAATGGGTGAATAGTAACTTTTGGGTGTTTCTTTTTGAATTAATAGAAAAAGGCTCAAACATTAAAGTGGAAGAATGGAGGGTGTATGTACTCAGATCCTAAACTATGTTACTTTTCAGTTTTCACTTAACCCATAGGAAGTGTATATACATAGTATAAGAGGTCATCAGCCAGATATCAGATTGCAAATAGGGTAATAATAATTACGTGATGCTGTGAATTCATTTAATTAATATTAAGATACCTAATGAGGCCTTGACGCAGAAATCGCTTTGCATTAACATATTTAAACAAATAGAGACAACTTTTGACATCAATCTTATTCCATAATTATATAAGCAAATTGCAGAATAAATGTTGAAAGAACTGTTATCAATCCAGTGGCAACATTAGAAGATTAATTCTTCTATCCTCTTTTCCACAAGTTATTTATATGGAAAATAAATATAATAAATTAACACAAGATAAAAAAAATTGACATAACATTTTTTGTTGTATTTTAAGCTAATATTACATTTTGTTTGATTTTATGTTGATAGGATAATATTTTATTTTTTAGGTTATTTTTTGAAAAGAAGTGAGTGTACTGTTGGTTTAAAAACATTTAATAATTACGTTTTACGTTTTTTATTTAAATATTCAATTTAATATGATGTTTTTGTTCGTGCATACCTTTAAAATGGACTCAAATTTATTTATTTTAAAATCCAATAAGAAATGAGAGTTTTAGATGAGTTTCTTTTGTAAATGAGATTCTAAGATAAGATATATATCATGAAGAAAACGTTTTATCTTGAGTTATATTCATAAATTTATTAAAATGAAAAGAACGGAAAAAATGTTTTTTTTTCCATTACTCAAATATATATTGCATTGTACAAACTAATGATTTCATCAAATATCTGAACTTACAAAATGTAAATTGAAGATTAATAACGGTGCTTATATTTATTTTAAAACAAAAGTATTTATAGTTACTGAAAAACTTCAACTTTTGCAAATTAATAATTTTTTTTTTTGTAAATATTTGATTAGTCATTATGATTTTAAATTATAAATACTGTTTTTCTTTTACAACCATTGTTTCCACGAGTTTTAACCTAGTTGTTTGTATATATATAATAAATGAAAATTACATTTAACATCGTATCAAAGCATTCTCCTTCCCTTTTTTTTTTTACCAATTTCTTCCCTTCTCTTCTTTCTACTCCATTGTAGCCATGGCGGATACACAGTATCAACCAAACAAAGTTATCCCACATTCCTATTCTTCTTGGTCTATATTGCCCCCACTATAATGTGTGGAACAAACTCTTCTTCACATATTGGATATGGTTTGACGTTACCTCTTCTTCACATATTGTATATGGTTTGATGTTACCGATGACATAAACGATACCTACAAATAATCAGCCTCTATACCTATCAATCTTGAGTGGGAAATGTTGACTCCATCGTCAAACTTTAGATATAGGACATCATCTCTCAGTCTAATCTTTCAAATGGTGCTACTGAATGACTCATTCTCGTTGACTCATGATGTTTGGATTGGTTTTGAAAATTTGTTCCGAATCAACAAAGACGCGAAAGCTATGCAACTAGACAACAAATTACACAATGTTACTATGTCGAGACTTCTTGAAGACAATGGTGCACCAATTTCGACAAAAAAATCTTGTCATCTAGGCGATTAACGGCTTGTCTTCCAAATTTGAATATATTCAAATAATTATATTATCTATTTTTTTAATAAATGGTCATTTTGATAAATAATTATATTATCTATTTTTTTAACTTCTAAAATATGTTCAAATAATTTTAAATTATAACTAAATATTAAAACAATTGATGGGAGTATGGGACATAATTTTTATCAGTTTAGGTGTTATTTAAAAATTAATACCATCTTATATTAAGGGATAATCATCTGGTTTTTAATTGTTTTTTCACTTAATTATTTTATAATTACATATTAACTCGTTATATATTTTTATGGTGTATGTGATGAATATTATATTTTAAAAACACAAATCTGTAAATTGGTCTTTATGATTTTGCATTTTCTTCACATATGGTCCAACAACTTTCATATTATGGATTTGATTCTTTTAGCTTAATTTAGTTGTTGATTCCAATAAACTTGAATTAACTAGATTATCCCTATATATTTTTTTGAACTTTTGTTTTGTAAAGTTTTTAATTAATAAACATAGAAAGAAGCCGATTTACAACCACCTCACTTAGATATGTCATAAACTTACATGGGATCATTGACCCCGTAGGACTCCTATTTTCCTACGGGGTAGTTTTACAAAGTTTTTTGGTTCATGGTGGTGGGGTGGTGTCGGATGCATGTTTTATTTCCGTTTAGTTATTGGATGTGGGGTCTAGACGTTCCGTCCTGAATAACCCCGGCCCCCGAAATTATTACATATATTTAACTATTTTATTTATAAATTTAAATATTAAATTTAGAGTAACCATTATGTAATATATATGTTTTATAAGAAAGTGGAAATACAGTAAATAAGGTTAGACGGGGGATTTTAAGCCAAACGAGGTTAATGTGGAAACGGGTTAATAGAGCGGAAGCAAGGGTGGTATTGAAATTCGGGGGTGGGGAAACGGGGAATGCGGGGTCGGGGTCGGGGTTGGGGAAAGAGGCAAAATCAAGGGGAGGGTGGGGGAGACTATTTATTTCCCCGTTTGGGCTCGTTGACATCCCTAACCACACCTCACCCCTACCTAACCTTTTCCGTTACTATACATGAAGAGACTCTCTCACCTCTTCCTACTTCTGCTCCTTTTGTCTTTTCCGACAACCATACTCATTGACGTGTGACATTCAACTCCAAAAATGATTATAACATGTGAAAACTATGTACTATCATTATTTAATTTATCTGATGACCACATTGGTCACGAAAAACTCAACTTCACCATCACCTTCTTTTTTGTAACTTCTTAGGCTTCACACACTCTCTCAATCCCTCTCTATATACACAAACATTTTAGGACAACAGTATCACCCATATTACATAAATAAAAAAGATAGCATGTGAAAACTATGTACTAATTTCCATACCCACATTAAGTAGTTTCCATTCATCCTCTTAACATTGTTTCGTGACCATCAAAAGTTTATTTGAATCTTCAAATTTCCTATCCCACACCCCGAATCTTTGTTTAATCAATAAAAAAAGTCACAAACAAATAAAATTTACATAAAACCCTCGGTAACTTTAAAATAAGATTTTCATAATCTCATCTCTACGTTATTCTTAAAAATTGTTTGTTTTCCCCATCTTCAAGAATTATGGATCAACGATATACAAAAAGATATATCAAAAATAGGATTTTGATTTTTGATCCTTATCATGGGTTTATTTTCCTTGAGCATAGTAAAGAAACTATTTGGAATAAATATAATTAAAAGAAGATGGGAATTGGATTACGTATGAACCTCTTTGTTTATGCTTCTAAGAAGCTATCAGATACAAAATCAATTCCATAGATGTTTTTCTGGTTAACTTAAGTGTGGTTTACGATGGGTCTAAAAAAAGTACGAAGACTAGAGGTAAAAGGGGTCTCAACGAAGAGACCATGTCGGTGGTTTATAGTAGGTGGGGTCGAAGAAGATCGTTCGTGTTGTTGGGCTAGCTTATATATTGAAAGGTGTAGAGGAATGTTTTGTAACACATGTTTTCCAGAGTGGTTAGCTTAAGATTCAGCGAGATCAAAAATGGAGTTTTTGGGGAAAAACTCTATGTCACAACGTGGTGCATGTATGCCCACGATGTGACATGATTTAAATGGAACATGTCCATCTGATGAGTGTCACGACGTGGCAGTAGGTTAGCCACGACGTGGAAGCTGTTATGGCCTAAGCCCATAAATTTAAGTTTTCTCTCATATTTAAGCATCATACCCCAAGGTTTATTAGGGCATTTTCCTCAACCTCCATCACCTCCAAATAACCCTTTGGCCAAACCCTAGCCCTTTTGAAGATTTTGAGCTCATTTGCAAGATTTTGGTGGTTTTAATGGAAGAAGTTTTGGTGCTTAGTTTCTCTAAGCAGTCCCTTATCATCCTTGTGTGCAGCTTTTGGACTTCTTGTAAGTCCTCAAACTCTCAAAATTTTGTTGTATGCTTCTTGGATCTAGATTTTATGCCATATTTTGCCTCGTTAGTGAAGTTGGAATGAGTTAAAGAATGTAACGCCTCGAAAATCACAACCAATTAAAACCTTTGAAAACAACAAATTTACTAATAAAAGTGTTTACAAAATCATTGTTTCCAAAACATTATTTAAAATCAGAGTCTCCCAAGATTCAATCAGTAGTAAAACCAAGGATGTATATGTTACACCTTCGTCTCACCACGGTCCTCTGAAGAACCTGAAACCATAAACTAAAACTGTAAGCACGAGGATTACTGAGTTCCCCTAAAGTACCACCACATAAACATAATAACAAACAAACAGCACGCATACAGAGCCTTCAGCCTGACTGGAACGCTGCATCGGCCTATAGACTATCTGGAACGCTCACATAGCCTTCAGCATGACTGGAACGCCTCATCGAGCATACAGAATATCTGGAACGCTCAGAGAACCTTCAGCATGACTGGAACGCCTCACCGGGCCTATAGACTATTTGGAACGTTCTCTGGGCCTTCGGTCTGACTGGTACACCTCTCGGGTCTATAGTCTATCCAGGATGCCCTGGGTCTCTTGGCCTTTAGTCCCGACTGGTCTGCCTCAAGCCAATAACCAATATATATCCACACATACCATAACATAACAACATATCGATATAAACCTTACCGGGTTTGTTGACTGGCAGCACAAAGCAGTACACTCTCAACCCGACTACACTACGTCGACATATGCCACAGGTAAACATATAACCAGTCATCAGACAATCAGGCAGATCTACCAATCACTAAGCATGGAAACATCCTATATACCAGGATACCGATCTAAAACATCTCTACAGCATAACAGCATACTATCATGCAACAGTATATACAAACCACTGGGTCGGCCTTGGTGTCTTCCATCTATAAGTACAGTGAGGAAGACTCACCTCTCAATCTGATCAATAGCTGATGAGGTCCCGACTCCGAATCTCAGCTCCAGCTGACACCTAACCATCCAAGTGATCAACCACAATCAAAATCCCAAAATACCCAAAATACCCTTAGGTCAAACTTGGTCAACCCTGGTCAAAGTCAAAGTCAACGGTCAAGGTCCAAAAGTCAATATTTCTTCCCAGCGGAGTACGCCCAGCGTACTCTGATGTTGACCAAAAGCAGGGTGCTGACCGCGTACGCACAACGTACCACCAGGTACGCCCAACGTAGGCAGCTCAACCCCAAAACTCCATTAAGAGCTTATTTCATTAAGTTATTACATCCAAAACTCATATCCAAGCCCAAAATGATATCCTAAGTCATAAAGTTTCCAACTTTATGACTTTGCATGGCTATAAAGTGCTTAATGTCCAAAACCCTAAGTTATTAGCCCAATAAGACATCACAACTCTTCCATGGAAGGGAAACAAGGGCCAAGATCACATTTTTATAGTTCATAATAGCTTTATAATGGATAAAGTTTCCAACTTTATCATTAGAATGGTCCCAACAAACAAGATATAGTTTTAAGTCTCAAAGGGACCCAAAAGTTCATCTTTTTCAACTTAATCCATTAAGTATAAGTCTCCAACTTTCAGATTTGAATCAAAATGATGTTTAGATGGATAAAGTTTCCAACTTTATCCATAAAAAGGTCACAAACTTTCAATATCTAAACTTTATGCACTAAAATGACCAAAAGCTCATAACATCCAAAACTAGTTAGATCTAACAAATGCATCATCAAGATTCAAACTTTATACCTCTAGAAAATAGATCAAGGTGAACAAATTCTAGATCTACAAGCTCCAATGCAACCAACACTTCTACAAGAAGTTCCTTCTTCTCCAAGGTGCACCATGCATACTCCAAAGCACTCAAAAATAAATTCTTTTAGTACACAAGGTTGAACTAGGGTTAGGGTTTCATGGAAGGGGTGTTGGAGGGGTGGAGGCTGAGAATGGAGTGGGTTTAGGGGAGTTAAGGAACTTAAATAGGGTTCAAACCATGAAAATAGGGTTTGGGCACTGATCGCGTACGCCCAACGTACTCCCAGTATGCCCAGCATACTCAGGGTGCCTCGATATGCCCAACGTACTCCCCTCTGTACGCCCAATGTACTCAGCATACCCCAAAACCGACCAAACTTCAAACGGGCATAACTTCTTCTTTCTAACTCCGATTTTGACGTTCTTTATATCCACAGAAAGGTAACAGGAAGCTCTACACTTCTATAAACTCATCCTTGCCTTAAAACTTTCCAAACAAAAATCCAAAATTCATAAAAGTCCCGAATGCCACTTTACGGTTATACCCTTGGGCACCATATCACAAACCAAATTTTCAGATCATCTATCCTACCTTGTCCGCACCCAAATTGGTCTAAATCTCCCTTTCTCAAAGGCCCTAAGCCTTATGATAACCGGTATTCGGGCCACGGTCCCGCATTAGGAAATGATTCGGAACAGGGTGTGACAACTCTCCCCCACTTAAATTAGATTTCATCCTCGAAATCACTCCTTACCACCCACCTGGAAACCAAACACTCCGACCCACTCCTTTTAACCGGGAACAAAACACTGATCCGTTAACCGATGAACCAGAACATTACTGGTATAAATCTGAAGCCCATAACTTGCGTGATTTCCTTGTAGGTTGACCCAAATACAGAGCCTTCCACATGACTGGACCGCCTCACTTGGCCTTCAGCCAATCTAGACCGCTCTCTGGGCCTTTAGCCTGACTGGTCCGCCGTGCAGGCCTGCAGTCTATCCGGACCACCTTGGGTATCTTGGCCTTCAGCACAAAGCATGACCGCCTCAACCCAATATACCGTCACATATAACATATACCATCACTTGATGATGAAAACATCTGATACATCCATATCATGACGACTCCAAATGCGAGTCTCGTCTATTTAACTGCTACAAAGAAGCACATACAACGCTCGCATATTCTACAACTTCCTAACTATAAGACCGAAACAACTCAATCAATACGCTTTCCTAAACTAGGAACCCATCAGATCTAAATTTCAAAGCCCATAATCCAGGACTGACATTCATCCATTGATTAAATCCACCCCTTTCCTTTGAGTATGATCACTACAAAACATGCGGAAAAAGAACTCAAACACACCAATCGCGAATTTTCCACCAATTCCAAATCAATAATATGTACCAAAAGCCTTTAATAAACCCTTGACTTATTGACACGCCATTTCCAACCACTGCTCCTACGAGAAAAGATGAGAAATCCAAGAATTTTCACATTTGCCTCCAATCCTTATCAACTCAGGTGTACCCCAATGCCATAATCTTACCACGCACAATTCCTTTGACAGAACAAGTTGCTACCAATGCAAAACCTTACAAAATCATGGTTGCACACGGCCCACAAATAGAATAAAGGTTCGTACTGTTGATCTCATTCAAAGTCTATAACCCAAAGAACCATGCATATAATTCGAACTAAACGCTCCATTGATATCTTGACCAACCCATATACATCTCTCTCATCAATATTTAATGAATTTACCCCAAAGCACACCCTTAGGGAACCCATAACCTCATACAAAAAAGGGAGAAATACTAGAGTTCTATCAAATGACAAACCTCAATCATTAACAAAAGATATCCTCATGGTCGGTTGAAACAAGATCCCATACTTGATTGAAACTGAAAAGATTCCACCAATACGAAACTAGCTCGAGAAGACTTCCAAGGTGATCTTGAATGCTACCAAATCTGAGCCTGCTATGAACCAAAATTCCACTCCACCTTTGAGGGTAAACATACCCATAGACCAAAGGAACATAGAACATACTGAGCTTGATGATAGGTTGACACATCCATTGAACTTCAACTGTCACCACTTGAAACTTTCAGAGAATCTCTGCTGAATGACGAACGAAATGATCAATGATCGGAACGCATTCAAATTAGGTCTAATGAACCAAAACCCGTGCGGAGCTGAACATAGCCAACCCGGAAAATGATTTCTTGATCGACCTCTGCCCAAGCTAGACTATAGTTAGAAATCCATACAACGAGCTGCTAATTTCCTCAACAACTGATACTCAACCTGAGTGATCCCAGCAGCTCCTCATTTATTCTTTGGCACCCCACAAGAAACCAATAGCTGCAACGAGTTCCTTGACCAACCACTTCTTGCTGAGGGTCAACTCATGTGTCTCCTGAACATATACATCCGATCGCCACCTACTATATAACCCTGCCTTCACCAAATCATGAACCGAGATCCCATATACTCGCACCGCAGATCCCTAGGAACCATTCTCTCAATACTACGAACCTAAAAAAATCGATGATCCTCCAAGAAGAATACCCAGTTCTCCCCCAATTAGGGTTCGAACTACCACCTATTGGTGTTGAAACCAAACCATAACTCAAATCGGATTAACCACGTACAACCATCCCTGACCTTGGAATGAATAACACACGCATGATGATCTTGTAGATAAGGATCAAACAAGTCCTAAGAGCATTCTGGATTTCAACTGAAGACCTCTGAAATTCCCAATTACAACCACCTAATATTAAGGATTTCTTGCAAGAGCATAAGCCAATACCGACTTACGATCCAAACATACCCTCCTTGCCTGTAATCTCATCTGTCAACCTGGTAGATGACCTGCCTAAATCCCAAGGACACGGACCCTTGTTCACATCACAAAACATCCATACCACATCAACCCACCTGCTCACTCCCGCGCTGACATCTTGTCTCCAAACACCTCGACCAACAGTCCCCATGATGGGTTTACATCCCAACACTGAAATTCACAAGCCTAATCACTCCTCTTCCGAACCCGAAAGACTGAAAGGGAAAAATCACCGCTAAAGATAGAGACATCCCAATCCATCGATCAACCACTCGCTTCCAGTTGAAATCGCCACGCCGATCAGAACCATCGTTCCTTCCTGAGTTACGCGACTCGAATGCACAGTCTTGAGTAAACCCCTCGAAACCAACAGAACCGAAAAGCTCATCAAGGTCTGCACCATTCAACCCAAACCGATATCGCCACTGGGGCCCGAAACAATTACCAGAACCATCCTCAATCCCGAGCAACCATAGCCAAAAGATCGACATATACGGAACAATTGCCACGAATCTTGATATTAAACTGTGCTATCTTTCCCGACCAGCCCTTAGAATCCCTGAAAATATCCTTGATTCGATTATGGATCCTGTGCTTCCAGTAGTACAGGATCAACACTACCTTCCACACCTACCCATACTTTCCTCAAGAATCATCTCGGGTTCTTTAAGACCTACTCATAATAATACTCCCAAAATCTGCTTAACAGCAAAACAACCACATTAAAATACTTCCTAGGCTCTCCTAGGATTCCCTACCTCCCCTGCCATCAGCTACTGAAGGACTCCAATCAATGTCCGCCAACCACTTCATGAATACAACTACATGCAACAAAACATAAATAATCTTTCGAATAAAGGACCCAACCCTAAAATAGTTAGACTCAAACAAGAGCTGCACAATAGAGCCAAATCCTTCACCATAAGATTAATTAACCTCCATAGCATGTAACTTAATGTATTCATTTGGTAGTTAGCCCAGATTAATGTGAGTCCCACAAAGCACAAAGCAACCAGCATTCGAGCAATGAAGTCGACTGGCACTAAGACAAAATAAAATCAGACAGATCCTCTTACAAAATTCTCGATCTCTATCTCCCAGCATCTCGGATGCACCTTCGCCTTGCCCTCACTCTCTCAAGAGTGGCTAATCATTCCTCATGCTGACATGTCATGAACTGCACCCACTCATGAAACTTCCACCAACCCTGCAACACTCGTGTATGCTAATCATATATAACACCGGATCCTATAGACAGTCAAATACTTGGTTCTACCCTAAGCCCTTCAATAGAAAAGAACAGGAAATCAGGCTAAACCAAACATTCTCAGGCTATAGAATCTTAGTTATGTACAACTATGATGCATACACTAAGCAACAACAGTAATGATGTCAATTTCATATAAGGAAGACCCTAGGCAATCAGACATCATATAATCAGGCAACTCTATCATGTAATTCCTAAAGATCCTTAGCTTATTACTAGCATGTTGTTATAACATATCACAATATCAACTAACAGTGTAGTAAATTACTAGCTAATCGTACACATCACATCCTGTTTTGGTTATTTTGAAGCAACTTTGAAAATTATTTTTAAAACCCTTACTTTGAAAATCGTTTTTTTAAACGCTTTTCCTTAGTTTGAGAATGGATTCATGTCACACCCCCAAACCGAGGATGGCGGAAACGTCCGGGGGTGGAGGACTTCATGTATAATATCATAACGACAATTGCAATAGTAATTCAAGTAAACACAACCAACATATATATATATATATATATATATATATAATTGAAAAGTTACATCATTATGATTTACATGTTTATAAATCAATTACAATACATGGACAAGATAGGAAATGTTTTACGTCTTAGCATCCCATTCTCAACAACACTTGGTTACCTGTTTAATGATTTCCTGAGAGTACAAGTGGTTTGAAAAAGTGTCAACACGATGGTTGGTGAGTTCATAAGTTTTTGTTTTGTATTATTAAATGCTTTTCACTTACAAACATAGTATTTGTTTTCTTTTGAAATTGGCAAACAATTGTATTCGAGATAATGGTTTACAGAATTGAAAGTTGATTAACAAAGGATAACAACAACAAATAGTCCTCACCCTATACATATACATACGTATATATATAGGATGGAGCATCTAATCATCATACACACTCAACCACGTGCGATCAATCACCTTAGCGTCCCAAGGTGGGGTGGTAAACCCAATAGCGCTATTATTGTCCATAACGTGCCTCAAGAATACGGGCATAGTTATGGAGATTAGACTAAAAATGATAATGCACTACAAATACATGTAGCGTAAACAAAACAAAATGACAATGCACTACAAATACATGTAGCGTAAACAAAACAATAATAATAGTGCACTACAAATACAAGCAGCGCAAACAAAACAATATTTATACAAATACTGAGTTAAGTATAAATTATAGAAAACTCGTATGGTGATGTGCCAGTAGCCATTTGAAAATCAAGAACTTGAACTACTTGCACTTTGTGTTGTTTTGAAAACTAAAATGTTTAAGTTTACCAAAACCGGTCGTGATTGAAGTTCAACTTTTCTGATGTAATCTATTGAAAACGTTTAATTATGATATTGATGATTTAACTTGTATTCCCCCCCTTAAAACTTAATAAAAATATAAAATGTAGGGGTATGAACTCACCCTTGAAGCGTGAGTTCGATTGGTACGGCATTTGCATTCCTTTGAGAAACGATAAACATGCCGAGTGAACCGCAAATTCATAATCCTTGAACCTTGAAGTATTACCGGGACCGTTTTGTAACAGGTTTACAGTATATGGATTGTTTGTAAATTATTTTAACCAAAGTGGGACTGATTAGGTAAAAATAATTTCAAAGGAGGGGTTATTATCAACAATTGGAATCAAAGATTGGGGTTTGGACTGAAATTGCAAAGTATTTGTCAAAGGAGGTTAAGTTTTGATAATTTAAAAGGAGGTTTGATTTATGTTTGACCTTTGACTGGGTCAAACCCGGAACCCGTTTTCTTTTCTGGTTGAAGCTCCATACCCGACTACTGGATCCATCTAAAGTATATTAGGGTCTTTAAACCCGTTCCATTTATTTGATCGGGTAAGAAGATGAAGGGGATACCATCGTTCACTTCAAAAAAAATCTCGAGGAACACAGATGAACGTGAGGAAGACGAAGGCGATCGAACACCGAAACCGAAAACGTCGGTATCACCACCATCGCCGCCCGGCTCCGACGTCCCAGCGAAGGATCTACCTCCATCGTCGGAAATCTCGGCCCGAGGAAACGAGGCAGCAGCCGCAGACGAGGTTCAAGGAGACGGGGAAAGATCGATTGGAGCTTGAAGACGAAGGCAGACATGGCCGATGGTAATCATGAGAGGGGGAGACGACTTCTCAGGTGGGTTCTTCTTGATCCCTTTTTTTTTTTCTTCGCCGGGATCAATCCGATTGGAGAGCAATAACAATATCAGCCGATGTTTAGGGTGTGTGGGGTGGTTCCGATCGGGGAAACAGGTGGGGTCGTGAAGGGGATAAGGGAAGGACGAACAAATCGTCGGTGCTGATGGGGAAAGATCGAGCAAATCTCGTGTAGGGGCGCTGACCGATGACGATCGTCGGCGTCTTCTTTCTTTTGTGCGTGTGGTTGGAACGGAGGAATAGAATCCAACTGTACGACTTGTTTGGTAGCGCAAGTGGTTGCTGTTGGCGACGACGTTGTTGCTATTGCTGGCGATTGGGACGACTAATGCTCTGTCGGTTGGAGGAATTATTCCCGGTATGCAAAATTGTTGGCGACGATGAGGTGTTGGTCGCCATTCCGGTGTGAATCAGAAGAGGAGAAGATAAGGATTGTTCTTCTATCCAATATTTAATCAGGCTTCACTGAATGTCGGAAGCAGAGAGCGGCATCGAAGGATATTTGCAACCGATTCAAATTTGGATGATAATTTGTTGATCGTGTAAATGACGAGATGCTTTCAGGGGATGGCATAATCTGAATCGAGGTTAGTAAGAAGGTCCGCCGAAGCTTTGATTTTGTTGCAATAGGTGGTGACGGAAAGGTCACTGATCACGATGTTCTGAAGCATAAGGGTGTTTGGGTGGTGCTATATGACAGGAAAAGGAAAGGAAATACAAACGGGTTATTGTTCTTCTTGTTTGCAGGTGTACTCGAGAATCAAGAACAGGAGTGTTCTTGCTTTGATACAGGTTTTTTTTTTTTTTTCTTTTGGTTGTTCTTGATAGAAACCGATGGGAAGGGGTATTTGAGATGTTTGTTCTTGGTTATTTGTATTGAAAATTGATGAATGGGATGATTGTTTTGATAGGAATCGATGTAGGGAAAATTGTTTGGGTTTCTTTGATAGATTGATGAATGGGGAGAGATAGATTGAAATGAGTGGGTTTAGTTTGATGGTTTGCAGGAAACCAGGAGAAAGGAATTGAGTAAGCATGAATTACGGAGGAAGATTTACAATTGCCTCAATTTGACAGCTCACATAATTGCTATATATTTGAATATTTGTAAATTTGTTAAATATTTGTTAGTGTATAATGATAATGGGTATATATTTGGATAATTGTAACTTTGTATTTAACTTTAACTTATAATTTATTTATTTGAATTTGGTTGATTAAATCGATGTATTGGTGTATGTATTTATAACATGATTTTGGTCCTTTGGAAACATAGACAATACATAATCTTAAGTGTATAATTTATTTCGAATATATATACATTATATGTCATACTTGTATTTAGATATTTTGCAAAAGTAATTAACACACACACATATATATATATATATATATATATATATATATATATATATATATATATATATATATATATAATGAGGACGTAACATTTATTAATTCGTTAAATTTCGGTTGGTTAAATTAGAAATACAGACACATATACTTTAGTAGACCCCAATTTACGTGCCATTGGTCTTTATTGCATAACGGCTCACGGGGGTTTGATCGTCGAACTCTGACCGAATTTTACCGGTTTTTACAATTCACACGAGTGTTCCTTCAATTTACTCAAACCCAGGATCTGATACCAATTAGTAACGCCTCGAAAATCACAATCAATTTAACCCTTTCAAAACAACCGATTTACTAATAAAAGTGTTTACAAAATCATTGTTTCCAAAACATTATTTAAAATCAGAGTCTCCCAAGATCCAATCAGTAGTACAACCAAGGATGTGTATGGTCACGCCTTTTCCTCGCCACGGTCCTCTGAGGCAATCCAGTCATGCTAAAGATTTTGTGAGTATTCCAGATAGACTGACACGCTCACAAAGCCTGCAACATGACTAGAATGCCTCATCGGGCCTACAGACTATCAGGAATACTCACAAAACCTTTAGCATGACTGGATTGCCTCAGTAGGCCTACAGACTATCTGGAACGCTCACAGAACCTTCAGCATGACTGGAACACCTCATCGGGCCTACAGACTATCTGGAACGTTCTCTGGGCCTTCGGACTGACTGGTATACCTCTCGGGCTTGCAGTCTATCCGGGACACCATGGGTCTCATAGCCTTCAGTTCCGGTTGGTCCGCCTCAACCCAATAACCAACACATATCCATACATACCATAACATAATAGCATATCAATATAAATCTTACCGGGTTTGTTAACTGGAAACACAAAGCAGTAAAGTCTCAACCCAACTACACTACGTTGACATATGCCATAGGTAAACATATAACCAGTCAATAGACAATCAGGCAGATCTACCGATCATTAAGCATGGCAACATCCTATATACCAGGATACCGATCTAACAGATATCTACAACATAACAACATACTATCATGCAACAGTATATACAAACCACTGGGTCGGCCTTGGTGCCTTCGACCCATAACTACAGTGAGGAAAACTCACCTCTCGGTCTTATCAATAACTGATGAGGTCCCAACTACGAATCTCAACTCCAACTGACACCTAACCATCCAAGTGATCAATCACAATCAAAATCGCAAAATACCCAAAATACCCTTAGTTCAAACTTGGTCAACCTTGTTCAAGGTCCAAAAGTCAATATTTCTTCCCAGCGGAGCAAACCCTACGTACCAAGAGAGTACGCTCAACATACTCTGATGTTGACCAAAAGTAGGGTGTTGACCGCGTACGCGGAACGTACCACCAGGTAGGCCCATCGTACGCAACCCAGTCCCAAAACTCCATTAAGTTCTTACATCCAAAACTCAGATCCAAACCCAAAATGATATGCTAAGTCATAAAGTTTCCAACTTTATGACTTTGCATGGCTATAAAGTGCTTAATGTCCAAAACCCTAAGTTATTAACCTAATAAGACATCACAACTCTTCCATGGAAGGGATAGAAGGGCCAAGATCACATTTTTATAGTTCATAATAGCTTTATAATGGATAAAGTTACCAAATTTATCCATTATAATGGTCTCAACAAACAAGATCTAGTTTTTAAGTCTCAAAGGGACCCAAAGTTCATCTTTTTGAACTTAATCCATTAGGTACAAATCTCCAACTTTCAGATCTGAATCAAAATGATGTTTAGATGGATAAATTTTCCAAATTTATCAATAACAAGGTCACAAACTTTCAAGATTAAAGCTTTATGCACTAAAATGACCAAAAGCTCATAACATCAAAAAATATTTAGATCTAACAAATGCATCATCAAGATTCGAACTTTATACCTCTAGAAGATAGATCAAGGTGAACAAAGTCCATATCTACAAGCTTCAATGCAACCAACACTTCTCCAAGAAGTTCCTTCTTCTCCAAGGTGCACCATGCATACTCCAAAGCACTCAAAAACACATTCGTTTAGCACAAAAGGCTCTACTAGGTTTAGGGTTTCATGGAAGGGGTGTTGGAGGGGTGGAGGCTGAGAATTGAGTGGGTTTGGGGGAGTTAAGGAGCTTAAATAGGGATCAAACCACGAAAATAATGTTTGGGCACTGATTACGTATGCCATCGTACTCAGGGCGCCTCAGTACGCCCAGTGTACTCCCCTTTATACACCTAGTGTACTCAGCATAACCCAAAACTGACCAAACTTCAAACAGGCATAACTTCTTCGTTTTAACTCCAATTTTGATGTTCTTTATATCCACGGAAAGGTAACGAGAAGCTATACACTTCTATCAACTCATCCTTGCGTTAAAAAGTTCCAAACAAAAATCCAAAATTCATAAAAGGTCCGGCCGTCACTTTACGGTTCTACCCTTGGGCTTTAGATCACAAACCAAATTTACATATCATCTATCCTACCTTATCCACACCCAAATGGGTATAAATCTCCCTTTCTCAAAGGCCCTAAGCCTTATGATAACCGGTCTTCGGGTCACGAACCTGCATTAGGAAATGATTCGGAGCAGGGTGTTACAAAGAGATAAATTTTGCAACTTTTATGATTTCTCTGAGTCCTAAGAACATTATATTTCATAGATCTAGGATGTGGTTGTGGTTTAGGGGATTTGCATGAAATTTTAGGTCATATTTCATTGTTTGACCTAGATTTGGAAAAGGACATGCATAGGGCATGCATGTCCATAAAGTTTACATTTTTTAGGGATCATTAGGGTCCCTAGAAGCCTTCTAGAGTGTGACAACCGTCAATTTTTGGCCAAGTCAAAGTCAACTAAAGTCAACAAGTCAAACCGGTCAACTCATCTAACCCTTGTATATTAGGGTTTTCATTACGTTTCTTATTATACAACTCACAATCCTAATACAAAGTATCACTTAGAGTTTTCACGTGTTCGGAAATTTTAAACCCTAATCAGGACAA
Source organism: Lactuca virosa (assembly GCF_052849685.1). Lineage (NCBI taxonomy): Eukaryota > Viridiplantae > Streptophyta > Magnoliopsida > Asterales > Asteraceae > Lactuca > Lactuca virosa. The sequence goes on from NC_136433.1 coordinate 150,226,297, forward strand.
GTGATGAAACTACACGATAAAACATTTTCCCTTAACCCTCGGGGGCGTATAACATTCATAACGAGACTTAACGGGATTTACGAACCTTACGTTATGAAGCCAAACACTCAAAAAGGTCGCAAACGAAATCTCTCTCAAACTCTTTCACTCTATCTCTCTCTATTTGAAATCTCTCCTAAATCTCTCTAAGTATAAGAAATCTCTCCAAGAATGTGAAATCTCTCCCAAATCTCTCTAAGTATGAGAAATCTCTCCAAGAATGTGAAATCTCTCCCAAATCTCTCTCAAAATCTCTTTCAACTTTTTATAATCATTTGGGGCATCCCGACACTTAACTTGGTGAAAAACGGCGCAAAACGGGGAGTTCATGCGAAAATCAGCCTTATAGGACCGAACCTTCTTAGGGCCGAAACCCTAAGAAGCGAAACCCATAAGAACCGAACTTCCCTTAAGGAGCGAAGCCTCTCGGACCGAAACTGCTGAGCCGAACCCGAAGCTACTGAAACCGAAACCCTTCGCCTTCGCTCCCTCCCTGCTTCGCCTTCGGTCCTTGATGTTGGGGCACCGAACTTCGGCCCCAACCCGAGGAGCTTCGCAGGAAGACTTTTTGTTCCCGGTTTTCGACTGGTTTTGCGTTCTAAGCCCGATTTTAATTATTTTAACGTGGGGTTTTCACCCAAAATCATATTTTAACATATAGAACCCCTTATTTCATAATTAATCATGTTTTTGGGGTATAATCCTTATCCAAGAAGAGTGGGTGGGATATTATTGGTGGAGTGTTGACTTTGCTTTAGTGTATGACACAAGCAACCACCCATGCCCACTCAATGACCAGCCCTTGTCCTTCCATCATACCTGGTCATTTCATTGTCCTTTTCCCCCTCTTTCCAGCCAAGTACTTTGACTCAAGGGTAGAAAAACCCTTATCTCTCCTCCCATTCACTCACACTTCACCAAGAAGCAAAAACTCATTCTCTCTCACTTCTCTCTCTAAATTTCGAGATTTCAAGGCTGATTTTCAAGTTCTTCATCTACCTTGGTAAGTAAATCTCTTCCCACACTTGATTTCCTTACACTTCTTCACTCAAATTATGAGTTCCTTACACAAATATCGTCATATTTGCTGTTAGATCTTTGAATCTTCAAGCATCATCTAAGTGTTCTTGAGTTGAACACTTCTTTTCTTCATCATCCATCTACTAAAATCACTCAAGGTGAGTTCATACCCCTATCTTTTCATGTTTTTCTTAAGTTTTAAGGGGGGAATACAAGTTAAAACACCAAAAACTTAACTAAACTCAAACAACAGCTTTCATCAGAAAAGTTGAGTCTTATTCACGGACTGTTTTGACTACCTTAAACTTAATATCTTTCAAAACTGTTTAATATGCAAATAGTTCAAGTTCATACCTTTAAAATGACTACTTGCACATCTCCATACGATTTTCTACGATTTATGGTGATTTTTACAAAACTGCCTATCATTTCAGAAACGAATTCGGACCAGTCTGTGAATATGAACATTTTAACACAAGTTAAAGACTTCTAAAACTCATAATAAAAATTATGAATAAACTAGACACATTTTGTGAACTCTTAGACTTTACGGAATCAGTTTTTGACTTCGTATGATTTTTCTATGATTTTTCTAAAACAGTGTAGAAAGGTAAAAATCTAGATAACAGCTTATAACTTTCATCACACTTTGTAACTTGTTGAGCAAAGTGTTAATCTTTGAAAATTTCATATTTTACATGTGTTCTTGTTGTGGTATAATTATATAACAGAAAATACTCACTGAATTGTAAGAATCCTCCATTAATACCATTAGTACAAAAATAAGGCATGATAAACATAGTTATATTTTTGCTATACATTCGACTTACATAGAAAAGGGTCTTTATACATCACAAACAAACACGCTGGAACTATAATAGGTATAGTTAGGTTGCATATACATTACCAACATTTTGATAAACTATAATAGGTATAGGTTATGTTTCATTTACATTTCAAACTCATTACAAAGGATTTTCATTAACGGGGTACAAATACAAAGTACCAGGTTCACACAAAAAGGGGTACAAATACAAAATACCAGGTTCACACAAAAAGGGGTACAAATACAAAGTACCATGTTCACACAAAAAGGGGTACAAGTACAAAGTACCGGATTCACACCAAAAAGGGGTACAAATACAAAGTACCAGGTTCACACAAAAAGGGGCACAAGTACAAAGTACCGGATTCACACCAAAAGGGGTACAAATACAAAGTATCAGGTTCACACAAAAAGGGGTACAAATACAAAGTACCAGGTTCACACAAAAAGGGTTTTATGATATTAAAACTACACATCGTTAGAATTGTTAGTTTTCAGCTATAATTGCTAAGTGTACATGTTAGAGTTATATAAAATTGAATTGAAGTCGACTTAGAATTGGTGGGCCCGCCTTATCTCCTGTTCCTTGTTTGGTTGTGGACCTAGGGCAAACCCATTATATTCAACGGTTTATTTAACTTAAATTTATATAACTTATATACGCTGGGTAATTATAAAAGGAACCTACATGTCTTTCTAGGGTTCATTATCGCATAACATAGGAGCATTCATTTCACACTTAATTAAGAAAATATTGGATTTTCTTTGGAAACATATTTCTATTAAAACTACATTTCGTCTAGAATTGTTAGGCTTCAGCTATAATTGCTAAGTGTATATGCTAGAGTTATATAAGAATCTAGTCACAATCGACTTAGAATTGGTGGGCCCGCCTTATCTCCTGTTCCTTGTTTGGTTGTGGACCTAGGGCAGACCCATTATATTCAACGGTTTATTTAACTTAAATTTTATATAACTTATATACGCTGAGTGATTATAGAAGGAATATATGGTTCTTCTAGGGTACATTATCGTATAACATAGAAGCATTCATTTCACACTTAATAAAGAAAATTTTGGATTTTCTGGAAACATACTCTGTCGCTTTTTCAAGGAAAACGGTTTCTTTCTCAAACAAAACTCTTATGAACTCACCAACTTAATTGTTGACACTTTTTCAAAACTACTTGTATTCTCAGGAAATCAGTGAAACAGGAAAACCAACAACATTTTGAGGATGGGACAATAAATCGTCAAACAGTTCATTTGGTCATCATAATGTAATTGATTTTGAAACATGTAAACTTATTCCATGGTGTAACCTTTTCAATTATATTTATGATGGTTGTATTTACTTTGAGCACTATTATATTCGTTGTTGTGATACTATACATGAAGTCCTCTACCCCCGGACGTTTCCGCCATCCTTGGTTTGGGGGTGTGACAGATTGGTATCAGAGCATTATTTATAGTGAACTAAGTATATCGAACCACATAAGATATACAAACTATAAATGCATTGGGACTAAGGTCTCTGATTTAAAATTTTCAAATAACTATACTTTTAGAAATAAATAGTTTCTTGTTAAAAGTACATACATGCATACCGGTTTAGTGTCATGTCTAAGGAAAACGCAAAAGTTAAAAATAGAGGAGTTGTGCAATGTGAATATGCCCTGGGACATGCAATCAAGTCTGGGAGGAATATAGCCTGATCAACTATATTCGTCCGAGAAATGACTAGCATGTGCCGGGGGATAGTCATGGTGGACAACAAGTCTATCAACTTACCAACACCCATACAAGAAAATCGTTAAGAACCAAACATAATATTAAAATACTATAGGAGTATTTGGTGATACTATGATCAACTTATGTGAAAACTAAAGACCCCTATTAGTAGGTCTATAATGACTGAGTGCATACGCTAAGGTTATACATAATTAAAGATATTATAGACTCAGAATCTATGACTATTGCTCTACTTCCTGTTCCTTGTTTGGTTGTGGACTTAGAGTAGAGTCATTTATTCGAAGGTCTATTCTATCTCAGATTATGTATAACTGGTATGCACTATGTGATTATAGATGTGACTGATAAGGATCACCCCCTATAAGTAATTATAGGATTAGACGTCTATTAATTATCTCTTCCACCCCTATTCTCGCACGGACATCACGACAAGATCTTACATACCGGGAGACCCCTACTTTCCGAACCCGGAGAGTTAGTGAGTGATGAGGAAAAGAGTCGGAGGTGGAGCCAGAGGTCGACAACTCTCCTCACATAGCCTGGACTCTGGCGAACCGTCTCGACTCCATCAAACCTGTGCCCCGTTGGGCAGCATTGATCGAGGGATGGAGTCGCCATCAGCTACAGCAACTCGCCATTTGGGGATGTATTATCGTAAGCAGAGTTCATTTTACTCACAAGACCTTGTAGATTAGGTCTATAAGTACGCATTGGTGTTACTCCCCTCCATGTGTAGTGTTGACCCCGCAAGTTAGTGATTACACTAGTCGAGAGATTTATTTGCGGTCCAATCTTTCCTCGCAATGATGTGGTGTGGACCTGCATCAGGCTTAAAACCTTCCCCTAAAAACTAAATATGCTAAAATCATACAAATAAAAGGGACATGCGTATTATTTCTTTGGGAGCAATACTACTAAAATTCATAAGTTTATCATATGTAGACTCTCGTTATGAACCGTTTTCAGAACACCATAAACAACCGGAACACGAGACACTCAGAACTAAGATAAATAACTCCCGACGTATAAACCCTTATTCAAGACTCACTATCATCTCACCTTTTTAAGCCTCGTAGTTAAAAGATACTGTTGTCATCATTCAATTTCGATTGGTTTAGTCCTCACCTTCCCGATTTAACGGCTACGAAAGGACCCTTCACCTAACCCACCGAATATCGAAACCTTCGTCTCCTATAAACACATCCAGCACGGACCCCCGGGTCACCTCTCGCTGTGAAACCCCAAAACACTCACCAGAGGAGTATTATACCTTCCGAAACCTTACCAAAAGTATTTCCAGAAAACCCTTTGGGAATGTCACGCATGCGGCAGATAAGGTTCAAGCACAGAAGCTTGGGACGAATACGGTTAGTCTACCACTACTACGTGTATACGCGAGGATAATGTATAATTGAGATTCTACAGACATTGGATGTGTGCTTCCGCCTTATTTCCTGTTCCTTGTCTGGTTGTGGACTTGGGGCAGAGTCACCCATCCAACTGTCTTGCCAACCTTAAGTACATATGACCTATATGCGCATGTTAATGATGGATGGACCAGGTACGAGTCCTACCATGAACTTCGGGACAAGGCTACCCAGGAGTGCGAGTGAACGTTCTACCATCCGAATAAGTCTAGTCGTGTAAACCAAACCCATATGTTCCCTACCGATCTAATCAAACGAGAAACACTAAAGCAGACCCTATGCAACGCTCCGAGGAGAAGTTACCACTTATGACTTAGTACAATTTCGAGAAAGGCTGGAAGCATCTCGAGAACACAACAAAACCCGAATAAGTCTTATCATCTATATAAAAACACAGGGTTTTTATTAGTAAATGTATGATGGCTAGTGTAAACATTATGGTCATATATCATTAAGATTCTATGGACTTAGAATGTATGATTTCGCCTCATTTCCTGTTCCTTGTTTGGTTGTGGGCTTAAGGCGGGGTCACTCATCCGAATGCCCTTGCAATCTTAATGATATACGACTAGTTTACACCAAGCGATTATAAAAGATCTGGTACGACTTATAATGTAAATTTCATCACAAATTGTTGAAGTATTCGCAATGATAATAACAAGGGATGAAACAGGGAGCATAAAGGCACACATTGAATACACTATCATTCCAAAATAATAACTCCTTTTAAATCAACTCAGCTCATGTTACAATAAGAAATTCCAAGGTCGTCATTTAACATCAGGCGGGTTGGTCCCCGCCATATCAATTTCTTGTACTACGAAAAGTTTCCCCCATCTTTCCTCCAAATTCTTGAAGTCCCAGTCGAAACGCTAATTTCGGGACGAAATTCTTTCTACCGGGCGGATGATGTGACAACCGTCAATTTTTTGCCAAGTCAAAGTCAACAAGTCAAACCGGTCAACTCATCTAACCCTTGTATATTAGGGTTTCCATTACGTTTCTTATTGTACAACTCGCAATCCTAATACAAAGTATCACTTAGAGTTCTCACGTGTTCGGAAATTTTAAACCCTAATCAGGACAAGTGATGAAACTACACGATAAAACATTTTCCCTTAACCCTCGGGGGCGTATAACATTCATAACGAGACTTAACGGGATTTACGAACCTTACGTTACGAAGCCAAACACTCAAAAAGGTCGCAAACGAAATCTCTCTCAAACTCTTTCACTCTATCTCTCTCTATTTGAAATCTCTCCCAAATCTCTCTAAGTATGAGAATCTCTCCAAGAATGTGAAATCTCTCCCAAATCTCTCTAAGTATGAGAAATCTCTCCAAAAATGTGAAATCTCTCCCAAATCTCTCTCAAAATCTCTTTCAACTTTTTATAATCATTTGGGGCATCCCGACACTTAACTTGGTGAAAAACGGCGCAAAACGGGGAGTTCATGCGAAAATCAGCCTTATAGGACCGAACCTTCTTAGGGCCGAAACCCTAAGAAGCGAAACCCATAAGAACCGAACTTCCCTTAAGGAGCGAAGCCTCTCGGACCGAAACTGCTGAGCCGAACCCGAAGCTACTGAGCCGAACCCGAAGCTACTGAAACCGAAACCCTTCGCCTTCGCTCCCTCCCTGCTTCGCCTTCGGTCCTTGATGCTGGGGGACCGAACGTCGGCCCCAACCCGAGGAGCTTCGCAGGAAGACTTTTTGTTCCCGGTTTTCGACTAGTTTTGCGTTCTAAGCCCGATTTTAATTATTTTAACGTGGGGTTTTCACCCAAAATCATATTTTAACATATAGAACCCCTTATTTCATAATTAATCATGTTTTTGGGGTATAATCCTTATCCAAGAAGAGTGGGTGGGATATTATTGGTGGAGTGTTGACTTTGCTTTAGTGTATGACACAAGCAACCACCCATGCCCACTCAATGACCAGCCCTTGTCCTTCCACCATACCTGGTCATTTCACTGTCCTTTTCCCCCTCTTTCCAGCCAAGTACTTTGACTCAAGGGTAGAAAAACCCTTATCTCTCCTCCCATTCACTCACACTTCACCAAGAAGTAAAAACTCATTCTCTCTCACTTTTATCTCTAAATTTCGAGATTTCAAGGTTGATTTTCAAGTTCTTCATCTACCTTGGTAAGTAAATCTCTTCCCACACTTGATTTCCTTACACTTCTTCACTCAAATCATGAGTTCCTTACACAAATATCGTCATATTTGCTGTTAGATCTTTGAATCTTCAAGCATCATCTAAGTGTTCTTGAGTTGAACACTTCTTTTCTTCATCATCCATCTACTGAAATCACTCAAGGTGAGTTTATACCCCTATCTTTTCATGTTTTTCTTAAGTTTTAAGGGGGGGAATACAAGTTAAAACACCAAAAACTTAACTAAACTCAAACAACAGCTTTCATCAGAAAAGTTGAGTCTTATTCACGGACTGTTTTGACTACGTTAAACTTACTATCTTTCAAAACTGTTTAATATGCAAATAGTTCAGGTTCATACCTTTAAAATTACTACTTGCACATCTCCATACGATTTTTCTACGATTTATGGTGATTTTTACAAAACTGCCTATCATTTCAGAAACGAATTCGGACCAGTCTGTGAATATGAACATTTTAACACAAGTTAAAGACTTATAAAACTCATAATAAAAATTATGAATAACTAGACACATTTTGTGAACTCTCAGAATTTACGGAATCAGTTTTCGAATTCGTATGATTTTTCTACGATTTTTCTAAAACAGTGTAGAAAGGTAAAAATCTAGATAACAACTTATAACTTTCATCACACTTTGTAACTTGTTGAGCAAAGTGTTAATCTTTGAAGATTTCATATTTTACATGTGTTCTTGTTGTGGTATAATTATATAATAGAAAATACTCACTGAATTGTAAGAATCCTCCATTATTACCATTAGTACAAAAATAAGGCATGATAAACATAGTTATATTTTTGCTATACATTCGACTTACATAGAAAATGGTCTTTATACATCATAAACAAACATGCTGGAACTATAATAGGTATAGTTAGGTTGCATATACATTACAAACATTTTGATAAACTATAATAGGTATAGGTTATGTTTCATTTACATTTCAAACTCATTACAAAGGATTTTCATTAACGGGGTACAAATACAAAGTACCAGGTTCACACAAAAAGGGGTACAAATACAAAGTACCAGGTTCACACAAAAAGGGGTACAAATACAAAGTACCATGTTCACACAAAAAGGGGTACAAGTACAAAGTACCGGATTCACAACAAAAAGGGGTACAAATACAAAGTACCAGGTTCACACAAAAAGGGGTACAAGTACAAAGTAACGGATTCACAACAAAAGGGGTACAAATACAAAGTATCAGGTTCACACAAAAAGGGGTACAAATACAAAGTACCAGGTTCACACAAAAAGGGTTTTATGATATTAAAACTACACATCGTTAGAATTGTTAGTTTTCAGCTATAATTGCTAAGTGTACATGTTAGAGTTATATAAAATTGAATTGAAGTCGACTTAGAATCGGTGGGCCCGCCTTATCTCCTGTTCCTTGTTTGGTTGTGGACCTAGGGCAGACCCATTATATTCAACGGTTTATTTAACTTAAATTTATATAACTTATATACGCTGGGTAATTATAGAAGGAACCTACAGGTCTTTCTAGGGTTCATTATCGCATAACATAGGAGCATTCATTTCACACTTAATTAAGAAAATATTAGATTTTCTTTGGAAACATATTTCTATTAAAACTACATTTCGTCTAGAATTGTTAGGCTTCAGCTATAATTGCTAAGTGTATATGCTAGAGTTATATAAGAATCTAGTCACAATCGACTTAGAATTGGTGGGCCCGCCTTATCTCCTGTTCCTTGTTTGGTTGTGGACCTAGGGCAGACCAATTATATTCAACGGTTTATTTAACTTAAATTTTATATAACTTATATACGCTGAGTGATTATAGAAGGAATCTATGGTTCTTCTAGGGTACATTATCGTATAACATAGAAGCATTCATTTCATACTTAATAAAGAAAATTTTGGATTTTCTGGAAACATACTCTGTCGCTTTTTCAAGGAAAACAGTTTCTTTCTCAAACAAAACTCTTATGAACTCACCAACTTAATTGTTGACACTTTTTCAAAACTACTTGTATTCTCAGGAAATCAGTGAAACAGGAAAACCAACAGCATTTTGAGGATGGGACAATAAATCGTCAAACAGTTCATTTTGTCATCATAATGTAATTGATTTTGAAACATGTAAACTTATTCCATGGTGTAACCTTTTCAATTATATTTATGATGGTTGTATTTACTTTGAGCACTATTATATTCGTTGTTGTGATACTATACATGAAGTCCTCCATCCCCGGACGTTTCCGCCATCCTTGGTTTGGGGGTGTGACATAGAGAAGATGAGCTGAGAGCTTAATGGATTAAGATTGACACCCATTAAGTTGTATATGCCCAGATTCCACGATGTGGCGGATTGGACGCCAAGACGTGGCGAGTGAGGATTCCTAACTGTTTTTCAGTTAACTGTCATGACGTGGCTAAGGATTGGCCACGATGTGATGACTCTTTGAGGTTGACTTGGACAGTTGACCTTGACCGTTGACTTATTGATCTAGGTTGACTTTTTGTCAAATTGCTAGTTCTAGAGTGTAGACTAAGGTTGGACCTTGTTTTATTCAATAGGTTTATTGTAGCACCGTATGCGTGACATTGAGCCATGTTTTAGCTGACTTCGTGAGACAGGTGAGCCTTCTCACTATACTGTGTAAAATGCTAGTTGTCTTTGTGACTCTTGCATTGGTATGTTGGGTTGGGCTCATTTGTATGTTGGGCTGGGCCTGTTTGTATACTGGGTTGGGCTCGTTTGTATGATGGGATGGGCCCATTTGTATGATGGGTTAGGCTCACTTGTATATTGGGCTAGGTCCGTTTGTATGATGGGTTGGGCTCACTAGTATGTTGGGTTGGGCCCGTTTTTATACTTGGTTGGGCCCGTTTGTATGTTGGGCTGGGACCGTTGTATGGTATGTGGTATGTTGGGGAACTCACTAAGATTTGTGCTTACGGTTTTGTGACTTCAACATTTTCAGGTACTTCTAGTTCCAAAAGGAAGGGATCGGCTTGACTGCACCGCATCCCCCGATGATTTTCTGCACCGATGATTATTGTTTTACTGTGATGTTTGTGATATATTTTACTATGATTGATGTTGGGAAAACAAGTATTGATGCATTTATTGGATGTTTGAAAATGAAAAAATTTATCGGTATTTTTGGGATGTTACATGTTGTCTGTGTTGGTAGGCTATCTATCGGCAATTTAGGAGGATGTTCTGGCGATGAGGAGAGATAACCGTTGAGCTTGGTTTTAGGAGAGAAAAAAATTGTCATGATAGATGGAAACAGGGTATGGGTTGAGGCAGGGGTGGGTGGGTGGTTATTGTGTAGGTATCTATATGATGCAACATGCCAACAATTAAAAAACTTATTAGAAATACAAGACAAACAATTAGAAATGTCCTAAAACCCCCCGCGCTTCGGGGATGCCATTTTTTATATATAGTGAAAACATTAAAATAGATGAAATAAATTTAAAAAATTATATGAAGTGTATAATAGTAAATTCAAGTTTGAAGGGGGCCAAATCCACAACCAAACCATACTAAAAGGACCAAATCCACAATTTTCAAAGTCGGTGGACCATATCTAAAGAAAATGGAAAACCACAGGACTAATTCTGTAACGACCCAAAAATACCAAGAAAATTTTTAAATTTTTAAGTAATAAAACCCATTCCATAAACTCTACAAGTCAAAGAATCCAAAACATGAGTATATTGTTTTCACAAAAATATCAGAGTAATCCCAAAATCTCGTAGTGCGGAAATCATCGGTGGATGCAATGCAATCATGTTGGCTCTTTTCCCTTGCTAATGGAAGTACCTGAAAATTTTAAAATTAAATCGTAATCATAAAGTTTAGTGAGTTCCCCAAAATTCCAAATACCATACATAAAAATGGGCCCCATACTAGGATGTGTTTCAACCCGTTTTCATGTTATGATCACACCATAGTCTTATAGTCACTTCCGTTGCTACAACCCCGCTATAGTATTTCCCACCATCGTCCTACCATAGTCTTCCATGCAAGTGTCATGATCCAACCACAGTATTTCATACAAGTGTTATGATCCCACCATAGTCTTTCATGCAAAATTCACATAGACAATCAAGCATACCACGGCACCGAGTGTCCTACATAGTATAGTGAGAAAACTCACCTGATCAAAGAGGTGTAATCCATCACTTGAAATCGCACGAATTAGATACATGAACCTCCTAAACCAATCACAAGCTAAACCTCATGATATAATTCAAAACCTCTCCAAGTTTTGATAGGTTTTGATACAAAATATAAGTGTGTTTTTCATAAAAAACGGCAACGAAAATCTTTGAAAATAACAAGTTTATTTTCAATTTAATAACAAAACCAAACCATCTAGGATCCATTTATAGAGGTTATAACGATATTAAAAACGATCATAAAGTGTTTTAGAATGAAAAGATTCAGAGCCTTTGAACCCACTTAGTTTTGGGGTGTTGATGAAGATGGAAAAATCAAAGAGCGTGATCTTCTCTACAAGTATCCACCATCAAAAGGCACTTGAAATGCTAGTTCCTTCTTGTATTCTTGAGTGTATTAAGCCTTTAGATACTTAACTCAAATAAACACTAAAGGATACAACTCAAGAAGGCTTCTAATCACCAAACAAGCTTCAAAATAGAGAGAGGTGGGGAGTAGAGAGAACTTTCGGCCATCATTTGGAAGAGTAGAAAAACTAGCAAAAAGAATAGCCAAAAAATCATCCAAGACACTTTCTTATATACTCCCACACAAGACATGCCTTTACATTATAATAATATAAAGTATTGGTAGCCTTTTAGAAGAATAGGGACATAAAAGAAGGTTTACAAACAACCTCTCCTCTAACATAATGATTTCGCCCATGCCCTTAAAGAAGACAAAAATCGTCTACCTAGTTTATTAACCATGGTATGTTAACTTATTAATTTGATCATGGTTAACCAAAGTGACCAAAACTTTGTACATGACTTATTAAATCATGTCATATGATATAATAAGTAGTTATACTCTCTTTTAATTATCATTTTCATAAAAAAATATTTATTTCCTAATTAAATACAAGAATTGATATTATTTATTAATAATCATATTAATAATAAATATAAAAAATACGCCAACTTGATAAAGGTGTGACCCTATAGGATCATATATTATTAGCAATATCACTTAATTATGATTCTTGAGCATATAGATCTAACAATCTCCAACTTGCACAAGATTCATTACAAACTGACATAGACAGTAGCTGACGTCTAAAAACGGATTACTGCCCCTAACAACATATGAAGGGTGCCATCTTTTCAACAACCAATTCCAGGAGCTCTAAGCTACAATTGTTAGTAAAGGTGTGGTATAAGTTATTCCTTTGTCTCAAACATCATGTTGAACATGAGATATGGATCGCCATCAATTTTATTTAGTGTTCAACTTTGAGTAAGGCCTTAGATGCCTAACTCTCAACGCATAAGAGGAAACATATCCCATATTGACTATATACACCCTTCATGTAGTTCATGTGATACCCAATGATGACCCTTATGACTGTCTTTTGTGGAACAATGTTAAACCATGTCAAATCACAAAAATTCCTACACTTTAAGTCCCAAATATATATCTCAGGTCTAAGAATACAAAGACGCAACCTTGATCAAACATAACTCATGACTACGATCCATAAAGTGATTTTGATGCGGGTCAGGTCCAATACTTATTCTCCTAATCAAGTATCTACAAATTTGGTAGCAGCTTTTTCTATTCTCATCTCCATGAGAATCAACCAATCCACTCATATTATTTTTATCCCATAGATGCTCCCACAAATATGAACGACTATGGACATTTAGAATAACCCATTTATTTAATGATTAAACATGCTAATATAGAACACACCAATTATTTAATGAAAGACTATATCGAATATATCAACTCAGTACAATATATGTTGCTTGTATTGTTCCAATATCCAAATACTAAATTTCAATCAAATGCATCTACTTATATCAACATGGCCCTATAACACTAACTTGAATTTCATGCTTTAGCTAATGAAGGAGCTATGTTAAGTAGATTTTACAAGCTTGAATCTTATAAACCTTGCGAATACAAACATTTTCGATTTTATAAATATATAACTCATATATAGAGAAAATTGTTGAGAATGTATTAGACGCTTAAATATGACTTAGATACTAGTACTTGCGTAATGGGATTACTCATAGTCATAATGAACTGTATATACATTAAGCATCTTTGTATATGGTTCCCCAAACAACAACGTACTCTAACTCTAAGGTGTAACTATAATTAAAATCTACATGGAACCTCTATCCATGTAATTTATCTTCATATAAAATAAGGACGTGCCCGATTGTGATTGAGAGTCATCTCAATCCATTTGGAAGTTCAAGATATGTGTAACAACTTAAACATAACTTTCTTTCAAATACTCTGGAGATTGAGAATACTTCTTTAGTTCTCGCAAGTACTTTAAAATGTTCCTTTACGTCACACCATGACTTATTCTCGTATTATACTGGTATCATTCGACATGCTCTAAGCATATGACTTATCTAGCCTTCATGCATAATCATGACATATATGATTAATCCAATTGCAACAACATACATAATATAATCATATTATCTAGTTCAAAACATTGTACTAGGATTTTGGGAAATGCTCAAAATCATGTCATGTGGTATTTTAAAAGATGACTCTCTTAGAGTCTTATATCTTAAGCTCTTTAAGATCCTTAACAATTAATGCAATTTTACTTAATCCTTTATGTTTCCATGATCTATCTTTATAGATCTTTATTCCAAGAATTAGCATGTCAATTACATATAAGACTAGGAATGTTATTGTGCTCCCACTATCTTTGTAGGAAACAAAAGAGTCATCTTGATTTATAATTAGATTATAGTATGTAACTATATTATAAGAAAAAGGATTCTTGCTTTGAGATGTTAGCTTAAATCTGAAAAGATTTTCATTCATGTATGTTTCCTCCTTTGAAAACTCACTTACACTTTATATTCATAATATATCAAGGAAGATTAATAAAGCTCATGCTTAATAATCATACATGAATGCATATCTATGTGTTTCATTAGTTTTTGATCAACTATCGAGCAGATTCAACAACGGTTGAAAACTTGCTAGTTCCAAACTATGACGCATTTAGTTTATGATTCTTTAGCTCTTAAAGTTCCATATTGCCCCCACTTACAAAAATAAATTTCTAAGTACTTGTCTTCTGGAATGACATTTAGTGGGATGGTAGAAACTTCATCCTAAACAATCATTTAGGATAGTCTACATAAATGCATTTAGTAGATGCCAGAGTGGTTAGGCTTATTGTCTAACGTAAGCTTCATAACTCAATGCCTTTTAGATAACGATAAACCATGTAACAATTGAGAATTTTCCATCATTGATTTTTACTAGGAGTTAGAATCGACTCATAATAGTAATAACTTTCCATATTGAAGGATAATATGGAAAGTCGAGTCGAAAATAAAGTAATCAAAAAGTTAAAATGGTTAGTGTATTTGGAAAATATGCGAACTAATGATCCCAAAAATATAAACATTGAGAAAATCTAACTCTGGTTTGGAAGAGTTATGATTTTATGACGAATAGAAACCAACCACGTTAATAACGATGTTGACGTCAAAAATAGCAAAAAGAAAAAGGTTGAGTTTCGACTAACACTAGTAAAGCATGAGATAAGAACTTGGGAAGGAAGAAGGGCAAAAATGGAATTTGTATGAAAGAGATACGATTTTTATAAAATATAAAAATGTGGGTAAAAAATGAAAGTTAAAATTAGAAGATGCAACCTAAAGGAAAGTTGTAGTTCTAGGAAAGAGCTACACAAGTATATAAAGAGGGTAAGAAAAAAAGTTCATATGAAGAAAATATGAATTAAAAAAGATTTAAGGGTGCGGGTCAATGTGCGTGCCATGCCCGTCGCGCACATCTGACCCCCAGATTCTTCGGAGATTTGGAAACGTGGACCACCAAAAGGGTGACACGTGTCAAGATTTGGATGGCCCACGAAGCAAATGCACGTCGCACAGGAGAGTGACCAACGCGCACCATCACTATAAATAGAGGTGCTTGCTTTCTGGTTTTTAATCTCAAAACAACCTCCAAACTCTCTCTCTCTCTCTCTCTCTCTCTATATATATATATATATATATATATATATATATATATATATATATATATATATATATATATATATACTTCAATACCCTCTCGATGGCAAGAAACTTAGGTTGCAATGGTTCGGGCGCTTCTCGATATGCTATTAGAGTGAGTTCACAACACCTACTTTACTGTTTTAAAATGTTTTCAAGGTGAATAAATGCTTAACAAATGATTTTATAAAAATATTTATTTTATAAATATTAAGTCATTTTATAATAAGCTAGATGCCTTACGATAGTATAACTGTAGATACTATGCCTAGATTTAAGCTATGATATGTGTCTAAAGGATATGATGCCCGATAATCTAGGAGTATGTATTACCTAGATGTTATAATGACCAAATCCCAAGGAAACCTTAGTACCTAGGAGT
Organism: Lactuca virosa; assembly: GCF_052849685.1. Taxonomy (NCBI): domain Eukaryota; kingdom Viridiplantae; phylum Streptophyta; class Magnoliopsida; order Asterales; family Asteraceae; genus Lactuca; species Lactuca virosa. The sequence goes on from NC_136433.1 coordinate 150,242,136, forward strand.
TGTGCTAGACAAGATTTAGGATATGCATTGTACTTAATTGTTAAGCTGCCCAAATATCCTGTTAAAATAACCATAATTAGGGTGTATATATATATATATATATATATATATATATATATATATATATATATGATTTATATATATCTTATAATTATGGGATCGTAAATATAATTATCGAATATATATATATATATATATATATATATATATATATATATATAATCATTTGATGATATATACCTAAGAGAGGTATATATAAAGATATTGTGATGTGTCTGTCGAGATATATATATATATATATATATATATATATATATATGTATCTATAGGGCTCACGTTAATACATTAAAAATTGCCTCAGATCTTAGATTACCATTAGGGACGCCTGGTATGGTAATTAAAATACGTTAGGATCGTTATAAATCCTTAAAAGATAGTAAATTAGGGTTAACTGTTGAAACAAAGTTCAATTAGGATCGTTAGATTCTAAGCAGACAAACAATTAAGAACGTAATTATGAACACGAGAATGGCTTTGAATGTGTCGTATGATTAATGCTTCAACACCTCAGAAGAGCTCGATTAAGAACTTCGACTGTAGAGGTGTTTAGGGTTAGAAAACAATAAACGTAAAATAATCAAGTCTTTTTAATGCATACATGCATGCATATTTATAGTCTAACCCTACCAGCTAATCGCGGATGGACAGGCCCAATCCGGATACAAAACATAAGCCCATGACGCAACACAATTAGATCCAACAATCTCCCCCTTTGCGTCAATGGAACAGAAAGCTCACTTCGGCTGAGCTGCAGAAGACTTCTTTATTGTTTTGAACACCTTCGGAATGATAGCCAGCAAATGATGACGAAACATTATGTACCACCGAAGCATGTCCGTGAAGTTTTTCTTGTCTGCTTCTGAATTCTGCTTGCACCGATCAATAATGTTGATGATGTGCTCCAAGCAGTCAGTTGAAAATAAATGTTTATCAACAAGAGCGAATAAAAATCTATGTGCTTCGCCTTTTGTAAACATCACAGTAATATGTGTTGAATCGATTTGGCCCATCTTCATCTTATTCACATCTCCTGGTTTCGGTGTTGGCTTGATGGTCGGTTTCTTATTCATCACTTTCGCTATCTCTTGATCCATAGCTGCAACCTCATGGATGTAAGAAGCCAACATCCTCTTCAAGTGCTCCAATATCGGCTCATATTCCCTCGGATTTGTGAGCAGAATATTAAACAAAAGAATCCAGTCATGAGGATTTAGATTTGGAAGGTCTGCCAGGGAAATAATCAACACCGAGTTTGCAGATCCTCGTGTGATTTTAAAATTAACATTGATAAACCTCCCAGCAGACGTAGGTTTCAGTACCTTGACAGTGATTATCTTTTGTGCGCTCCATGTCAAGTACTGCGGTTGACCATACATTAAATAAAAGTCTATAAGCTCACGATCAACCTTAGGATGAGGAAAAGGAACCTCAGCAGTCGAATCGAAACAGTGAAACGTGAATGCCTTTCGAGTTATCGGCATGTCGAACTGCGAGTCCTTAGAATTGTCACAGTCAAACGAAGCAACAGGTTCCAACCAATAAACACTTGGAAACTCTATAGCTTGATTGATAAGTGCCTCTTTTGTCCATAGGGGAAACAAGGCCTTCTTGCAGTTCAAGGCTTTTTCTTCTTCCTTGTTTCTCCTTTCCCTCTCCTCTGCTTCCCTTGCAATCCTCAAGGTTTCATCCAGCTCTTTATCCCTCTTCTTTCGCTTAAGAGCCTCAGCTATAGTTTCACCAGATTCGTCATTGCTATCATCATCAATCTCCTTTTTCTTGGCTTGTGAACCAGAACCTGAAGCTTCATTACCCTTCAGTTCGGTTGTAACTTTGACCTTCGGTTGAGCAGAATCAGTTTCAGTTTTAACCTTCGGTTGATGAGCACCTTCTCCCCCTTGTTTTGGAGCAATAAACCCTCCGAAACACCCTTCATCTCATGTAACAATGCAAGGGCAGGAAGAAGTTTTGTAGTGAGATGATTCCGAATGGTCAAAGTAAGGATAGGATCATGAGCACCAAGAAGGTTGGTGAGAATATCCTTCACATCCCCTGCACAGCTGCGAAAAACAGCTCTTTCCGTCTTCAGCAAAGTAATTTCTTTTTCAGCTTGAGCGAGCTGAACCTTCTGAACTTCAATCGTGGAGGCTTGTCGAGCAAGTTCTTCCTTCAGAGCACTCTCTTTTGCTAGATCAACATGAAGAGATTCCAGCCGAGAGGACACAGAACTGAGAAGTGAAGTGTCCTCTTCTTGGATGGAAGAACGAACAGCTTCAAACTTTGTGTGCTCTTCATGAAGGGACTTGGAAAATGAATCCACAGAGGCTTGCACCTTAGCTGCACTTGTATCAGCATGCCCTTTAAGTGACTCGAGAAAAATCTGAGTAGTATGAACAATATCAGCAACATCAGCAGAGGCCTTTTGGCAAGAAGAAGTAGACTCATTAACAGCCTTAGTGGATTTGTCAATAGAGTCAGTGTATTGCTCTAGAGCTATGTCCAAAAAGGCTTTGAGCACAACACCACTGTAGGACTTGTTGTCATCAAGCAATTTATCCAGTTTCTCATGAATGCTCTGCAAGTGTTGGCGTGTGACAGGAGCATCATCATCCTCATCAGTAGGAAGTCTATAGGGACTGTAGTATGTTGAATCAAACTCATCATTAGAACCACCGAGAGTGGCACCAGAATCGGTTGAAGGTGAGGGTGAAAGTGGTGTAGAAGTAACTGGAGGTTCTGTTTCAGTAGTCGCCCCCGTATCAGATACGTTGACTCTTACTGTCGGTTCAGGGATTGTAGTGGAAGTTGATTGGGAAATTATAGGAGGTGGTAAGGGAGTTGTAGAAATAGGAACAGAAGAAACTGGTGGTGGTGGTGGAAAAGAAGTTGTTGTTTAAGATGTGGTAGGTGGGGAAATAGGAGCAACCGAAACTGGAACTGTCGGTTTCGGTGATGGAGGTGGTGTTGGAAGTTTGTTATGAGGAGATTCGGTTGGAGTAGAAGATCGGGGAGGAGTGTTACCTCTCGGTGATTCATGACGAATTTCCTCTTCTTCATCCTCCTCATCGTGTTCGGAACTGGGAGGAGTAGGACTCTTGGACCTTTTCGCCATCTTTTTAATCTTCTTCGGTTTAGAAGAATCCCCTTTCTCAGACTTTCGCTTCTTGGACTTGGCAGTCTTAGACTTAACATTCTCTGTTGGCTCTTTCTTGGTAGTAGTCCGTTTCCCTCGGTTACCAGGCTTGTCCACAGCATCTAAGGCAGTCTGCTGTTCAGGAGATAGGACTCTCGGTTCCTTGGGAGGAAGTTTGCCATAATCAGCCATGAGTTTACTCTCGGCTGTGACACATCTGTACATTGTCTCAGGGATAGAGCCAATGTGAGGAAACTTTCTACGATCAGAGATAATGATTTTCTTGGTGTGGAACGTAGCAATAGACGCGACTAGGGCATCCTTCATTACCGGAATATCCAAAGAATTAATCGCCCTTCGTGTAATGAGAGTCCAGAATCGACCACACGAAATTTCCGAATGCCTCGTAGAAGTGTTGAGGCTTTGCACTACTTGAGACCAGATAATCGTCCTGTAATCGAGATTGAGACCATTGTAAAGGCCGTAGAGAAGGGTTAGGAAACCCTTACTTGTGCCATCAGATCCACCACTTCTCTCCGTCAAACCCTTAATGAGGAGAGTTAGCAATCCATTCCATTGGGGGTGGTAAGCAAGACTTCTTAACCTTCGTAACCGTGGTAAGCACGTCAGTATAGCCCATCTCGTTAAGCATCGAGAACAGTTGGGTAGTGGTGATGAAGTCTGGTGAGATTACAGATGAATCTACAGCAAGTTGCAACTGGGAACAAAATTTCATCTTTGAAATAGAAGCCTTATGAGAATGGATTTAGAAGTAGATTCGTTCCTTGTTCTTGTCATAAGAGGCAGTAGAGTAAACCTGTGATAAAAGTGACATAGGGACGGCTTCCACCTGTGTTAGGGCTAGAACCAATGGAGAATACTTCAAACACTCAACCACCTGCAGCATATACGGATCGTACAGAAACGGATTGAGTTCAATAATCATGTTTTGATTTGGCTTGATCGAAAGCAATGTGGACGAAGCATTCTGATCGTGAACTGATGAAGAAGTCGCCATTGTTGATCGAAGAAAGAAGATGAACAGTTTCAACTTGCCTTGTAATTTGAGAGAATTTGTTGCTGGTAAAAGACAAATAAGATTAGAAACCCTTTATATACCATTGCTAGGAGAGAGAAAAATCATCATGATAATGACGCGATCACTAAAACGTCGTCTGAAAAAGCGCGATGTGACAGGTTGGTTACTCCCAGGTATACATCAGCACGCGTGGGTATAGAGACCGTTCAAATTCACGCACCCAAAATCTTATCCTCAATCGTCGTTTGAAATACAGTTTCGCTTCAAGATTTAGGATTACCCCTGTTTCGCCAAAAGATAAACAAAAATCGAACTAACAGCAACCAGAATGTTGGAAAATAAATATTTTCGTGCAATAGAGTGACAAACGATAAAGAAATAAAGCAAATGTGTATTAGATGTGAGTGATGTCTATTATAAGACAGAAAGCAGGTGATTCCGGGCAAGAATCGCTTCCTTCATAGTCAAGAGAGACTTGAAGTGCTTGTGTGGGTTCCCGAGAAATAACGATCAAGTGTTTGTGGAGAAACATTGAAAGGCTTCTTTTTAATTCATAGGCTTAGGGTGGCTTACCTTCAACCGAATGTCGATTCTTAACATAAGACCGAACATTGGAAGAAGTACTCGTGAGACCGATGTGGTCTATTGAACAAGTAGGTGGGTTATAATTTATAGTAACGAAAGAAGTGATAGAGATCTCAGAAACAAAAATAAACAGGATCCTTTTGGGAAGAAAAGCCTTGGTGTTTAGACAAATGCATAAAAGATCACTCAATAATAAAAAATGAGATTTCATTAGGTAACCAGTAAGATCTTGAATATTACAATTCACTGTCAATTCGTTGTTGGTGTTGGATTGTGGGTTTCACTCAGCACGTGGTATACGTATCTAAGATCACAAACACAGATTTTGTGCAACCATAAACCTCAGTGGTAAAGACTGAGAGTCTCAAGGGTTACAGTGGTGAACCGAAAGTTGATGGAGAATATAAGGAGGGTGGCTAAAGAACCGAAAGTACCTTCTGCTATAAAGACATGACTAAGCAGAAAAACTCTTAACTCATTTGAGAAGAGTAAGGTAGCTCTTGACTGAGTTGATTTTAACAGCCTGATTGGGAAGAAACGATAGGAATAGATCGAATCATTAAGGCCTTGCTCTAAGTCGTAGAGGCTTTGGTCAACATGCAGCAGCATGCTTATAGGGACCCTTAACTAGTTCATATAGAAATGATTATACCTTCCTTAGCTCCAAATTCTGTTGTACTGGTACACTTGTGACCTAATTAATAGAACAAGCAAACAAACACACCACACAAATTTTTTTTTTGAAGTTTTGAGATTTTCTGAAAGAAAATAATAAAAACAGAAAAAGAAAATATTTTTGGATTTTTGAGGTTTTCTGAAAAATAATAAAAACAGAAAAAGAAAATATTTTTGGATTTTTGAAGTTTTCTGAAAAATAATAAAAACAGAAAAAGAAAATATTTTTGGATGAACAAAGTGTACAACCGAAACCTTATCTTAAAAGAATGAAGCGAAATAGACCGAGCGTTCGATTCATTTCGGTTCCTTAAAATTCCAGAGCCGAAATAGACCGAGCGTTCGGTTCATTTGTCGATATAGTGTTATGTCAACGGCAGGTTTTTCCAGAGAAGATGTTAACTTAGTGCCAAACGCCATAGGAACCTTCACTTTTGAGTCTCTAGTCATGCCAAATTTTGTTAGCAGGTTCTTTGTATACGCCTCCTGGTTGATAAAGATACCTTCTGGTCCCTGTCTAATATTCAAACCAAGGAAAAAATTAATCGGACCCATTGCGCTCATTTCAAATTTAGTCTCCATCAACTTCCTGAATTCAGCCGTTAAGCTGGGATTCGTGGAGCTGAAGATGATGTCATCGACATAAATTTGAACTATCATTAGATGTTCGCCTTCTTTCTTTCGGAAGAAGGTTGGGTCAACCGAACCTTGCTTAAATTTCGACATTTTCAGAAAGCGAGTTAAAGTTTCATACCAGGCTCTCGGTGCTTGCTTCAAACCATATACCGCTTTATCCAGCACATAGCAATGATCAGGGAATTTATCGTTCATGAACCCGGGAGGTTGCTCAACATACACTGTTTCTTCTAGTTCTCCATTCAAGAAAGCGCATTTGACATCCATTTGGAAAACTTCGACGTTTTTATGAGCAACATATGCCAGGAAGATTCTAACTGATTCCAACCTAACTACTGGAGCGAACGTTTCCTCATAATCTATCCCTTCCTCTTGGCAATATCCTTTAACCACCAACCAAGCCTTGTTTCTAATGACGTTCCCCTCTTTGTCCAATTTATTCCTGAATACCCATTTCAATCCAACCACTGAAACATCCTTGGTGTGGGAATCAACCTCCAAACTCGATTTCGTTCGAACTCATGAAGCTCATCTTGCATTGCTTGAACCCAATCAGAATGATCAAGTGCAGCATTAATTGTTTTTGGTTCGACTTTGGAGACAAACGAATTAAACATACAGAATTCAACTTTAGAGAATAATGCAGTTTGTTTCGCTTTCAATTGAGAACGAGTGAGAACCTTCTCAGATGATTCACCAATGATTTGTGCTTTGGGATGATCCTTGGTCCATTTCACTAATGGAGGATAATTTGGGTCATAGGCTGGATCCAACTCTGCATTTACTTCCTCTTCAAGTTCTGATTGATCACCTTCGTCAGTTGTAGTCTCTTTCTCCCCCTCGACTGGCGAAGTGTAACTCGTGTCAGGATCAAAGTTGTCACCTTTTTGTGGAAGTCGGACTCTCCCCCTCAATTGGACTATTAATGGGTGGGTTTTGAGCTGTATGTTCACCCTCGCCTGGACCTTTATTAGTTGGGGATGGAATAGAATTATCCCCCTCGAAAGACATTTCGGTTGTCTTTGATGCTGATGAACTCTCCCCCTTGAACATTGAGCCGTGGTTTGGAGAGTCAGTTGAGGGTTGACCACCTGTAGTTTTAAGAGGTTCACTTTCCATTTCTTTGGCAGCTTCATCTATAATCTTTTTGAGATTATCAATTTTGTTATCTGCTACTTTCGCCTCTGAGTGTGCTGCTTTTTCTGGTTCATCAAATAACCGAATGTACTCTTCAAACTAGTTGGATATTGGAATCGAGACCTGTCCAGATTCAGGAAATATTTCACCTAAGTCACTTTCACTCCTTTGAACTTTCTTCATGTAATTATCGTCAAAGGTGACATAATATGTTTCTTCAATTCGTTTGGAGCGTTTGTTCAACACTCTGTATGCTTTTGAAGTGAGTGAATAACCAAGAAAAATTCCCTCATCTGCTTTGACGTCAAACTTGTTTCGGTTCTCCTTTGAATTAAAGATGAAACACCTTGAACCGAACACGTGGAAAAATTTGACGTTAGGCTTTCGATTGTTTAAGATCTCATATGGAGTGATTGAGAATCTTTTGTTGAGCAAAGATCGGTTCTGAGTGTAGCACGCAGTTGTAACTACATCAGCCCAAAAGTATAGTGGAAGAGAGGCGAAGCTGAGCATAGTTCTGGCTGCTTCACACAATGAACGGTTTCGTCTTTCAACAATCCCATTCTGTTGTGGAGTATAGGGGGCTGAAAAGTTGTGAGATATCCCCTTGTCTGCCAGAAAATCCTCAAAATCTTTATTCTCGAATTCCAGCCCATTGTCGCTTCTGATATTCCTCACTGTCTTTCGCAGCTGTACTTCCACTTGCTTGATGAACGTCTTCAGCTTGGGAGTTGCATCTGATTTCTGTTTAAGAAAGAAAACCCAGGTGAAGCGAGAAAAATCGTCTACTATGACAAGAATGAACTTACTACCACTAAAGCTTTCGATAGTCGAAGGTCCACATAGGTCAATGTGCAGAAGTTCAAGAGCTTCAACAATCTTCGTGTTGATGCGTGTAGGATGGCTCTTTCTGCTTTGTTTGCCCATCTCACACGCTGCACATAGATGTTCCTTGTCAAACTTGAGAAGAGGAAGGCCTCGAACATGATCACCAAGCACCAACTTATTAATGTCTTTGAAGTTCAGGTGCGATAGCCGTCGATGCCACAACCAGCTTTCATCAGTGTTCGCTTTTGATAGCAGACATATAGCTGGTTTTCCTCGAATTGGGTTTAGATTTAAAGGATACATCTCTCCCTTGCGTTCAGACTTCAACATAACCTTTTTGGATTGTTTCTCAATTATTTCTGATCCCTCATCATCAAATCAAACCTTCAAGCCTGTTCCCACAACTAATTGTGATACACTGATGAGGTTATGCTGCAATCCTTCCACATACGCTACTTTTCGAATCGAGAAATCTCCGTTGGTTATCATCCCATATCCTTTGATTGTTCCATAGGAGTTATTGCCATACTTCACACATCCACCATCCTTTAGGGACCGAAATTCCCTCAGCTCTTCCTTCCTTCCTGTCATGTGACGCGAGCATCCACTATCTATATACCATTCGTCATCGAACTGCTCGTCACTTATTACCTGTAAATTCAAGCAGATTTAGGAACCCAAAGTTTCTTGGGTCCTGGTGAGTTTTTCACAGAAAAAGGAATTGCAGTAGAAACATCAACCAAATATGTTCGTTTTATTAAAGTGGTTTGATCTTTTCTTTTGATGGTATACAGCTTGATTTTAGTTTTATCTGGTTTAAACTTTGGTGTATTAGATGGTGTGTTGTTAGATGTTTTTGGTGTTTTCTTTTGAATCCTAGGGTTAGCTGACTTTTTCTTATTATTAAACTCAGAATCAAGCTTTCCTTTGCCTTTGATATCCTTTACTAAATTTGATTTGCTTTGTGAGTTGGAAGGACCGAAACTAGACTTGGGACCGAAGCTTGACTTTCGATTCTGAGAGCCGGTGTGAGGACCGAAACTTGACTTTCGGTTCGGTACGCTAGTTTGGGAACCGAAAGTAGAGGTTCAATTCTGAGATTTGGAATAGTAGGAATTTGGGCTGAAATTTTCTTTTCCTTTCAGTTTTTGCTTTCCTTTATCACTTGATTCTTTCTTTGGTGGAACATAGTTGGGATTTTGAGATTGCCAATGATGTTTTCGCTCATTTAGATTCTTCATGTATCTTTGATTTCTTAAGCGTTTCTGTTCAGCTAACTCCTTCTGCGATTTGTGGATATTGAAGCTAGCCTTTGGCTTCTCCTTTTGAGTTTCGGTTGTCTTAGTTAGAACTCTCGGTTCTTTCATTGGTTCTTCAGGGATTTCTTTGGTTCCACTTGTGCTTGGTTTGTCGAAACTCGAGGGTTTGTTGATGGGTTCAGCAACGTATCTTCCTTTAACCCTCCATGAAGTTTGCTCAGATAAGCCTACGGTTTCCTCTGCGTTGTCAATCGGAGCTGAGCGTTGTCTTTGTCGACCGGGATTTTTAACTCTGCCGTTTGTTTTGCAGTGACACCAGTAACTGCATAGACCTGATTCGGCACTGTTTGAACCTTTTGATAGACCATAGCTTTTTCTTTGAGTTTCTGTGGCCTTTCTTTTGACAGGCGAGCGAATTCAACCGAATTTTCAGATATGAGTGGATTCTCATTTTCGGTTTCACTCTTCATAAACTCAGAGCAATCAACGACGTCTTCCACTGAGATTTCGCTCATCTCACTTTCCTCATCAAATTCAGACGTATTATCTAAGTTCATTTTATTTTCTGAAATTAATTTGGCGTTTGACGAGTCAAAGGATTGAATAGTTTCAGACTTAATTTTTAACCTATCATTCTCATCTAAAAGATTTTTGAGCATACATTTATGTTCCTTAGAATCGATGAAGGTTTCTATTTTGTCCAGTCCAATTTTGTAAGACATGGATGTCTCTTCTGATGACACTATTGATTCACACTCAGCAATGACCTCATCCTCCTTAAATTCAAGGAAGGGTAAGATCATCTTATGAATCTTCTTTCCTATTTCACAACTTAAATGTAATTGAGCAATATTAGTATATAAGCGCTTAGCAATTAAACAAAAAACATTCCTTTGTTTTAAAAACTTTAAATTGTCTCTTTGCAAATAAATACTTTCATCCCTAGCTCTATTTAATTCCGCCTCCTTCAGCTCAATCCACATCCTTCTCTCCTCACTTTTTGAAGACACCCTGCTGAGTTGGTCAGTTAGGTTAGAATTTGCTAAGCGAGTTTGCATGAGACTACCACTTAAGTTAGAAAATTTAAATTTTAATTCTTTTAATTCTTCTTCATAACCTGTTACTGGAACTTTAAGTGATTCAAGGATAGATTGTACCTTTTTGATCAGCCGATCGCAGTCGTTGATCTTCTCACTCACAGGCTTGGCTGCAAAACACTTGTCCTCAGTCAGGTTCGGTTCCTTACTTGCACTTTCGGTTGATGAACCAGCTGTGACCATTAAACACCTTCCAGCCGAACCTACTTCCTTTGCCGCATAAGCCCTTCCATGAGTGGGCTTTCTCACCTCTTCATCTTCAGAATCGGTTGACCAAACTTCAACGCCACTGAACTCATCCTCATATGCATTGTCCTGCACAATCAAGGCATTCATAGAACTGTTAGTCGTCTTCTTTTTCTTGATCTCTTCCAACTTGCACATATAGTACGCCTCATCATCTTCACCATCTCTTTTCTCAGCCATTTTCCTTAGCATGCAATCTTTGGCAAAGTGGTTCTTGCCGTGACAGTAATTACAGTCGAACCCAGAGTCTCCAGCAAGCTTGCTCTCCTTCTTGTCTTCATCCTTTTGAGAAGAATTTTTCGCTTCATCCTTTACCTTCTCAGAGCTGTAACTTCCCTCCCGGTTTCTGTTCTTGTTGATAGGAAATTTTCTTCGTGCAAACTTCTTTGGATTGGTGACCATCAAAGCATACTCCTCGCTTGTAAGGTCACACTCAGACATGTCAGACTCTTCTTCTTCTTCTGTAATGCTTTTTCCTTTTGAGACAAGGTCCAGCGATCCCACACCAGAAACTACCTTCGCTTCTTTGGTTACTACATTTTCATGGGACTTAAGTATTCCCACAAGTTTCGCTAGTGAGTAAGACTTAAACTGTTCATGTGCTTTCACGGTTGAAACCACAGCCATCCATTCCGATCTCAGACCGTTCATGAAGGTCACCTTCTGCTCGATCAACTTTCTTTCTATTCCATGCTTGATCATCTTACTTAGGAGATGATTGAACCGATCGAAAGTTTGTATGAGTTTCTCGTCTGGTTTCTGTTCGAAAACTCCAAATTCTGACAGCAGCAAGGTTTGAATGGAGTGTTCTAGATCTTCATCGGTTGAATAAAGTTCTTTCAACCTATCCCAGATTTCTTTGGCCGTCGTGCATGAACCAACCAACCGAAAAGTGTCAGATTGCAAGGCGAATCTGATCATTCTCATGGCCTTCACATTACACAGCAATTTGTCTTTCTCGTCCTGTGGCATCTTCTCTACATCCGCCACCAGCTTGTTATATTCTTTTTGGGACTTAATTGTTGTGTTCGTTCCTGAGTGAACAAACGGCCCAAGCGTGATAGCTTCCCAGATGAGATAGCCATTTTCTTCAGATCCAACCACGTAATCTTCAAAGTGATGCGCCCATACTTCATAGTCTTGAGTGTAAAGAATGGGAATTCTGGTAGTGGATCTAATGTTGTTTGAGATGTTGATGGGATTTGTTTGCGAATCTTCGTGAGACATGGTGAGCTGCTAGAATCAAACCAGTAAACCAGAGATTAGGGTTTTATCAGAAACAGAGTTACCGTCGATATGAAGAAGACGGCTTCTATTTTTACGATAAAAGCGGAAACCCTAAAGAATTCTGAATACAGAAGGAATGTGTATTGATCACACAGACTCATGCTCTGATACCAATTGTTGAAACAAAGTTCAATTAGGATCGTTAGATTCTAAGCAGGCAAACAATTAAGAACATAATTATGAACACGAGAATGGCTTTGAATGTGTCGTATGATTAATGCTTCAACACCTCTGAAGAGCTCGATTAAGAACTTCGACTGTAGAGGTGTTTAGGGTTAGAAAACAATAAACGTAAAATAATCAAGTCTTTTTAATGCATACATGCATGCATATTTATAGTCTAACCCTACCAGCTAATCACGGATGGACAGGCGCAATCCGGATACAAAACATAAGCCCATGACGCAACACAATTAGATCCAACATTAACAAAAGATAATCCTAATTAAAATACGTTAGGATCGTTAGATATCCTCAAAAGATAGTAATTTAAGATTTATAAAAGATACCTTAAAAATATAGAATGCTAAGTAAATAAATAAGAAAGGTTTTCACAAAAGAAAAGTATTTTTAAAAGAAAGTCAAAATCAAAACTTGTGCACTCACCGACATCATGTTGACTTTCAAAATGCATGTATTATCAGGTTAATAGGATTGACATTCTTTATACCGTCACACTGCTCAGTGTTTCTGCCAAAGGTCAAATACTCCGATTGGGTTTTTCCTCCAACCTATAACTAAAAATTGTATACAATAAACATTTCCTATTGATAGATTATGTGTTGGAAAAGTGATTAGATTGGAACTGTCACATTGGGTTGCTGGATTTCAGAACAACTATATGCCGAAATTGTCCTACCCACCGACTTTCCTACCTGGCCGATCCATACATAGTATTGAAGTATAAAACAAATAATAAACCACCAATCACAAATAAACGTATACGGAAACGCAACACATAAAGATAAATATCTATTAAATTCAGTGTGTAAAAGTTGAGTCACTTGTAAGCATAGCCTGATCAACTATGTTTAGTCTTGACCGAACCAATATAGCGTCTGAATTGGGATAGAGAAATGAAACATAAAAACCATAAGTATATAAATACAATCCCAAACAAATAAAATATATCGTAATACATCATAAAGTATCAAAATACAAAATAAAACTCACAAATCTAATCCTCACTACCCTCCAACTTCGTCCTTGTCCTCGTCATCGTCATCAGTGTCTCCAAGATGCGTGCCTGAAGGAACGGCACCATTGTAACCAATGTTGCATGGCTGAGAAGGGGGTGGTACAACGGGATCTGCACTAGGAAAGGGAGGATGGTCCATCCCCAGATGTCGCATCACCGCGACAAGCAAAGCCATCATCTAATGGCGCTCCTCCTGTGCAGCGGTAAGACCCCGCATCACATCTCCAAGAGTAGGCTCCGGACGATCATGCTCCGCGTGCCTAGGTCTCTTATGCCTTACAAATGCAGGCTTAAGAATGACCTCTGGCTCCACCTGCCGAATCAGCTCGACGATGTCATCTCCCGGTACCCGCCATGGCTAACCCGCCTCCCTAGTCAGCACCCGCATCTTCCCAAGAGTTGTAGTACCCAACTCCCGGATAGATATGGGAACCATCTCACTAGTATCAACCCTAATGGATAGGGATAACCTTGTAACCCAATGATCCCCGCAAATCCTGCTCGAGGATGTGGTACTTAGAGCCATACCAGACATGTAAAGAGCAAGGGTGAAAGGAAGGTGAAGACGAACCTCCGTCTGAGTGAGGCACCATATATAGAAAAGGTCGCCACAAGGAACCTTGTCGCACTCATGTCTATGATAAATGGTGGATGCGACTATTCGGTGAAGCAACCGATAGATAGAAGAACGGAAGGCGCTCTCCTTGGCCGACCGGGAGACATAGGTCCCCTGAGCGTAGGCCCAAACCTGCATAAATTCATACTCCTACGGAAGAGCAGTGATACAGTTGTCTAAAAATGCATAAAAGTGAGGAATCAGAGTCTTATCAGTAGTGTAAATCCCTAGACGCCTCCTCAGCTCGATAAGGCTGCAGGAGTGGGATATGACTCCTAGGCGAAAAGATAACACTGAATGATTAGGCCAGAGCCTCGACTCCTTATCGAAGATGACCGTTGAAAAGCACTCCCAGCAGAGCTCCTGCTAGATCACCTCCCGAATCCCAATAACCCGCCGCCACCCGTGGCAGACAAAAAGCTCAAGACCGCTATCATCCTGAAGTGATCGGGTGAGGAATGGTACTAGCTGAGCAGAGAAGCCAGTGTTATCCGCCACATTCCCAGAAAGATCCTGAGGAATGTTGACCTTCTTGGACAGAAGGGAAATGAGGCGAGAAATGAAAGTACTCTAATCAGGAAGGTCATCAGGGAACTGTAAGAAAGGATGCGTTGGCCACTTAGGAGGTAACTGACTCGCAGCCTGACGACCCAGTCTTGACATATCTGTAGCAAAATACGGCAAGGAAAAAGTTAGAATTAAGTTAGGATAACTTATAATGAAGAGGGGATGTAAGTAGGGCAGACACTCCAGATACGTGCCGCATGTGAGTGTACGCGGTGCAAACACAAATGTGCGGCGCGCCCCAAGAACACGAAGAACAGTAGGCATGGCAACATGTTGTTTTGTCGAATTTTCATCCTAAAAATCATTTAGGGATGTTCGGTTAGTCCTCTATAACACGTATAGGCTTATCATTTCATCCAAAACAACATTAAATTCCAATTTTTAGTTCAAAATATTCAAAGTTTTAAAAAATTCAAAATGAGAATCAATAGATGAATTAAACCCAAAATTGAGTATATAGGAAGTAAAACCGGTAGTATATGGCACTATATTACTCCTCAATTTCACAAAATATAACAAAAATTCGTCAAAAGATAAAATCCTATAAAAAACCCTAAAAATTTGAATTTTAGCCCACAATTCAGGTTAGGATTTAGCATAGAGGTTACCTAGTAGTTGAGTGATCAAATGGAGTGAAGAAATCGACGAAAAGCAGTAGGCTCTCCAAGTGTTCGTCGCACGTGTGGACCCCGATAGCGAAAAAGAAGATAAAGATGGAAGAAATGTTCGATTCAAGCCAAAAATCAACTTTAATGATGATATGTTGTATGTGCGTGACGCGCGGATCATATGCTCAACGTGCACAAGCAATAATTTTTTTTTACAATTTTAACCCTACTGATACCTTGAAATAACCAAGGCCTTTAGGAGTCAAAATTTATGACAAGGAATAAGGAACTTTCTAGGGATGATCAATAAGTTTCTAGGAAATCAACGACAACATGCTATGATCAGTAAGCTGTTAGGGAAACAACAGTAAGTTGCTAGGAAAGTAATGACAGCATGCTATAATCAGTAAGTTGCTAGGAAAACAACAATAAGTTGCTAGGGAAGCAACAACTGCACGCTATAATCGGTAGGTTGCTAGGAAAGTAACAATAAGTTTCCACGGAAGCAACAATATCTTGCTATTATAAGAAGGTTGCAAGGAAGGCAACCAAAAGATGTGATATCAACAATAAAAATCCAAAAATCCCAAGTAGAAAATAATAATAAAAGAGATAATAAGACATGTTGCTAAGAGAGCAACTATAAGTACCCTACAAATAGGAAATAGGATTAACCCTTTAGGTAAAACCCAGTAATCCTCTCATCTGTTGTTTTAGGAAATCAACCCTGCCATGCTAACTCTACTTAACCCAACCGCCATCCAAACCATGATTCAACATCAAGTCTCTGATGCATTAGGGAATCTTAGAGTTGACCATGGAGAAGGAAGCGACAAGGAAAGTAGTCAAGCCAACCGGGATTTTCTTCGTAGTAAGCCATGATCCTTCTATGGAGATGAAGGAGTAAATGGCCTAATCGAGTGGATCAAAGGAATAGAGATTAGGTGTAATAAGGAGGTTAGGGTAAAATTTGCAACTTGCACTCTCATGGGGAAAGCCCTCATCTGGTGGAGTATCCACATAAAGGCCTTAGGAGTAGCTGCAACCTATGTAATCTCTTGGGAAGAGTTGAAAAGGCAAATGATAAGAGAATTCTATTCTACGGGAGATTTGGCCCGAGTAGAAAATGAATTCATTCAGTTAAGCACTAGGATGTCCAATCTAGCCTTCTACACCATACGCTTTAAGGACCTAGCCACGATATGCTTAGAAATAATTGGATCGGAGAGCAAGAATGTGACATCCCCATTTTACGGTCAGAAAAGACTGATTTCGTTTATGCTTTTATAATGAAATCAGAGTAATCTTTCAAAGAAAAGTGTTGTGGAATTTGTTCCCAAAACAAGTAAGATAAATATTTATCAAAGCATTTCTTAAAGAAATGTATTTTCATTACATTACAAAACTTGGGATGTCATCGTCAATACATATCAAAAGTATAAACAAAACATCATAGGCCACAAAACAAAATTGGCCTCAAAACAATATAGGCCTCATAACTTTCTATTTATTTTATATTGGCTTATAAATCCATAATCTCTCGTCAGATCATCCAACTATGCTTTTTCCACTACCTATAATACAAGAAACTGAGTGGGTCAGGCTGGGGAGCCTGGTGAGCATATACGGTTTTCAACCTACAATAATAAGTTCATTATTTATTTTCATCAAATCATTAACCCGATTACACATTCCCATTATCCTCACTTTATGTTCCTAAAGCATCTATTTTAAGGGACCTAGCCTAAGGATTTTTCTTCGGAGTGACAACACTGCTCAGGGGATTCCTCAGCAATACATGTCAAATAAGGCAACCATGGGGGGGGGGGGATGGAGTACATCTTCAAAAACACCTACGGGTTGCGAGCCTGGTAGCGTTCCACTGGACTGCCTATAATAGTCTGTGGTCGTCGTCTATACTCCGCTAGATGACTAGATCATCGTAAACATCAAGGCCCCTCGTCATTTTATGACACATCTACTATTTCATCTATCCATGTTGTACCCAACGTATTTGTAGATATAAAATACACACATAGTTTAAATCTGAAGAGAAGGCTTAGATCTAAAAACCAAATACATCTACAGTTTAGATCTGAAGAAAAGGCTCAGATCTGAAAAAAAAAATACATCTACAGTTTAGATCAGAACAAAAGGCTCCGATCTGAAAACAAAATACATCTACAGTTTAGATCTGAAGAAAAAGTTCAGATCTGAAAAGAAAGGAATTTAGATCTTTCATCCAGCTCAGATCTCAAAGTATAAAATACATATATAGTTTAGATCTGAAGAAAAGTTTAGATCTGAAAGAAATAGGTTCAGATCTTTCATCCAGCATACATCTCAAGTAAACAGATAGTATATATATACACATAGCACGTAATTTATATAAAATACTTTATATCTATGTGTAATATGAAAGTGACTATACACTCACCTGTTAAGAAGTGATTCGGACAACACTTTGCTTCTTAAAACAATCTTTTTCTACGAAACCGGGAGGTTTGCTTGAAAACCGGGCTCCGCGTGGGCAGGGTTTCAAACCGAAAAACTCTTTTTTTCTCGGAGCCTTCGGGCGCTCCGGGGTTTTCTTCTAATTCTAGGGAGGTTTCCTAGGCTTCGGGGTGGATTAGGATGGCTAGAGAGATGTTAGAGAGAGAAAAAGATAGCAAAATGTGTGAAAAGTCGGCTGGCCCTCGCACCCCTTATATAGGATGAGGCTGCTGTCTACACGGGGCGCTCCTGCGAGGTACGCAGCGCGTTCCTCGGTACGCAGGGTGTAGCCTCGTACGCGGTGCGTAGGAGCGTAGGTCGTACAACACGTGTCTGATGTCTGCTGCGTCATCGTGGCCATATCCGGAGCCTAGTCTTCGCGAACGCGGGACGTTCGTCCTTCTTCAGCGGGGCGTTCCCCATCGGACCAGACTCGCAAATTTCCTTCCCAACTTCTAAAAATCATAACTCTTGCATATCAGCTCTGTTTTCGACGTTCTTTATATCCACGCGTAGGCGGGACCGTATTCTACAACTTTCGTTTAGACTCCGTCGGCTAATTTTGACTTTATTTTTAAAGTTATATTTTTAACAGTCCGGGACATGAATAGTCCGTTAAAAATTCATAACTTCTTCATCCGACGTCCGTTTTTGTTTATCTTTTTACCGTTACGCTATTATTAATGAGATCTTCGATTCTCGTTTAGGTTGTTTCGGCTAAAAATCGCTCGATCTAATATTCGAACTCCGGGCAGCACACTGCTAAGCCGAAACTTAAAAAATCATAACTTCTTCATACGAAGTCAGATTTGGGCGTTCTTTTTATGCACGCTCTCGGTTTAACGAACACTATGACTTCCGTTTAGATCACTAAGGCTATAAAGTCTTCTATCGTAAATTCACTATTTACGTCACGCAGAGTCCTGCCGGTTCTGTCGCAATACTTCGACAGGCCATAACTTCTTCGTTATAACTCGGATTTCGGCGTTCTTTATATCTCCGGACTCCTTGTCACGACCACTGCAACTTTCTTAATCGATATCGGGCTTATCTAACATTTTATTTTTGATGCTTATTTTTATCATTTATTTATTTTATTATTATAAACAAGTAATAAGCACACAAAAGCACATAATTCACATAATATTCAAGTAATTCATCTTTATTACTTTAAAACGAGTTACAATGGTTGACCTAGACTATTACATCATAATTAATGCTTATCCCAGAAACACGGGCGTTACAAAGAAAATCAGTGCATATATCCAAGGACTAGCACCTCATGTTATGAAGCAGATACAAGCATACAAGCCCCACACCTTCGAGGAAACTAAGCAGCTAGCGTTCCACTTTAGGGAAACCAAAGTCCTAGATGGCATGATGAAGGCCAGGGAAATTTGAAGAAAATGGGGAAAAATCAACAAGGAAGGATCAAGCCGACCCTTGTACAAGAGAAAGGAGGAAAAGAAGGCTCCAATGGTTGTTCCCCAAAAAGGATACTTGGGAAGATTTCATTTGTGCAGTAAGTGTGGACTGAACGATCTCGGTATATGTGAAATTTTCAAATGCAAGGAGTGCGGAAAGACAGGACATATTGCAGATGTCTGTAAGAGTTAGCAAATCCAGTGAAGGAATACTGGAAATAAAAGAAATAGGAATGTGAGGGAAAGGAAACCACACAAAAATAATTGTAAGATTTTTCTGAGGATAATAGGAATCATTGAAGTTTAATGTTTTAAAGAATTCATTTTAATAGTAGATTTAAAATGATTAATTAAAATATAGAAATCCCTTTAGAAATCCTTAACCAAAATTTAATAGAAATTGTAGGTTTCCTATAGGTGTAAAATAGGATCAGGTAGGATTTCAAAAAGGTAAATGTTATATGCTAAGGATGAAGTTAAAAAATTAGAAGTAAAAAAAACTAAAAAGGAAATTTAGTTATAAGAAATTGGTCTCCCCGTTTAAAGTTTAGATAAGACTCAAATTTCGAGAACGGAAATCCTAAAACAGAAGGAGAATCTAACAATTGAGAATTTTCCGTCATTGATTGTTACTAAGAGTTAGACTTGACTCATAAAAACAAAAAATTCCCATATTAAAGGATAATATGGAAAGTGGAGTCGAAAATAAAGTAATCAAAAAGTTAAAATGATTAGTGTATTTTGAAAAGACGCGACCTAATGATCCCAAAAATATAAACGTCGAGAAAATCTAACTCTGCTCTGGAAGAGTTATGATTTTATGACAAATAGAAACCAACCACGTTAATAACTCTATTGACGTCCAAAATTGCAAAAAGAGAACGGTTGAGTTTTGGCTAACATTACAAAAAGGAAACTTGTAGTAAAGCATGAGATAAGAACTTGGGAATGAAGAAGGGCAAAAATGGAAATCTTATAAAGGAGATACAATTTTTATAAAATATAAAATGTGGGTTAAAAATGAAAGTTAAAATTAGAAGATGCAACCTAAAAGAAAGTTGTAGTTCTAGGAAAGAGCTACAAAAATATATAAAAACGGTAAGAAAAAAGTTCATATGAAGAAAATATGAATTTTTAAAAAATATTCAAGGGTACATGTCAATGTGCTCGCCATGCCCGTCGCGTACATCTGACCCCAGATTCGTCGGAGATTTGGAAACGTGGACCACCAAAAGGGTGACATGTGGAAAGATTTGGATGGGCCACGAAACAAGTGCACGTTGCGCAGGAGTGTCCGGCGCACACAATCACTATAAATAGAGGTGCTTGCTTCTTGGTTTTTCATTTCAAACCAACCTCCAAACTCTCTCTCTCTATACTTCAATACCCTCTCGATGGAAAGAAACTCTGGTTGCAACGGTTCGGGTGCTTCTCGATACGATATTAGAGTGAGTTCACGACCCCTATTTTACTATTTTAAAATGTTTTCATGGGGGAATACATGCTTAACAAATGATTTTATAAAAATATTTATTTTATAAATATTAAGTCATTTTATAATAAGGTAGATCCCTTAGGATAGTATAACTGTAGATACTATGCCTAGATTTAAGCTATGATCTATGTTTAAAGGATATTATGCCCGATAATCTAGAAGTAGG
This sequence comes from Lactuca virosa, assembly GCF_052849685.1. NCBI lineage: Eukaryota > Viridiplantae > Streptophyta > Magnoliopsida > Asterales > Asteraceae > Lactuca > Lactuca virosa. The sequence continues at coordinate 150,262,682 of NC_136433.1, forward strand.
TATTACCTAGATGTTATAATGGTCAAATCCCTAGGAAACTTTAGCACCTAGGAGTTGTGTTAGACAAGATTTAGGATATGTATTGTACGTAGTTGTTATATTGCCCAGATATCCTGTTAAAATAACCATAATTAGGGTATATATATATATATATATATATATATATATATATATATATATATATATATATAAATCGTCATATATGACGATTTATATATATATATATATAAATCGTCATATATATATATATATATATATATATATATATATATATATATATATATATTATATTTATGAGATCATAAATATAATTATCAAATACATATATATACGATAAAAACTATATATATATATATATATATATATATATAGAAATCATTTGATGATATATAATCGTGAGAGGTATATACAAAGATAGTGTGATGTGTGTGTGTGTGTATATATATATATATATATATATATATATATATATATATGTATTTGATAATTATATTTATGATCTCATAATATATATATATATATATATATATATATATATATATATATATATATATATATATATATATACACACACATACATAAATCATTTGATGATATATACCCTGGAGAGGTATATATAAAGATAGTGTGATGTGTGTGTATATGTAAGTATATGGGCTTACGTTAATACATTAAAAATTGCCTTAGAGTTTAGATTACCATTAGGGACACCTGGTATGGTAATTAAAATATATTAGGATCGTTAGAAATCATTAAAAGATAGTAAATTAGGGTTAACAAAAGATAATCCTAATTAAAATATGTTAGGATCGTTAGATATCCTAAAAACATAGTAATTTAAGATTTATAAAAGATACCCTAAGAAGATAGAAGGCTAGGTAAATAAATAAGAAAAGTTTTCACAAAAGAAAAGTATTCTTAAAAGGAATTCAAAATAAAAACTCATGCACTCACCAACATTATGTTGGCTTTCAAAATGCATGTATTCTCAAGTTAATAGGATTGACGCTCTTTATACCGTCACACTGCTCGATGTTTCTGCCAAAGGTCGGGCAGGGGGTATGACAAACCATTACATCCCTAGTCTAACAAAAGTATTGAATTTACTTGTTTTGTTATATATATATATATATATATATATATATATATATATATATATATATATATATATATATATATATATATATATATAATATAGTTATTGCAGTGAGCATAACTCCAAAAAATTATAAAGTAAATAGTTTTTTAAAATCATCATATAACTGATTGGAAGGTCTATGTTTTATCATCTTCAAAAACTTATACTATCGACATTCAACCAGTGGACAGGTGACCCTATCCCACTAGAGAATAAAAAGGCTACCTCGAACATCATAAGACAGATCCAAGTGACCAAGTGATCATATGTCACAAGAACCATATTAATGACAAGTGAGTGTTTTTTACGTAATGAGTTGTGAATCGATTCCACAACTCCTAAGATGTTCCAATAAGACTTGGTTTACAAAAATCATTTTCTTTATCACAACGAAAAGTTAATGATGGTCTCATTAAGTGGTATTTCAATCTTCACTGTGAAATAATTTGAGCAAATCAAAGTTTCAACAATAATGAATAAAAGTCGTCAGTGAAATTTACTAAGTATTTGTCACCAAATCTATTCATGGATTGAAAAGATTACATACATCACTTATATCTAATTCTTTGTCAAATCTTTTGTTCTTTAACTACGAATAGTTAAAGACACTTGTGAATCATATTCCCATATAAATAAGATTCACATATATCAAATGAATCAAACTCATTTTCCTTAAAAAATTTCATCCTTTTGAAGTTGGTATATGTGTTTCATATTTATATAGTTATGATGATTATGACATAGATAAGTTTGAATCAAATATCATTTGATTATTTAGGTGTTATATTTAGAACTATTAATTTAATAAAAACTTAAAGATTTACTTCATAAATAGCATTATGAGAAAATATTCTTTAACACAAAATACATTGTTTCAGAATATGAATGTGAACATCCATTAAAAGATAAGTAAATCTAGATTTATTCAAAAATAAAAGATAAGTAAATCTAGATTTATTCAAAAATTTACAACTGTTACATGTCCCTATAAGAATAGGTACAAAGCATCTATTTTTCAAATACATACTATAACAACACTTGATATATCGTCAATATAAAATATCATTCGTCTTTAATCAGTTGATTATTTCTTCCAAACACCAGCACATAATATCAATTATTAGTGTCACCTAAAGTATAACATACTCAAGTGAATAAAGGGAAAAATAGATAGTTCTATCATATAGATATCTGAAGTCTTGGTCAAGTCATACTTCCTCAACTCAATGAGATTAAAGGAGCAGTTCCTATTTGTAACGTCCCAAATTTCGAGTCCAAAATTTAAATTTTGATATAACGATTTAGAAAACATTTATAAGAAAACATCATCAAGTCATTTCATTTCGTAAAACCATAATCTCATGTCTGAAATCGTATCATAAAATTAGTAACAATGTCAGAGTACAATCCCAAGAAATCTCATAGTGCGGAAATCCCATGCGTGTGTATGACGTGCAGCTACCGCGCCGGCTTCTTCCCCTTCGCTGAAGAGGTACCTGAAACAAAGCTGAAAACTGTAAGCACATAGCTTAGTGAGTTCCCCCATCGTATCACATACCATACAATCACATTGCCTACATAATGTCGGGCAATTCTAGGGCGCCCAACCTACCCGGTATGGCCATTCTGGGGTGCCGACCTACCCGGTACGACCATTTTGGGGTGCCGAACTACCCGTGTCAAGCTATTCTGGGGTGCTGACCTACCCGTGTCAAGCCGTTCTGGGGTGCTGACCTACCCATCGGTCCTAACAGCCGAACCTCAGGGACTATTCCACCCCCTACTGCTACTATCACATATATCATAACATAAACATACTATCAGACATATATGGGGTGTCCGAACTACCCTTCGGTCCTAACAACCGAACTTGGGGACTATTCCCCTCCTACTACCACTATCACATATAACATATCATGCCATCATATAAGCATATCCTAACATACGGTCAGGCATATTTGGGGTGTCCGAACTACCCTTCGGTCCTAACAATCGAACTTGGGGACTATTCCCCTCCTACTTCCACTATCACATATAACATATCATGCCAGCATATAACATATCAGGTAGTAGCAAACCTAGATGAATATCGTCGAGTCTGTTCATACGCTCGCCGAGTCCTATGATTTCCAGATCATGGCTCTTTCTCAAAATGTCACAACACTCCTTGGGACTTTTCTAATCTCCTGCTAACACTCAACTGGGTTCCTTTGGAACCATAACGGAATGGGGACTCAAGCCCTGGACTGGCCGAGTTCCAAGAACAACTCGCCGAGTCGATGTTGTCCAAGTCTTATTTCTTGATTCCTGATGTACAACACTTATCCAAAAGATAGATATGGGCTTCTAAGATCGATCTAGCACGTAAAGTTACGAACTTTACGTGCATGCATGGGAGTATAAGCTTAATGGACCCAAAAATGAGGTCTAAAGGTGCATGTGGCTCTTTATGGCTACAGAGTTGGCCACTTTAGTCCATGTAGTCCCCTAAGGACCCTCGATCTGGAGTCTTAACCCCCAACCATGCTTGCACTCATGATTGGCCACCAAAAGTGGTTCCTAAAAGCCCTAATTCACTCCAAAAAGGGATCTAGAACATGAATGAACAAGGTATAAGCTTTATACCTCTAAGGAACTGTAGATGCTGCACAAACTCGAAATCTTATGGTTTCCTCTTGGCTCCTCAAGCTTTTCCTTCTTCCTTGTGATCACAAACCACCAAAATCACCAAGAAGGCCTTAGATCTCACAAAACGATTAGGGTTTCAATAGGAGGTGTTCTGGGAGCATAAGGGACAATAGAGGCTGCATTAAGACGTTTAAATAAGGTGAAATCCCTCAGATTTAGGGTTTTGTCCAAACAGCGCCTACTCGTCGAGTCGGTTCGCCGACTCGTCGAGTAGGTCACTAAACTCCCATGTCAAAAGTCGATTCTACTCGACGAGTTGGACCTTCAGCTCGCCGAGTCCCATGCCAAAATGTTATAATTACTTGAATGAAAATACGCACCAGGAACCGGGTGCTACAAATCTCCCCCACTTATTTTAGACTTCGTCCTCGAAGTCTGTTGTTCGATCCTGAAAAAGCTCTGGGTAGTGCTCCATCATCTCTTCCTCCAGCTCCCACGTCCATTCCGAGCGCTTTCGGTGCTGCCATTGCACCTTTACCAGCTTGACCCTCTTGTTCCTCAGATCCTTCGACTTCCGGTCGAGGATGGCCACAGGCCGCTCAATGTAGTTCAGGCTGTCATCCACCTGAATATCCCCCAGAGGTACCACTGCCGAGTCATACACCAAGCACTTCCGTAGCTGGGAGACATGGAAAGTGCTATGGATCTGACTGAGTTCTGCTGGCAGATCCAGCCTATACGCCACCTTGCCCACCCGGGCTCTAACCCTGAAGGGTCCAGTATACCTGGGGCCCAGCTTGCCCCGCTTCCTGAATCGGATGACGCCCTTCCATGGCGAAACCTTCAGGAGGACCATATCCCCGACCTGGAACTCTAGGTCCGAGCGGCGTTTGTCGGCATAACTTTTCTACCGACTATGAGCAGTCTGAAGCCTACTCCTGACCTGCTGAATCTTCTTTTTCGTCTTGAGCACCACTTCGGTGCTCCCCATGACCCTCTGGCCCACCTCACCCCAACATATCGGGGTCCTGCACTTCCTCTCGTATAACATCTCAAAGGGAGGACGATCGATACTCACGTGGTAGCTGTTGTTGTAGGAGAACTCAGCTAATGGGAGATAGGTATCCCAACTACCACCGAAGTCTAGCACACATTCCCGCAGCATATCCTCCAGAGTTTGGATGGTCCGCTCGCTCTGTCCACCGTATGCGGGTGAAAAGCAGTGCTAAAGTGTAGACGAGTACCCAACTCGTCGTGGAATTTCTTCCAAAATATAGAAGTAAACCGCACATCTCTGTCGGAAATCACGGAGACTGGCACTCCATGCCGAGCCACCACCTCTCGAATGTAAATGTCGGCCAGCTTCTCGGCCGATATACTCTCCTGGATCGGTATGAAATGGGCACTCTTGGTCAATCGATCCACGATGACCCATATGGAATCCACTCCCCGCGCGGTCCTGGGAAGTTTGGTGATGAAATCCATGGTAATATCTTCCCATTTCCACATGGGAATATCTAACGGCTGCATCCTGTCGTGTGGCCGCTGGTGCTCGGCCTTGACCTTCCTGCAGGTCAAGCACCGCTCCACATACCATGCTACATCCCGCTTCATCCAGGGACACCAATAGTCAAGACGAAGATCTCTATACATCTTTGTCGCTCCGGGATGGATAGAAAACCTGGATTTGTACACCTCCTCCATCAATATCTGGCGCACGCCTCCATGATAGGGGACCTACACCCTACGGTGAAGAGTCAATAACCCTCGGCTATCATAGTCGAAGGAGGGAACCTAACCCACTATAAGCTCACTCTTCCGATCTTCCTCTTTCATAGCCTCTTGCTGGGCCTCCCGGATCTGCTCCAATAGTGGACTCACTACTGTCATCCGCATGTAAATGTCTCTGATCGGCGCTTCCTTACGGCTAAGGGCATCGGCCACCACATTGGCCTTCCCCGAGTAGTAAAGGATCTCACAATCATAATCCTTCACCACATCTAGCCACCGACGCTGCCTCATGTTCAGATTCGGCTGATCCATGAGGTATCTCAGACTCTTATGGTCCGTGTAAATGGTACATCGAACCCCATAGAGATAGTGTCGCCAAATCTTGAGGGCGAAGACAACCGCCCCCAACTCCAAATCGTGTGTTGGTTAGTTCGCCTTGTGGGGCTTCAACTGCCTCGAGGCGTAGGCGATGACATGCCCTCTCTGCATTAGTACTGCGCCCAAGCCCGAAATAGACGCGTCGCAGTATACTACAAAATCCTCCACGCCCTCTGGCAGGGCTAAGATCGGCGCCTCGCACAATCTCTGTCTCAGTGTCTCGAACGCTGCCTGCTGCTCAGGCCCCCAACGAAAAACTACGGCCTTCTTCGTTAGCCGAGTCAAGGGTACGACTATCTTGGAGAAATCCTGGATGAATCTCCGATAGTAGCCGGCTAATCCCAGGAAACTCCGAATCTCAGATGGAGACTTCGGAACCTCCCATCTCATCACGGCATCCACCTTGGCCGGGTCGACCAGAATACCGTTCTGGTTGACAAGGTGCCCAAGAAACTGCACCCCGCGCAACCAGAACTCACACTTGGAGAACTTGCCGTACAAGCTCTCCCTCCTCGGAATATCCAAAACCTCTCGCAGATGCTCCTCATGCTGCTCCTGCGTCTTGGAGCAGACGAAGATATCATCAATGAAAACTATCACGAAGGATCCAGCATCGGTCTACATACGCGGTTCATGAGGTCCATGAACGCGGCAAGAGGATTAGTGAGCCCGAAGGGCATCACCACGAACTCGTAGTGGCCATAGCGACTCCGAAAAGCAGTCTTCTGTATATCCTCATCTCTGACCCTCATCTGATGGTAGCCTGGCCGCAAGTCAATCTTGTAAAACCAAGATACTCCCTGAAGCTGGACGAACAAATCGTCTATCCTCGGAAGTGGGTAACGGTTCTTCACCGTTACCTTGTTCAGCTTCCGGTAATCTATGCACATGAGATGCAACCCGTCCTTCTTCTTAACAAATAGAATCGGGGCTCCCCAAGGCGAGCTACTCCGCCTGATGAATCCCTTGTCTAGTAGCTCCTGCAGCTGCGTAGACAACTCCTGCATTTCGGGAGGAGCCAGTCGATATGGTGCCTTGGCTATCGGAGCCGCACTAGGAACTAGGTCGATCCTGAACTCCACCTGTCGCTCTGGAGGTATCCCAGGAAGCTCCTCTGGGAACACATCTGCGTAGTCCCGCACCACCGAAACATCGCTCACCGTCGCCTTACCCGCCTCCCGGGTATCCATAACATAGGCGACATACCCAACGCAGCCCTGCTGTAGGTAGCGCCTAGCCCTCGCTGCAGAACACAATGTGGGTCCACGCTATGGCCTCTCGCCGTGGATCACCAACTCTCCCCCACTTGGGGCCCTGACTCGCACTAACTATTGTGCGCAGTCTATCACCGCCCCATTAGGGCTCAACCAATCCATGCCTATAATCACCTTGTTCCCACGCAACGGAATGGGAACCAAGTCTACCAGGTAGCGCTCCTCGAATAGCCTCAGAACACAATCTCTGAAAACTGCTGATGCTCGCACCGATCGGTCATCGGCAATCTCAACCTCTAAAGGGCAATCTAACATGCCCGCAGACTCTGGGAACCTCTTGCTAAGTGCAAGAGAAACAAATGATCAAGTGGCACCTGAATCGAACAACACCTGTACTGGGATGTCGTTCACATGGAACGATCCTAAACATGTATACACATAAGACATCAATTTCATAAGCATCAAATTAAAAATTAAGGAGAAGGAATCATATCCGTCACCACATCGGGTGCGGCGCGTGCCTCCTCGGTAGTCAACTGGAAGGCCCGGCTCCTCACCACTGGAGCCTCTGCCTTACCCTGCCGGCCATCCATAATCCGCAGGGTCGCTGGAGCTGGCGCCTTCACTGGCGCTGCTGCTGTCAACTGGGGACAATTGGCCTTCTTATGGCTCCTCTGGTTGCAGTGGAAACACAGCAACTCGGATGTCTGAATAGTGGGTGCAGGGGCGGTACAATCTCTGCTGAAGTGCCCCGTCTTGCCGCACTTGTAGCAGCCTGACGATCCCAACCTACAAGCTCCCTCATGTGGCCTGCCGCATTTCCTGCAGCGACCCTGTCCCGACTGGCCTTTCGGCCTAGCATCTTATCCCGTAGGCTTCTTCCCCGAAGCCCCAGTCATCTATCCCTCCTCTGCCTTCCTCTTACGGATATGCTCCAAATCAATCTCCTTCTCTCTCTCTCTCTCTCTCTCTCTCTCTCTCTCTCTCTTGCCCTGGCGATCATGGACTCCAGGGTAGGACAAGCTGAAAAGCTGACATGCTCCCGAATATCGGCTCACAGCATGTCATGATAGCGGGTCCTCCACATATCCTCGTCTCCCGCATACTGGGGCACCAATAAAGCCCTCTCTCGGAACTTGGCGGTGATCTCCGCCACTGTCTCAGTCGTCTGCCTCATATCCAGGAACTCCCGGGCCGAATGCTGGAGCTCCACAGTGGGTGCGAACTCATCCCTGAACCGGGTCACGAAATCCGGCCATGTAATAGCCTCAATAGTCGAGGCTCCCAGAGAGTCACCAACCGACTCCCACCAATCCATGGCCCTGTCCCTCAAGCATCCCGCCACATATCGAACCTTCGACCCCTCGGGGCAGAACCTAGTCAACCGTGCAGACTCAATGTCTGCAATCCATCGTCTGGCAACAATGGGGTCCTTAGCCCCATGGAAATCCGGTGCACCACTGTCCCTAAAGTCCTTAAAGGACAGTGTGTGTGATCCTGACTGGCTGGTCGCCATATCACTCCTGAACGCCCTGAGGCGATCCTCCATCAGCTCTACTATCCCTTCCTTGATCGACCCAAAGATAACCGGGGTCGCATCAAGGATGCCTCTCGTGATCTCCGACGCAATAAACTCGTGTAGCCTCTCATCCACTGGTTCGGAGCCTGAACCCGAACCCGATCCCTCTCCTGAACTGCCAACTGCTGGTCTAGGATGTAGTACCACCATTCTGAAAACACAGAATGACAACCGTCAGAAATACTGATATCACTAGAGGGACCACATCTACCACAAGTTTCCTGGTCTTGTCTCAGCCTTCCTCGATTCGAGTACGGATCCTGTACTTCCGGTAGTACGGGCCCATACTACCTTCCACATCTATCCATACTTTCCTCAAGAACTGTCTTGACTCCACCACGTCCCTTCTACTGCTACTGATCTCTGCTACTCTCTTCCTAGGCTTGCCCTAGGGTAATCACCAACCCAAACTCAGTCCTCAGCTGCTGAAGTTATCCTGATGATGCCAATTAGCCACTACCTGAATACCATCACACGTGACGAGGCTCAGATAATCCTTCGAGTAAAGGACTCGTCCCTACAACGGTTAGACTCAAACAAGAGATGTGAAATAGGGCCAAATCCAGCACTCTGAGATTATTCAACCCTGATCACATGTGACTTAACGTATTCACCTAATGGCTAACTCCCATCACTCAGAGTCCCACAAAGCACAAAGCAAGTAGCATTCAGACGAAGGGAAACGTACCACATAATCCAATCAAACTGCTCTATCCTCTACTCAGGAATCTATTCTAGAATGAAATTCATAAGGCTCATACACATATAACAGGCACATAAGGCATCCTCCTAGATCCTTAGTCCTAATCTAGCATGCAGTTCTAATAAGCATATCAAAACATAACTTGCATGGGTATTTTGGGGTACTTACATGAGCTCGGCCGGTCGCGCACATCACACACCTTGTTCTTTCTCAAAGTTCTTTTCTCTTTTCAAATTCTTTTCAAACTCCTTTTTATAAAGTGGTTTTACTTTTGAAAATCTTCATACCAAGTCCTTATTTTGAGTTCAGACACACCCGAGAGTGTGTCCGAATCCCTCAAACCAAGGCTCTGATACCAACTTGTAACATCCCAAATTTCGAGTCCAAAATTTAAATTTTGATATAACGATTTAGAAAACATTTATAAGAAAACATCATCAAGTCATTTCATTTCGTAAAACCATAATCTCATGTCTGAAATCGTATCATAAAATTAGTAACAATGTCAGAGTACAATCCCAAGAAATCTCATAGTGCGGAAATCCCATGCGTGTGTATGATGTGCAGCTACCGCGCCGGCTCCTTCCCCTTCGTTGAAGAGGTACCTGAAACAAAGCTGAAAACTGTAAGCACATAGCTTAGTGAGTTCCCCCATCGTACCACATACCATACAATCACATAGCCTACATACTGTCGGGCAATTCTAGGGCCCCCGACCTACCCGGTACGGCCATTCTGGGGTGCCGACCTACCCGGTACGACCATTCTGGGGTGCCGACCTACCCGTGTCAAGCCATTCTGGGGTGCCGACCTACCCGTGTCAAGCCGTTCTGGGGTGCTGACCTACCCATCAGTCCTAACAACCGAACCTCAGGGACTATTCCACCCCCTACTGCTACTATCACATATATCATAACATAAACATACTATCAGACATATCTGGGGTGTCCGAACTACCCTTCGGTCCTAACAACCGAACTTGGGGACTATTCCCCTCCTACTACCACTATCACATATAACATATCATGTCATCATATAAGCATATCATAACATACAGTCAGGCATATTTGGGGTGTCCGAACTAACCTTCGGTCCTAACAATCGAACTTGGGGACTATTCCCCTCCTACTTCCACTATCACATATAACATATCATGCCAGCATATAACATATCAGGTGGTAGCAAACCTAGATGAATATCACAAAGAAAATCATCTAACATACGACTCCTACTGGTGGGCCGACATTGTAGCCGTAGACCCACCGCTACTGGAAGGTAACTCACCTCGTATGAATGAATGTTGTCAATCCGAGTGAGAAGTCTCTGTCTGCTGCTCTGGCAATTCTCCGGCTATAATTCCCATAAAGACACTTAGTCAGAAGCCGATAACTACTCTTAGGGTAAAATGACTCTTTTACCCCTGGCCAAAGTCAATATCGTGGTCAAAGTCAATTTCCAATTGACCTGACTCGCCGAGTTGGGCAGCCAACTCGCCGAGTCCCTATTCTTTCATCTGATCCCCTCCCGATTCTACTCGTCGAGTTTAGGAACGACTCGACGAGTTCTCCTTTTATAATATCATCGTATAAACCTTCATCCGACTCGCCGAGTTATATGAACAACTCGTCGAGTTCACCTTCATCCTATGAACATGTCCAGCCTGCGACTCGCCGAGTGGTATGAACAACTCGTCGAGTCCATCTTCATCGGGTTGGGAGATTGCCTTGGACTCGCCGAGTCTGTTCATACGCTCGCCGAGTCCTATGATTTCCAGATCATGGCTCTTTCTCAAAACGTCACAACACTCCTTGGGACTTTTCTAATCTCCTGCTAACACTCAACTGGGTTCCTTTGGAACCATAACAGAATAGGGACTAAAGCCCTGGACTCGCCGAGTTCCAAGAACAACTCGCCGAGTCGATGTTGTCCAAGTCTTATTTCTCGATTTCTGATGTACAACACTAATCCAAAAGATAGATCTGGGCTTCTAAGATCGATCTAGCACGTAATGCATGGGAGTATAAGCTTAATGGACCCCAAAATGAGGTCTAAAGGTGCATGTGGCTCTTTATGGCTACAAAGTTGGCCATTTTACTCCATGTAGTCCCCTAAGGACCCTCGATCTGGAGTCTTAACCCCCAACCATGCTTGCAGTCATGATTGGCCACCAAAAGTGGTTCCTAAAAGCCCTAATTCACTCCAAAAAGGGATCTAGAACATGAATGAACAAGGTATAAGCTTTATACCTCTAAGGAACTGTAGATGTTGCACAAATTCGAAATCTTATGGTTTCCTCTTGGCTCCTCAAGCTTTTCCTTCTTCCTTGTGATCACAAACCACCAAAATCACCAAGAAGGCCTTAGATCTCACAAAACAATTAGGGTTTCAATAGGAGGTGTTCTGGGAGCATAAGGGACGATGGAGGCTGCATTAAGACGTTTAAATAAGGTGCAATCCCTCATATTTAGGGTTTTGTCCAAACAGCGCCTACTCGTCGAGTCGGTTCGCCGACTCGTCGAGTAGGTCACTAAACTCCCGTGTCCAAAGTCAATTCTACTCGACGAGTTGGACCTTCAGATAGCCGAGTCCCAGGCCAAAATGTTATAATTACTTGAATGAAAATACGCACTAGGAACCGGGTGCTACACTATTTCAGTGTCTATTTTCTTCCACAATAGAAACAACACTAATCATTTTGATCATTTCTTGATTTCTGGGTTTATGTTGTATTTCCCTTAACTGAACTATTGATCTAAGAGTACACAATCTCTTAGATCTTCCTTTTATTCAATGTTTGAATAGGTTTGAAGCACGTTCTACTATTTATAATTAATATCTGCTTTTCTTGATGAGACATCTAATATGTTTCATAATTATCCAAGACTTTCTGCAAGTCAATGTTAATTACTCCAGTATGATGTGAGACACATCAATATCATCACAATAATACTTCCATCAAAGCATCATGATCAGACTCACTGGTTCGCAGAGGTTGTTTAGGTATGTGATCTTTCAGTATATATAATTTCTATTTATCCTTAAGGAAGAACCTCAAGGTATTATACTAGTTATAGAAATTATGACCATCAAATGTTACTATCTCTTGAAGGTTTTATAGACGGCGTAATAGTATTAATATTTATTTACAGATTTTAACAAAGTTTCATTTAGTAATTTCAATATTAAGTATTTAAAAGTTAATACATTTTATTGTTTCTAAAACATTAATTTACTAAAGTTTAGGATCGAAATAACGAAACAAGTAAATGGCAGGTGACCCTTTATTCCATTCACTTAGTTAAACTCGGTAGGTAACGATTACCAATTGCATAAGATATGTAACTCCTAGATAATGAGATCCCAAACAACTATTGCTTATCTTGGCATGTTTGATCTCATATATGCCTCAAACCTCTCATGCTTAATTTTCCTTTATCACATAAGATTCCTATCAAGTCTTCCTACTTGAAACAACATGTAGTATTGCAAATAACTAGTGACAATGTGACCCTTTCGTCACCAGAAACTACAAAACTACCCCGGACATCATAAGACAATCCTAGTGGTTAGGTGACCCATCGCCCACTAAGATCATACAAATGATACCGAGTGTTCTTCAATTCATGTAGCCTTTTGTAAAAATCATATCATTTGTTATAAGGTTCTTTAGGTACCAAATAAAACTTCATTTTATTTGCATTAGTCGCGATCAGTTATAAACTAGAAGTCCGATATTTTAAATTTTAGTCGTAGAGCGGTTTTAAGAACCGGTAATAGACTTTTAATAAAAATTTCATTTTATACTTAAGACTTGGAGTTTTGGATGAGTTCTAAAATCAAAATTTTAAATCTCCTTTTAATAATCAAAATCTTATGACTTTAAGAATTCGTAGAATAAAACTCATTTTATTTTATAAAGTCAATTTTATACCATAAGTCATATTTTGATAAACCAAAACTTGGGTGATGATACTTATGTTTTAAATCTCATTTGGCATGCATAAAACATAATATCAACATGTTGCGTTAAGTTTAAAACTAATATCGTATATTAAGTTCCGGCATAAAAATAATCACTAGTTTATTATTTGTTGTTATAACGCTATAAACCGATTTTTAGTCTTTTTAATAAAAAACATTATTTATAATAAAGAAGTGGAGTTTATATAATGTTTAAACATCTTTTAAACCATTTCAAATATTTTAAAGTTGACTATTTATCAGTTTTACAATAAAACTATTTTAACAAAAGATCGATTTTTAACCGGTAAACCACTAACCAGTAAAAATGTTTTTTTTATAAATATCCATTTATAAACATATTATGTTACCTTTTAAATATTTTTTACTCAAACTCCAAGTGATGTTATCTTGTGTTAAAATGCTATTTGACATGTAAAAACTATTTTCATACATAAAACACAACATACAACAACATAAAATAAACATCACTTGCATTCATTAAAATGTGGTACTCCATGGAGTCTCACGATTTCCTTGATGTAGATTCTCGTCAATCGTTCCATCTTGTATGACTCCTTTATTGGCAGGAAATGGGCGGATTTTGTCAACCTGTCGACTATTACCCATATGGTATCCAATCCATCTATTGTCTTGGGTAATTTAGTCACAAAGTCCATGGTAATCCTTTCCCATTTCCAATCGGGTATTACTGGCTGTTGTAATAGTCCCGAGGGCTTTTGATACTCTACCTTTACTTTAGCACAAGTGAGGCACTTGCTAACGTAAGTGGCAATCTCTGCCTTCATGTTAGGCCACCAATAACATGGCTTAATATCCAGGTACATCTTATCTGATCCCGGATGGATGGAGTATCGTGTCTTATGAGCCTCATTCATGACTACTTCTGTGAATCCCCCAAGTTTAAGGACCCAAATTCGGTTCATGAAATAATATGTTTCGTCCTCCTTGACTTCGAAGTTCTTTTCCATTCCACGTAACGCTTCGCTTGTTCTGTTTTCTATCTTCATGGCATCGAACTAGGCTGCTTTGATTTGTGAGGACAGATGGGATTGAATGGTTATTGAAAGAGTTTTCACACGACGATTTGAGTATTCTTTCCAACTCAAGGCATCAGCTACCACGTTAGCCTTGCTTGGGTGGTACTTGATTTCGCACTCATAATCGTTTAGCAGCTCAACCCATCTTCGCTGCCTCATGTTTAACCCCTTTTGATTTAAAATGTGCTGGAGACTCTTGTGGTCGGTGAAAATGGTGCACTTCGTACCATAAAGATAGTGCCTCCAAATCTTCAAAGCGAAGACCACAGCTCCCAATTCGAGATCATGGGTGGTATAGCTCACCTCATGTGTCTTTAGTTGTCGGGATGCATAAGCTATCACCTTTCCAAGTTGCATGAGTACACAGCCTAAACCCTGTTCGAAGCATCGCAGTAAACTACGAAGTCCTCTGTTCCTTCTGGTAGTGATAGTATTGATGCACTACAGAGAGCTCGCTTTAGAGTTTGGAAAGCAACCTCCTGCTTTTCTGTCCATTCAAATGGCACGCCCTTTTGTATAAGCATGGTAAGTGGTTTCGCTGTTTTGGAGAAGTTCTGAATGAATCTCCTGTAATAGCCTGCGAGACCTAAAAATTGACGAATTTTTGTGGGTGTCGTTGGGACCGCACATCCTTCTATGGCTTTGACCTTAGAAGGTTCCACATGTATCCCTTCTTGACTGACAACGTGACCCAAAAAGTTCACACTACAGAGCCAGAACTCACACTTAGAGAGTTTTGCGTATAACTTTTCGGTTCGTAGGGTTTCCAAGATTTATTGGAGATGTCGGCCATGCTCCTCTTCGCTTCGAGAATAGACTAGGATATCGTCGATGAAAACAATGACAAAATTGGGGAATGGTCGGCAGATTCGATTCATTAGGTCCATGAATGCGGCAGGGGCATTCATTAGACCGAAAGGCATTACAACAAATTCATAATGTCCATAGCGAGTTCGGAAAGCGGTCTTAGGAATATCCTCTTCCCGGACCTTGAGTTGATGGTAGCCGGATCGCAGCTCTATCTTAGAGAAATAACTTGCTCCTTGGAGCTGGTCGACTAGATCGTCGATCCGCGGAAGTGGGTAGCGATTTTTGATAGTGAGCTTATTCAGTTCTCTGTAATCAATACACATCCTAAAGGATCCGTCCTTTTTCTTAACAAAGAGGACCGGAGCTCCCCAAGGTGAGAAGCTAGGTCGGATGAATCCTTTGCTCGGGAGTTCGCTAAGTTGGCTTGACAGTTCTTGCATCTCCGCAGGAGCCAACCTATAGGGTGATTTGGCAATGGGCGTAGCTCCCGGCACCAGATCAATTCGGAACTCGACTTGTCTTTCTGGGGGTATCCCCAGAAGATCTTCAGGAAAGACTGTTGGATTAATGTCTAAGTCCATAACTATAATTGGTAAGACTTGACCCGACCCGGCATGGTCCATTTGGGTTGCATGGCATCATGCATTTGGATAGACTATAATGAGAGAAATAACACTTAAGGTTGGTTAATATATTATAAGTTCTAATATATTAATAAGGTTATTTAATTAGTATTGATCAAGAATTAATTTGGAATTAATTAAGTGATCAAAAGGAGACTAATTAAATATATGGGTTGATTGTGTAAATCATTCATTCTTATATATGTGGGCTTGTGATCCAAGATTCCTTATGTTGGACTAAGTCCATGGGGTGACCCATGGATACTCCATGGAGGTTAAAATCCATGGAGCATAAGGAATGGGTAAAGTTATGAGTTACATGGTGTAACCCTAATAGCCACCATATAAAAGAATCCCATGGCTCAAGAAATCGTGCACCAATGTGTGAATATGAGGGCTAGACGATTTCAAGGAGTGTTCCATTTCTCTCAAGTCATTCCATGTGCATTTGGTGTTGTGTGAACCATTTGAGGTGTCACACTTGGGGCACTAGGCACTCAAGCTTCATGGAGACAAGCTACATCAAACAAAGGTATGTATTCTATCCATTTGATTACCCAAGTATCAAGTATTGTATGCTAGATAGGGTAATACCTTGGAAAGTTCATAATTGCATGTATAATAGAGAAAACATAGATCCAAGGTATTTAGGGTTGCATGTACACTTAGGAGTGTCAGAATGCTCAAAACCCATCAAAGACATCCGGGAAGTCGCAAGCCACTGGGATGTCTCGAATATTGACCTCTTCCTTGGACTTATCCACTATGTGAGCCAGAAACGCCAAGTCCTTCTTTTGTAGATACTTCTGTGCCTTAATGCACGAGATAAGACGAAGGTTCGTACTGGGTTTGTCCCCGTATATAATTAGGGTTTCGTGGTTAGGGAGATGAAGGCGAACGGCCTTCTCTCAACCCATAATTTTGGCATGATGGGGGCTCAACCAGTCCATGCCGACAATCACATCAAAACTCCTAATAGTTACAGGCATCAAGTTTATTTGAAAGGCGTGATGATTCAAAGTTAGGGTACATCCTACATAGATTTCCCTTGCTGATTTTGTTTTCCTATTAGCTATTTCCACCGTAAAGGTTTCATTAAGCTTTTGGGGTTGTTGTTTTAGCAAGTGTTTGAATTTATTACTCACAAAGCTTCGCTCTGCCCCGGTATCAAACAGGATGCATGCATATGAGTGGTTACGGAGAAACGTACCGGTGACAACAGCGGGATCCTGAACCGCTTCTCCTTTACCCATAGTCAGCACTCTTCCTACTACTCCTGTCGCCTGGTTGTTTGCATTGGGGCAGTTTCGACGGAAATGCCCAGTCTTTCCACATCCATAATAGGTGTGGCTAGCCCCAGTGTTGTTGCCGTTGTTGTTGTTGTTGTTGTTGTTGTAGTTGCGGTTGTTGTTGTTGTTGTTTCCATGTTGCTGGTTCTGGGGAGGATAGGTCCTGCAGTATCTTGCCGTGTGACCCTTTCGTTTGCAACTGTTACATTGCATCTCCCTGCATTCACCATTGTGATGGAGATTGCACTTGTTGCATTTTGGGAGATTTCCGGAATATGGCTTAGGGGCACTTGGGGTGGATGAGGCTGGAGCATGTGGTGTGGAGGGAACTTGAGTGGTTGCAGCATGAACTGTCACTGTTTGTTGTTTCTTTGACGACTCTGAGCCTTGTCGTCCCTTCCTCTTGTTATTCTTTCCTTTCCTGTTGTCACTCTCCTTTTTGTTTTCAGTTTCCCCCGACTTCTCGCCCTTCTTGGTGTTGTGGTCGTATAACTTCTTGGAAAACCTCTTGGCACTGTCAAAAGTTTCGGGATTCGCAGCAATCACGTTTCCTTGAATTGGGGAGGTTAATCCCCAGATGAATCGTTCGATTTTCTTCCCTTCCGAAGTAATCATGCCAGGGTACAACAGAGACAGTTCACTAAACCTTGATATGTAAGCATCGATGTCGGAGTTTCAGACAGTGAGATTCCATAACTCTTGCTCCATTTTCTGAATCTCGCCACGTGGGCAGTATTCAGCCATTAGCATTTCCGTTAGTTCCATCCATGGCAGGGCATTAGCCACCGGGAGAGTCATAGCCTCCACATGCCCATTCCACCAGGTGAGAGCTTGATCAACAAATGTACATGCAGCAAACTTCACCTTGACCTCATCAGGGCATTCGCATATCTCGAACACCGATTCCACCTTTTCAATCCACCTCCTCAGGGTTATCATTCCCCCTGTGCCATTAAAGGTCTGTGGCTTGGCGTTGGTGAAGTAGTTGTAATAGCATTTCTTGGTAGGTCCTTGGTTCATCCCATTGTTTGAACTTCCGGCTCCCTGTCCATTTCCTCTTCCGGTTCCTCTTCTTCCATGGGATCCTCTTCAGGCTCCTCGTCGGATTCCTCTAGCCATCCGTTATTCCCCTGATTGGGGAAATACGGATCTCCAAGAAGATGGAACCCAGCCATACTGTCTTGAAAAGGGGAGGGTATATAAACTATTATTAATCCTAAGATATTTTTATTTGTTATAAAAATTGGGTTGATGTTCTCCTATTGTCTAACAAAAGGGTATGTCTTAGGTTTACCGACCATTGCGATCGCCCCAGGGCATGTGGTAGTTGTATTCTGAAGAAATGTAGTTGATCAGGCTACATTCATTCCTAATACAACTGTGAACAGTCCTCGCTTAACCGAGATGTCGGGATCTCCCAAATATCTTAATTGAATTGTTATTATGTTTACTTTCCTAAGTCGCACAAGTAAGAGTGTTTATTAGTATATTTTATTTGTTTTGTTCAGAGTTATTTAGTCCCTTGCTGGGTTTATAGTTGCATATCAATGTGTGGTTAGATATGTCAGTTCACTATAAAGAGAGCTCTAATATCAACCTGTCACACCCCCGAACCAGACGGCGGAAACGTCCGAGGGCTCGCGTGACTTAAATTGAAATATCATCACAATGAATATACATGAAACATAACATAAACATCCCCATGCATTAATACATTACAACCGTCATTGTTCACATCCAGTATATTGTTTACATTACATAATCCGTAGTATAGATTGTTTGAGAATCACAAAACATAACATCCTAACACACTTGGTATTGTTCTTCAGCTTATCTATTACCTGAGAATACAAGTTATTTTGAAAACGGTCAACATATATAATGTTGGTGAGTTCATAAGTATGTTTGATGTAAAATAGTTTATGTCGTTTGTAAAACCCAGAAAATCCGATATTTTCTGTAATAAGTCTTTTCACGAAAATGTTGTGATGATCCTGTAAGTATATGCGTGAATGATTTCAAAACGTGTATAAATGAGGAGTTTTGCATTATAGTTATTGAAAGTACAAGTGAATAAGATTGGTTTCCCCGGAAAACCCGATGTTCTCCGATAAAATAGTATGATTGTTTTGTATCATTGTATCGTCACAGCGAATGAATATGATTTCCCATGATTACTTAGATGGTATTGGATCTCTATGTGAGTCGTTATAACCATGCATGATAATGACTACTTCGTCTGTCTTGGCATTCTAGTGAACGCCGTAATTGATCTTAAGATTTTGTCACCCTAGACTGGCCGAGTCTAACTGTAGCGAACAGCTTAGGTGTGGGAGAGTCACCCCCGTATAGATCTATACACAAACTCTCGCTCTCCCTCCAGGAGACTTTGATTATAACTACAGACTACGACCGACACTTATTGGTGTCGTTCGTTATTACTCACTTAATCCAAATGAATTTGATTAACCTTGATTAACGACCTGATTTTGTTTACTTGAATAGAAGGTAAGCCTAACAGACGAGGAGAAGAGGACTAGAAGGCCCTACTAATTACGTATGTTATTAAGGCTGTTGATTATACGAAAGACGCGTTGGCCCATTTCGCATATGATTTATTTGGACCTTACTAGCAATGCTAATGGGCCATCGAGGCCCAATAGCATGTAAAAGCCATTGAGGGTCCCTTAAGCATGTAATCGGGTCACAGGAGGCCCAATAACATGTATTATTTATGTTAGGCCCAAAAGTCATGTTAATGGGTCACGAAGGCCCAATAAGCATGATTAGAATCTTTCAACCCCAACATTTAGAATGTTTACTTGTTTTGGATAGTATTAGTGTTGCGAAGTTGTTTAATCGATATGTCGTAATAATCACCAAATTGTTTTATAACGATTCATATATTTATAAAAATAGATATTTTTCTATTTAAACCCATAAGTTATAAAGTTTTGTATATTTTGACCCAATTATTTTATTATTAACATAATTGACCAAAAATATTAGTTTGATCTATTCAGCCCCTTGTTTTGGTAAAGTTGGCAATTTTTAGTCCTTCCTATGAAAAATGACATATTAGGTCCTTGAACTATTTTTCTTGACATTTTTGGCCTAAACACTTAATTAAATAATGTTTTAAGCCCAAAGTTTTATTTTGGACAGTTTCAGCTCCTTAGTTAAAAGATTAGCATTTAAATCCACACTTCTCGTAATTTTTACAATTTTTACCCAAAATCCAAAATCTTTTCATTTTTAGTCCCTTTTGATAAATAAGGCCATTTTAACCCCTGAAATAGGTTTATTTACGTTTATAGCCCCTGTTTTGAGAAAAATTTCCAATTCAGCCCCCTTAAATTTGATTTTTCGCATTTTTGGGCCTAAATAGCCGAAAAGCCCAAATTTTAGCCCATTAGGCTAAAATTTACATTTTTAGTCCTTTAAAAAGCCTAATATTTATAAAAACTCTTATTTTAGTTGTTTTGACCTTTTGATCCTTGTAGAAACCGTGAATGACATCTTTTTCCCCATCTTTTGTTTATTTATCAAAAATAGTCAAATAACACATTTTATGTTGTAGTATGTTTATTATAAACTTTGTATGGTAGTTTATCTTGACATGTTAAGTGAAATATGTACTAGATCACATATTTTTCCTTCTTGAACTATAGATCTCGAAATATCTTTCATTTTTAGCACATATTTACCACATAAACACAAGAAATCACACATAACATACAAATACACATAGATCTTCACATTTTGCTTGTATTCTCCCCCATAAATCATATGAAAACCGAAAATAGAGGGGTATGAACTCACCTTGAGTTTGTGGATTCGGTTTTTGAAGAAGATGTGGAAATATGAAGTGATTTTCGGCCCTAGCAACTCCCTTAAGTAGATCTCAAACTCACGAAGATTTCTAGGAGTATGATCACCAAACACTTTGTTTAAAAGAGTGATCTATCATGAAGATGGAGTTATGAAACTTGAATGTGTAAAGTCTTACCAAGAATGGTGATTATCTTGTGAAGATCCTCTTGAAACCTAAGCAAATCTCGAAAATGTGATGAAAGTGAGGAAATGTTCTTGTAAGATTTGAGAGAGTTTGGGGAGAAGATTGAAGAGGGTGGTGGGGGTTTGTGGTCTCGGCCGATGATAGAAAGGAGAGGGGAGAGAGAGGTGAGTTGACTTGCATGGAGATATGAGAATGGTGCATTGATATCCTATGTACATTTATGAGGTGACACCACTAATGTCAACCCTCATTTCCTCCTTTTTTTATGCTTGGGCTGAAAACATGGGCTAGAAGAAAAGAGTTGCTTAGTTTGGGCCATTATTTGCCTCATTTCGAAATTCTAAGGCCCAAAGAGTATTTCTCGGCCCATTGGGTGCTTGTGAATATTCACAGCATAATGTGATATTAAGGGGATGGATTTATGGCTCATTAGGGTTAATTTGATTAGTTATGGTCCAGTAAGGCCCATTTGAAGGTTCTAAGCCGAACAAAGTCAAGTTGGAGGCTTATTGGCCCATTAGGCCCAATAAGAAAATTCTAGTCCATAATGAGCTTAAACCGGGATTTTTAGGGTTTTTAACTTTACTTGATGAATCTAGGTTTGAATTTGTTTCCATAGGTTGAACTTCAAGCATTAGATGAATTAGGGTTACGAGTTTACAGTAGATAATGTTTACAAGAGTACAAGGTTTCCTAGCTAGAATGCTAGTTGTGACATCATCCCCCCGTTAGAGGGAATTTCGTCCCGAAATTCTTTTTGAAGTTAGAGTTTAAGAATGCGAGAATAAGTGAGGGTACTTCTGCTTCATCTGGTCTTTGCATTCCCATGTGAATTTCGGTCCACGTTTCGCGTTCCACCGAACTTTCACAATCGGAATGCGACTTTGCTTAGTACGCTTCACTTCCATGTCCATGATTTCAACTGGTTCCTCGATGAACAGGAGATTCTCGTTGATTTCGATTTCTTCCAATGGAATGACGAGAGTTTCGTCGAATAGGCACTTCTTCAGATTGGAAACATGGAACACGGGGTGTACACTGCTGAGTTCAGCAGGTAGTTGTAGTCTATAAGCCACTGGACCGATTCGGGCAAGAATCTCGAATTGTCCAATGTACCGTGGGTTTAGTTTTCCCAGTTTCCCAAAACGAATCACCCCTTTCTAGGGAGAGACTTTTAACAACACCCGATCCCCGACTCGAAATTCCAAGGGCTTTCGCCGTTTATCAGCGTAGCTCTTCTGTCAGTCTCGTGATGCTTGAAGTCGAGCTCTGACTTGAATTATCTTCTTTGTCGTTTCACGTATGATTTCTGGTCCTGTTAATGCATTGTTTGGTGTTTGTCCTGTTGCTAGCTGAATGTCACCTACCTCAGCCCAACACAACGGTGATCTACATTTACGCCCATATATTGCTTCAAAAGGAGCAACTTTGATGCTTGAGTGATAACTGTTGTTGTACGAAAACTCAATTAAAGGCAAGTGAGTATCCCACGACCTTCCAAAGTCTATCACACATTCACGAAGCATATCCTCAAGCGTTTGAATGGTTTGCTCACTTTGACCATCGGTTTGTGGGTGGTAGGCAGTGGTCATGTCGAGTTGTGTTCCCATAGCTTTCTGAAGCGATTGCCAAAAGCGTGAAGTGAATCTACTATCTCGATCTGAGATGATAGATATTGGTACTCCATGGAGTCTCACGATTTTCTTGATGTAGATTCTCGTCAATCGCTCCATCTTGTATGACTCCTTTATTGGCAGGAAATGGGCGGATTTTGTCAACCTGTCGACTATTACCCATATGGTATCCAATCCATCTGTTGTCTTGGGTAATTTAGTTACAAAGTCCATGGTAATCCTTTCCCATTTCCACTCGGGTATTACTGGCTGTTGTAGTAGTCCCGAGGGCTTTTGATACTCTACCTTCACTTTAGCACAAGTGAGGCACTTGCTAACGTAAGTGGCAATCTCTGCCTTCATGTTAGGCCACCAATAACATGGCTTAATATCCAGGTACATCATATCTGATCCCGGATGGATGGAGTATCATGTCTTATGAGCCTCATTCATGACTACTTCTGTGAATCCCCCAAGTTTAGGGACCCAAATTCGGTTCATGAAATAATATGTTCTATCCTCCTTGACTTCGAAGTTCTTTTCCATTCCACGTAATGCTTCGCTTGTTCTGTTTTCTATCTTCATGGCATCGAACTGGGCTGCTTTGATTTGTGAGGATAGATGGGATTGAATGGTTATTGAAAGAGTTTTCACACGACGATTTGAGTATTCTTTCCGACTCAAGGCATCAACTACCACGTTAGCCTTGCCTGGGTGGTACTTGATTTCGCACTCATAATCGTTTAGCAGCTTAACCCATCTTCGCTGCCTCATGTTTAACCCCTTTTGATTTAAAATGTGCTGGAGACTCTTGTGGTCGGTGAAAATGGTGCACTTCGTACCATAAAGGTAGTGACTCCAAATCTTCAAAGCGAAGACCACAACTCCCAATTCGAGATCATGGGTGGTATAGTTCACCTCATGTGTCTTTAGTTGTCGGGATGCATAAGCTATCACCTTTCCCCGTTGCATGAGTACACAGCCTAAACCCTGATTTGAAGCATCGCAGTAAACTACGAAGTCCTCTATTCCCTCTGGTAGTGATAGTACTGATGCACTACAGAGAGCTCGATTCAGAGTTCGGAAAGCAACCACCTGCTTTTCTGTCCATTCAAATGGCACGCCTTTTTGTGTAAGCATGGTAAGTGGCTTGGCTGTTTTGGAGAAGTTCTGAATGAATCTCCTGTAATAGCCTGCGAGACCTAAAAATTGACGAATTTATGTGGGTGTCGTTGGGACCGCACATCCTTCTATGGCTTTGACCTTAGAAGGGTCCACATGTATCCCTTCTTGACTGACAACGTGACCCAAAAAGTTCACACTACGGAGCCAGAACTCACACTTAGAGAGTTTTGCATATAACTTTTCGGTTCGTAGGGTTTCCAATATTTGTCGGAGATGTTGGCCATGCTCCTCTTCGCTTCGAGAATAGACTAGGATATCGTCGATGAAAACAATGACAAAATTGTCAAGGAATGGTCGGCAGATTCGATTCATCAGGTCCATGAATGCGGCAGGGGCATGTTGGGTTTTGAGCATTCTAATACTCCTATGGTGTACATGCAACCCTATAAACCTTGGATCTATGTTTTCTCTATTATACATGCAAATATTAACTATTCCAAGGTTTCATCCTAACTAGCATATTATGAAGCACCTATACTACAAAGTTCTAGTTAGATGACATACCTTTTGATGTAGCTTGATGTCTTCAAGCTTTAAGAGCTTAGCCCCAATAGTGTGGAAGCCTCAAATGGAATCACAAATCACCAAAACACCTTGGAAGAACTTGAGAGAATATGTATGCACACTAAAATCGGCCCACTCTTATTTTCACACACTTGTGCCAATTTTGTGAGCCAAGGACCCCTTTATATATTATGGAGGATTAGGGTTACATCCATGTAAACCCTAATACCCATGACCTTTCATTTACATAGGATCCATGGGTTAAAAGCTCCATGGACCATCCATGAAAGCTTAGCCCAACCTAAATGAACTTGGCCCATTCCATATATATAAGAGTCCATATTTAATTAGTTCTTTTTTATCACTTAATTAATTCTAAATTAATTCTTGATCAATACTAATTAAATAATATGATTCCATATTAATATATTAGAACTTATAATATATTAATATAAATCATAAATATACCATTAGATAAGGGATCATATATTCCTCCATTCTAGATATCATATGGACTGAGACATGGATTATAATCATTCTCTCTGTCCATTTGTTGTTTCCCGATTTCCGATTTATGATGACTGACTGATTGAACAAATCAAATCAGTCCTGGCTTGGCCAAGCACTCACATGTGTCATCGCTAAATCATCGAGGGGCCCATAGATATCGCTTTTATCCCGAAGGTAAAAGGAATGGATAAACTTCGACTCATATGGCTTTTTCTACTACTTGTTGAATCATACACAAAGGCACGTTTTATAACATCGAGTTACCAAATGCGTTTTTGTGCAATCAATGTATAACCAACTCATATCTCTAGGTTTGAAGAATATAAGATATTATCGTCTCATGATCACTCGTGATAAAATCCATGAAGTGATTCAAATGAGCGCGGGTTGAATCCAATACTCAGAACTTATGAGCACTCATGAGTGTTGTAGCACCACTTTGTCCACCAACTTGGACCTCTATAAACCAACCCATGACAGTCTTGATTCATATCTACTTCCAACATATGACCGACTGTGGATGGTTTGAATAACTTAATCATTCAGGAAGAGCGACTTAGTTATTCTGGAAGTCAAAACATGCAAAGTGAAACACAAGAATAAATGAATCAAATATGGTATCAAACCCTATGAATATAAATAAACACTTTTATTTATCACCATACTGATTACTCATTATTCAATGTTTCGGTTTTATCAACTTTATACTTGAATTAAAAACACTAGTTGTCCCATGCTCCAAGCATGTACACTATGTTTTTCTTAAACAATAGCTTTGCCATACACCAAGTATGCACTCTATGTTTGTCTATGATCCTTACTTTGTGAAATAAACCAATTGAACATAATTTCAATGATTCTAATTTCACACTCCCAAATCCTTATCGAAAAATGTGAGAATTTCAAATTCCTATCATTTATCGAAATCTGTTTAGATTTTAAACTTATATGCACTGACCCTCCTGTAATGAATATGTACAAAGTCACAAAGACTTGTCAACAATCATTATAAGGTATTCCAATGGAGATCAACTCCATGGAAACTAAGTCTCATATTCAAAGTACATTGCTTTGGACATGCTTCTTGCATTAAGTTTTCTAATCTTACACAGATAACTTCCACCTATGGAGACAACTCCATATTCTTATTTTGACTATCACTTCTGAATAAGAGATGCCTCTTTTCAGAATATGTCAATATGGTCCTTCCAAAATTAGCACTATACTTCCAACTGTCCCTGAGCAACCAATCTTTGGCAAACCTCAGATTGTCCTCGACAATTGCTTAATCATTTTAGTCATATCCAATTCTAGACCTTTTCCCTTCTTAATGCCTCTGGGCATTTGGAAAATTTTAGAAATGACAAATATTATAGCACATGCAATCGATCCTGTACCCAAAGCAAATGGTACACGATTCATGATGTCTCATATAAAGACATGATTCTAGACCAGTCTTTTGCTACAATATTTTTATTTGCCATGTTTTCAAAATTTAACTATGAAGAGGGATGCCGTAATCATAATCGAATTTTGAGAACGCAATATATAGAATTTCCTTAAGTTGAACCAATCCAACATGAAATTCATATATATTCTTGACTAAAGATGATTAAGGTCTCAATCTAAGCCTTTAGAACTGAAATGAAGTATATCCTCTCCCTTAATTATAGCAAAACAACTTTTTCAATCCCTGCAGCCTCATGAATTAAAACTTTTGTTTTGTATAATTAACATTGCTAACTTGCAACACTAACAATAATTATCATGCTGCCACTAACATGATGATTATTAGCATAACACTTATGCTCCCACTAGCTTTGACATGTACTCAGAAATCAGTTGGACTTCTAGAAATTAATACTTTATTGACTTTCTTACCAAAGTTCAGATTTCTGATACGAGATGCTTTAAAACTTTATCAAAATCATACACCTTTCGTTAGATAGCATGTATGTGTGTCTAAACAATTTCAGAACTATGAAAAGGGATGTCGTAATCATAGTCTCAATTGTTTAGACCTTTTGCCATCTGCTTCAAATCTACTTGGTGGAAGTGTTTCCTCACCATCATTTTCATGAATCGGAGAGAAACCTTATGACCCTTAGATTTTATGGTGTATGTGTTCTTATCCATGTGAATCGTCAAAACCATAGTCACAAGACAAGGATAATGACAAATCCAAACTCATATGGACTGAACTTATGCAATCTTAACTTCTTGCCACATGGCAGTACAGGGCTTGCCATTGCTTCCAAGTTGTTATGCAACCAATTGAGAACTTTCAGAACTCCTATGCAAAGCCAACTTTAACTGGAATGGGCACAGAATATGTCAACACGATAGGTTATAAACCTCAAGTCGTGTGCTAGTGAAGAACCTCAGGTTTTATTCTTGATTAGTTCTTGAAATTCTTTTTAGGATCTTTAAGACTCCCACTATCCTCTTGACATATAAGACTATCTTGCCAAATATTCGAGAGATAGTGCGGATTCTTTATCAAGACAAACACTTCACACAATTGGCCTTAGTTGGTCTTTGTTTTATCCAAAACATCACAACTTACCAATTTCAAATGTACAAGAGTAGGACACTTTTACTCTTACATTTGACAAGTGTTTTAAACCTTTCTTTAAGATATGTCACTCAAGTTACAATCTTGGAGTATGACTCTAAGAATTGTTTTGGAGCGAAGTATGACTCATCTTCTTGATCTAACCATTTCAACAATTCATGACTCCTCTTCTTAGTCATAAGAATGCACTAAGATGACCTTTAGAGGACTAATTGTGATATGATTTCTAAATCATTAAGATGATCACAAACATGATACTAAAGTACTCTCCCATCTTTTCAGATTTGAGAAACTTTTATCTTTCTATCTAATTTGATTCTTCCCATTCGTTCTGCCATACATTGAGACTTTTCCAATGTTTCAGAATTATACTTAAACTTGTAAGTATAACCATATTTACTAAACTTTAGTAAATCAAATAGTCTTAACGAGCTTTGTGGTGGACATGACCAATGCACAAGAATGTGTACTCGATCCCTTTGGTCCTTCACTTAAGTCACACATCCACGTGAACAAGTAATTAGTCTTGATTTTCCAATGCTTGAAAGTTCTCATTCATCATACTATTCAACTTGCATGATTCCAAGTTTCGGTCCAATTGAAACTTGGGCGATGAGGAACTTTCCTGATTTGGTAAATTTAGACACTACCACAAATGAAAGAATCAAATCCATTTTCCAATATTGCTGTCAGTGGAATCATATAAGCAACAATTTTCCACAAATGCCATTGTAAGGATACTTCAAATAAATAAAATTAAACAATTTTCTTTTATTTTAAAACTTTGCGGAAAAACTTATCCTTACAATCCACATGGAAAATTGTTGTTATCTATTCCTTAGCAATATATCATAACTTCTTAAGCAACTGCTCAAAATTCTGATGCGATCGAAATCCACCTTCGCGATCAGAATCAGCATATACTTCCTTTAAGATTTCTCTCTATTCTTTGATTCTTAAAACATCAACATATGACCCAGTCACATCATGTAATGAGGATCTCAGAATAGAACTTAACAGAGTTAGATAATGGGCTCTACCTGATGTAGAGTCAAACTTATTGACTTTAACATCCTTAGGTAAATTTGGCAGCTTTGCAATCAACGCCCCTTCCTTCGGCAAAATAAACATATGGACCCTTTGGTAATGGGACTATCTCAGACTTAGCCTTTCTCTTTACCATTTGGTCAACCGGGTTGACTATGGCCAATCCCTTTCCATTGGGAAGAGAATGCTTTTTCTGGATTTCCAGTGTCACCATTGTCACTGTCCATAAAGTTTTTGGGAAGTTGATCTTCTAATCAAATTTGCTTTACTATCGTTCCAAATCATTGTTGATTCAGCAGCACCAAGCAAATAGATATGATCATTAAGGTTCATGTCATAGTCTGTTTCATAGTAGTCCCAAAGGAACTCACTATGTGACTTAGAAAGTGATTGAACATCCAACTTTCTCAAGACTTTGACACCCAATTCTCCCGGCTTGTCAATATGTGACTTCATCTCTAAGATGTGATCACACATAGACCTTGCTTGCCATTAGGGCTTGAGTGACCTTGAACTTGTCGGTTAGGGAGAATAATTGGAGGAGGTGGAGGAAGAGAAGTATGACTTCCATGAGCCAAACTCGGGAAGTCATATTCATTAGGAAAGCTTGGTTTGGGAAGATCATTGTTGTCTAAACCAGACATCAACAATGGGAGAAATTCACGTGAAGTTGATTTAAGTCCTTAATATAACACCCAATATGATATATTAAGGCTAGGACCCAACAAACTATTTTATAACTTGGAAGAGGGATGCCGTAATCCAAGCTATAAAATATTTGAAGGTAGGTGAATGACGATTCACCAATTTCCACCAAGATAAACGAAATGTATTATTAGGTTTTAATTGGTTTTGAAACTCCTAGATTCTTTTGAGATTCATTGAACTTTTCAATGGCATGTTTCAATCTCGAGTGTGCCCTTCAGGTTTTGTGACTGCGATGCCGAGGATCACAAAACAAGGTGTGAAGTAACCATGCAAATATACTTGGTACCCTTAATATTTACCCCTCAATCGATGTGCCGGTTAACCACACACGCTCCAACGATACTATGATAAACATTAAGTTACCCTTTGCCTACCTTGTTAAGTCCAGGTTAGTGTGTCGGTTAACCACACACGCTCCACTAACAGCTTAAACAAAGTGCAAAGTGTAATTTCATGGATTAGCACCTTATTCACATTTTCCTAAGTAACTAAGATTGGGAATTTATAAGTGTTTAGTTACTTAGTATTTATCATTATACTTATAATGAAGGGAGAATTATAGTCCTTGTCCTACCTGTTCGGCTAACGACCCTCCACCGGTCAAGGAAGCGGTGAGTGAGAGTGGACACCCATTAAACTGCCATTTTATAGGCAGTAACCTTATACCCCCCTTATAGATCGGCTTCGTGAATGAGGCCTACTAATGGTAAGACGACTTGCTCTTATACATATAATATATTAAACTTTTAATATTATAACAGTATAAGGGTGTATTTTAGACATTTAAAATACTTGGTGGTTTAATCTATTAATTAAACTAGACTTTTAATTTAATTAAACTCAAACCATATATTTATGGATTAATAATACTCTTTTAATTAAACGCTTTAATTAACTACTAATAAAGTCCATAAGAGTTAATTTGAACTATTCAACAAAACATCATAATTCCAATTATTAAACTCAAAATTAAAACCATTTAATTAATTGTTTAAGTTATGAACCCAAGAGTTTTAGAATTCAATTCTTTTTTTCATAAAGAACTTTTCTCAAATTCCAAAACTTGAGGGCAAGTTTTGTAATTCTTGAAAATCTTTGCATTCCATAACTTATGGAATTAATGGTGTTTTATGATGAAACTTTCCATGTTCCATAACTTAAGAACAAGTTATGGAATTCTTTAAAACATTAACACAAAATATGTAACTACATAAAACTTTGAATCAAATTTTTTTTTAAAAAAAAAAAAACTTTCATATCCATAACTTATGGAAGTTTCAAAAACCCTTAAGATCACAACTTTAAAAAAAACTTTTGAGCTCCAAAATTTTATGACAAAATATGTAACTCCTTAAAACATTTAGATCAAACTTTTAAAACTAATAAAATAATCATATCATTTTATCTTTTACTAAATTTGACCTAATTCAACTCATATAACAAATGATTCAAATTTTACAAATAAATCGTTTTTCATAAAACAAGTAATTATCTTAAAATTTGACAAACGTCATGTTTTTTTTTCCTTTTTTTTCCAACTTGAAAATAAAACATTTGCATCAATATAACAGAAAACAACCCATGGCTTTGATACCACTGTTGGGTTTTGAGCATTCTAACACTCCTATGGTGTACATGCAACCCTATAAACCTTGGATCTATGTTTTCTCTATTATACATGCAAATATTAACTATTCCAAGGTTTCATCCTAACTAGCATATTATGAAGCACCTATACTACAAAGTTCTAGTTAGATGACATACCTTTTGATGTAGCTTGATGTCTTCAAGCTTTAAGAGCTTAGCCCCAATAGTGTGGAAGCCTCAAATGGAATCACAAATCACCAAAACACATTGGAAGAACTTGAGAGAATATGTATGCACACTAAAATCGGCCCACTCTTATTTTCACACACATGTGCCAATTTTGTGAGCCAAGGACGCCTTTATATATTATGGAGGATTAGGGTTACATCCATGTAAACCCTAATACCCATGACCTTTCATTTACATAGGATCCATGGGTTAAAAGCTCCATGGACCATCCATGAAAGCTTAGCCCAACCTAAATGAACTTGGCCCATTCCATATATATAAGAGTCCATATTTAATTAGTTCTTTTTTATCACTTAATTAATTCTAAATTAATTCTTGATCAATACTAATTAAATAATATGATTCCATATTAATATATTAGAACTTATAATATATTAATATAAATCATAAATATACTATTCTCAAAAGACTATCCATATAAATTGTGCCGGGGAAGTGCAACCCAAATGGACCATGCTGGGTCCGGTCAAGTACATACCAAATATAGTTATGGACTTAGACATTAATCCAAGAGGGCATTCGTTAGACCGAAAGGCATTACAACAAATTCATAATGTCCATAGCGAGTTCGGAAAGCGGTCTTGGGAATATCCTCTTCCCGGACCTTGAGTTGATGGTAGCCGGATCGCAGATCTATCTTAGAGAAATAACTTGCTCCTTGGAGCTGGTCGAATAGATCGTCGATAGGGTGATTTGGCAATGGGCGTAGCTCCCGGCACCAGGTCAATTCAAAACTCGACTTGTCTTTCTGGGGGTATCCCTGGAAGATCTTCAGGAAAGACATTCGGGAAGTCGCAAGCCACTGGGATGTCTCGAATATTGACCTCTTCCTTGGACTTATCCACTATGTGAGCCAGAAACGCCAAGTCCTTCTTTTGTAGATACTTCTGTGCCTTAATGCACGAGATAAGACGAAGGTTCGTACTGGGTTTGTCCCCGTATATAATTAGGGTTTCGTGGTTAGGGATATGAAGGCGAACGGCCTTCTCTCAACCCATAATTTTGGCATGATGGGGGCTCAACCAGTCCATGCCGACAATCACATCAAAACTCCTAATAGTTATAGGCATCAAGTTTATTTGAAAGGTGTGATGATTCAAAGTTAGGGTACATCCTACATAGATTTCCCTTGCT
The DNA here is from genome assembly GCF_052849685.1 of Lactuca virosa. Lineage (NCBI taxonomy): Eukaryota > Viridiplantae > Streptophyta > Magnoliopsida > Asterales > Asteraceae > Lactuca > Lactuca virosa. The sequence goes on from NC_136433.1 coordinate 150,294,926, forward strand.
GATTTTGTTTTCCTATTAGCTATTTCCACCGTAAAGGTTTCATTAAGCTGTTGGGGTTGTTGTTTTAGCAAGTGTTTGAATTTATTACTCACAAAGCTTCGCTCTGCCCCGGTATCAAACAGGATGCATGCATATGAGTGGTTACGGAGAAACGTACCGGTGACAACAGCGGGATTATGAACCGCTTCTCCTTTACCCATAGTCAGCACTCTTCCCACTACTCCTGTCGCCTGGTTGTTTGCATTGGGGCAGTTTCGACGGAAATGCCCAGTCTTTCCACATCCATAATAGGTGTGGCTAGCCCCAGTGTTGTTGCCGTTGTTGTTGTTGTTGTTGTTGTAGTTGCGGTTGTTGTTGTTGTTGTTTCCCTGTTGCTGGTTCTGGGGAGGATAGGTCCTGCAGTATCTTGCCGTGTGACCCTTTCGTTTGCAACTGGTACATTGCATCTCCCTGCATTCACCATTGTGATGGAGATTTCACTTGTTGCATTTTGGGAGATTTCCGGAATATGGCTTAGGGGCACTTGGGGTCGATGAGGCTGGAGCATGTGGTGTGGATGGAACTTGAGTGGTTGCAGCATGAACTGTCACTGTTTGTTGTTTCTTTGACGACTCTGAGCCTTGTCGTCCCTTCCTCTTGTTATTCTTTCCTTTCCTGTTGTCACTCTCCTTCTTGTTTTAAGTTTCCCCTGACTTCTCGCCCTTCTTGGTGTTGTGGTCGTATAACTTCTTGGCCAACCTCTTGGCACTGTCAAAAGTTTCGGGATTCGTAGCAATCACGTTTCCTTGAATTGGGGAGGTTAATCCCCAGATGAATCGTTCGATTTTCTTCCCTTCCGAAGTAATCATGCCAGGGTACAACAGAGACAGTTCACTAAACCTTGATATGTAAGCATCGATGTCGGAGTTTCATACAGTGAGATTCCATAACTCTTGCTCCATTTTTTGAATCTCGCCACGTGGGCAGTATTCAGCCATTAGCATTTCCTTTAGTTCCATCCATGGCAGGGCATTAGCCACCGGGAGAATCATAGCCTCTACATGCCCATTCCACCAGGTGAGAGCTTGATCAACAAATGTACATGCAGCAAACTTCACCTTGACCTCATCAGGGCATTCGCATATCTCGAACACCGATTCCTCCTTTTCAATCCACCTCTTCAGGGTTATCATTCCCCCTGTGCCATTAAAGGTCTGTGGCTTGGCGTTGGTGAAATCTTTGTAAGAGCATGTCTTGGTAGGTCCTTGGTTCATCCCATTGTTTGAACTTCCGGCTCCCTGTCCATTTCCTCTTCCGGTTCCTCTTCTTCCATGGGATCCTCTTCAGGTTCCTCGTCGGATTCCTCTAGCCATCCGTTATTCCACTGATTGGGGAAATATGGATCTCCAAGAAGATGGAACCCAGCCATACTGTCTTGAAAAGGGGGGGGGTATATAAACTATTATTAATCCTAAGATATTTTTAGTTGTTATAAAAATTGGGTTGATGTTCTCCTATTGTCTAACAAAAGGGTATGTCTTAGGTTTACCGACCATTGTGATCGCCCCAGGGCATGTGATAGTTGTATTCTGAAGAAATGTAGTTGATCAGGCTACATTCATTCCTAATACAACTGTGAACAGTCCTCGCTTAACCGAGATGTCGGGATCTCCCAAATGTCTTAATTGAATTGTTATTATGTTTACTTTCCTAAGTCGCACAAGTAAGAGTGTTTATTAGTATATTTTATTTGTTTTGTTCAGAGTTATTTAGTCCCTTGCTGGGTTTATAGTTGCATATCAAGGTGTGGTTAGATATGCCAGTTCACTATAAACAGAGCTCTGATACCAACCTGTCACACCCCCGAACCAGACGGCGGAAACGTCCGAGGGCTCGCGTGACTTAAATTGAAATATCATCACAATGAATATACATGAAACATAACATAAACATCCCCATGCATTAATACATTACAACCGTCATTGTTCACATCTAGTACATTGTTTACATTACATAATCCGTAGTATAGATTGTTTGAGAATCACAAAACATAACATCCTAACACACTTGGTATTGTTCTTCAGCTTATCTGTTACCTGAGAATACAAGTTATTTTGAAAACGGTCAACATATATAATGTTGGTGAGTTCATAAGTATGTTTGATGTAAAATAGTTTATGTCGTTTGTAAAACCCAGAAAATCCGATATTTTCTGTAATAAGTTTTTTCACGAAAATGTTGTGATGATCCTGTAAGTATATGCGTGAATGATTTCAAAACGTGTATAAATGAGGAGTTTTGCATTATAGTTATTGAAAGTACAAGTGAATAAGATTGGTTTCCCCGGAAAACCCGATGTTCTCCGATAAAATAGTATGATTGTTTTGTATCATTGTATCGTCACAGCGAATGAATATGATTTCCCATGATTACTTAGATGGTATTGGATCTCTATGTGAGTCGTTATAACCATGCATGATAATGACTAGTTCGTCTGTCTTGGCATTCTAGTGAACGCCGTAATTGATCTTAAGATTTTGTCACCCTAGACTGGCTGAGTCTAACTGTAGCGAACAGCTTAGGTGTGGGGGAGTCACCCCCGTATAGATCTATACACAAACTCTCGCTCTCCCTCCAGGAGACTTTGATTATAACTACAGACTACGACCGACGCTTATTGGTGTCGTCCGTTATTACTCACTTAATCCAAATGAATTTGATTAACCTTGATTAAGGACCTGATTTTGTTTACTTGAATAGAAGGTAAGCCTAACAGACGAGGAGAAGAGGACTACAAGGCCCTACTAATTACGTATGTTATTAAGGCTGTCGATTATACGAAAGACGCGTTGGCCCATTTCGCATATGATTTATTTGGACCTTACTAGCAATGCTAATGGGCCATCGAGGCCCAATAGCATGTAAAAGCCATTGAGGGTCCCTTAAGCATGTAATCGGGTCACAGGAGGCCCAATAACATGTATTATTTATGTTAGGCCCAAAAGTCATGTTAATGGGTCACGAAGGCCCAATAAGCATGATTAGAATCTTTCAACCCCAACATTTAGAATGTTTACTTGTTTTGGATAGTATTAGTGTTGCGAAGTTGTTTAATCGATATGTCGTAATAATCACCAAATTGTTTTATAACGATTCATATATTTATAAAAATAGATATTTTTCTATTTAAACCCATAAGTTATAAAGTTTTGTATATTTTGACCCAAGTATTTTATTATTAACATAATTGACCAAAAATATTAGTTTGATCTATTCAGCCCCTTGTTTTGGTAAAGTTGGCAATTTTTAGTCCTTCCTATGAAAAATGACATATTAGGTCCTTGAACTATTTTTCTTGACATTTTTGGCCTAAACACTTAATTAAATAATGTTTTAAGCCCAAAGTTTTATTTTGGACAGTTTCAGCTCCTTAGTTAAAAGATTAGCATTTAAATCCACACTTCTCGTAATTTTTACAATTTTTACCCAAAATCCAAAATCTTTTCATTTTTAGTCCCTTTTGATAAATAAGGCCATTTTAACCCCTGAAATAGGTTTATTTACGTTTATAGCCCCTGTTTTGAGAAAAATTTCCAATTCAGCCCCCTTAAATTTGATTTTTCGCATTTTTGGGCCTAAATAGCCGAAAAGCCCAAATTTTAGCCCATTAGGCTAAAATTTACATTTTTAGTCATTTAAAAAGCCTAATATTTATAAAAACTCTTATTTTATCTGTTTTGACCTTTTGATCCTTGTAGAAACCGTGAATGACATCTTTTTCCCCATCTTTTGTTTATTTATCAAAAATAGTCCAATAACACATTTTATGTTGTAGTATGTTTATTATAAACTTTTTATGGTAGTTTATCTTGACATGTTAAGTGAAATATATACTAGATCACATATTTTTCCTTCTTGAACTATAGATCTCGAAATATCTTTCATTTTTAGCACATATTTACCACATAAACACAAGAAATCACACATAACATACAAATACACATAGATCTTCACATTTTGCTTGTATTCTCCCCCATAAATCATATGAAAACCGAAAATAGAGGGGTATGAACTCACCTTGAGTTTGTGGATTCGGTTTTTGAAGAAGATGTGGAAAGATGAAGTGATTTTCAGCCCTAGCAACTCCCTTGAGTAGATCTCGAACTCAAGAAGATTTCTAGGAGTATGATCACCAAACACTTTGTTTAAAAGAGTGATTTATCATGAAGATGGAGTTATGAAACTTGAATGTGTAAAGGCTTACCAAGAATGGTGATTATCTTGTGAAGATCCTCTTGAAACCTAAGCAAATCTCAAAAATGTGATGAAAGTGAGGAAATGTTCTTGTAAGATTTGAGAGAGTTTGGGGAGAAGATTGAAGAGGGTGGTGGGGGTTTGTGGTCTCGGCCGAGCATAGAAAGGAGAGGGGAGAGAGAGGTGAGTTAACTTGCATGGAGATATGAGAATGGTGCATTGATATCCTATGTACATTTATGAGGTGGCACCACTAATGTCAACCCTCATTTCCTCCTCTTTTTTTTTGTTTTATGCTTGGGCCAAAAACATGGGCTAGAAGAAAAGAGTTGCTTAGTTTGGGCCATTATTTGCCTCATTTCGAAATTCTAAGGCCCAAAGAGTATTTCTCGGCCCATTGGGTGCTTGTGAATGTTCACAGCATAATGTGATATTAAGGGGATGGATTTATGGCTCATTAGGGTTAATTTGATTAGTTATGGTCCAATAAGGCCCATTTGAAGGTTCTAAGCCCAACAAAGTCAAGTTGGAGGCTTATTGGCCCATTAGGCCCATTAAGAAAATTTTAGTCCATAATGAGCTTAAACCGGGATTTTTAGGGTTTTTAACTTTACTTGATGAATCTAGGTTTGAATTTGTTTCCATAGGTTGAGTTTCAAGCATAACATGAATTAGGGTTACGAGTTTACAGTAGATAATGTTTACAAGAGTACAGGATTTCCTAGCTAGAATGCTAGTTGTGACAACCTTTGGAGCCTTTGAACCTATTTGGTTTTGGGGTGTTGATGAAGATAGAAAAATCAAAGATCATGATATTCTCTACAAGTATCACCCATCAAGATTAAGGCACTTAGAATGCTAGTTCCTTATTGTATTCTTGAGTGTCTTAAGCCTTTAAGTACTTAACTCAAATAATCACAAAATGAGACAACTCAAGAGGGCTTCTAATCACCAAACTAGCTTCAAGAGAGAGATGGAGAGAGGTGGGGAGTAAAGAGAACGTTCGACCATCATATGGAGGAGTAGAAAAATAGCAAAAAGACTAGCCGTAAACTCATGCAAGACACTTTCTTATATGCTCCCATGCAAGACATACCTTTACATTATAATAATATAAAGTATTGGTATCATTTTAGAAGCATGGTGGACATAAGAAGAAGGTTGACAAACAACCTCTCCTCTTACATAATGATTTCGGTCATGCCCTTATAGAATATAAAAATTGTCTAGCTAGTTTATTAACCATGATATGTTAACTTATTAATTTTATCATGGTTAACCAAAGTGTCCAAAACTTTGTACATGAATTATTAAATCATACCATATGATATAATAACTAGTTATATTATCTTTTAATTATTCATGTACAAAGTTTTGGACATCATTCTTTATTTGAGCGATAGGAGTACTACTTGGCCTCAAACCCAACTTAATATATTAAACTCTATGTAATCATTTTTTTACATAGCACCATGCTTGAATTTTTATGAAATCCAACGCCCAATAAGATATTAGCAATTTGTGTTTTTAAAAGACAAATTTCTTAAATTTGTAACATCCAGATTCTCAGGTATTATTCTTTGGAGCTCTTTTATTCTTAAGTTTAAGGATTTGGGAATTTTGCCTTCTTCGCGGTGTGGTGCATTGTTTACCACGACGTGATGGTGACAAGTCACGATGACACAATGGTTATATGATGCCGCGGCGCGGCGTCGCATGATGCACACACCCTAAGTTTTGGGCTTGGGCCCTATTTAAGGAACATGAGGGCTAGGGTTTCGACCACCATCAACCCCCATCACTCCTAAAAACATTCTCTGCAAACCCTAACCTCGTTTCTTCCATTATTGAGTTCCATGTGGTGTTTTTGGTCATTTGAAGGAAGAAGAAGAAATTTTTTTGCAAGAGACCACCAAGTTAACCCACCTCCATCTTATTATGCATATTCTGGACCATTATAAGTCCCCAAGTTCTCATCTTTTGATTTATCCCTATGTGGATCTACAAAAGAAGCTCATACTTTTATGTTGTGTTCTTTTGTGTGGTTGGACGTGATAAAGTTTGCAACTTTATCATTCCTTGAGGTCCCTGGAGCACTATATGTTCCGGATCTGGACTCCCAAGGTTGTTTTAGTGCCATGCATGATATTTGGCCCCATTTTCCTCATTTTGACCAAACTTGAGTGCATGACATGCATTAGACATGCATGTCTATAACTTGGGATTTTTATGGATTAACTAAGTGCCTAGAAGCCTTCTGTGAAGTTGGAGTAGTGGACTAAACGTAATAACGACTTAATGAGACTTGGATCTGCCAGTGTCTCCATGGCAACACAAGAATTGATATTATTTATTAATAATCATATTAATAATAAATATACAAAATATGAGAACTTGATAAAGGTGTGGCCCTATAGGATCATATGTTATTAGCAATATCACTTGATAATGATTCTTAACCATATAGATCCAACAAGTTTGATCAAAACTCAAACTGGTAAAAAATTCAACTGCCAGCCACCGTGTCGTGGTCAACCCTTAATTGTGTCGTGGAAACTACATGATAAAACGATCACTGATGGAAACCGTCATTGCGTCGTGGCATCATATAACCACTGTGTCGTCGTGACTTGTCACCATCACATCGTGGTAAACAATGCACCACGCCGCGAAGAAGGCAAAATTCCCAAATCCTTAAACTTAAGAATAAAAGAGCTCCAAAGAATAATACTTGAGAATCTGGATGTTACAAATTTAAGAAATTTGTCTTTTAAAAACACAAATTGCTAATATCTTATTGAGCGTTGGATTTCATAAAGAATAAAGCATGGTGCTATGTAAAAAAAATGATTACATAGAGTTTATTATATTAAGTTGGATTTGAGGCCAACTAGTACTCCTATCGCCAAAATAAAGAATGATGTAACACCTGTTCCAGATATTATTTAATTTATCTAATTTTTTAGGGTTTTGTGCATGGAATCGGCGAGTTGGGAAGCTCCAACTCGTCGAGTAGAGATTATTATGTGGATGCGGGACTTCAGATCTACTCGACGAGTCGGAAGGCCTGACTCGACGAGTAGGAACTGTAAAGTGAAAACCTAATTTTCAAGGGTTTTTACCCTATTTAAAGAACTTATGGCTCATTTGCAGCCTCTTCTATCGTCCCTACAGCCAGAGAAACCCTAGTTTGAGCCTTGCACCTTCTAAAGAGAGAAAGAGAGCCTTTGAGAGTGATTTTTGGTGTGATTGTGAAGATTTTGGAGCTTGAAGAATAAGGAGCAAAGAGGAAAGCAGTAGATCCGACTTCTACTCTGTATTGGCAACCATATTAAGGTATAAAGTCACTATCTTGATCTTTAGTTGCTTAGATCTCCTTCTTGGAAGTAAATGGCCCCTTTTAGTGCCAAAAAGAGTGTCATACTCGGATTTGGACTTATCACAAGGATATGGTTCCAGATCTGGACATCTCTAGGTCCTTAATGACATAAAGTTGCTCACTTTATCCAGCTTAGGCCCTTTCCATGCACTAAAACCTTGTATGAAGCTTAGTTTTGGTGTTTTAGCCTTGTGAGGCCTTGCATACACGTAAAGTTTGCAACTTCACGTGGTGACTACACTAAGGGAGGTTGGATCTGAAGTTTAGGACCTTAGATCCCACTGGAAAGGACTGAACACAAAAGGACTGAAGGAACTCGTCGAGTCCCTTAGTCGAATCGACGAGTCAGGTAGGGTTTACCCGTTTTCGAGATTTTGAATGAGTGCAGTGAAGACTTAGAGTTTTGGCCTGCATGAACTTTTGGTCTTCTGAACATTTGATGAAATCGACGAGTCACTTAGGTGACTCGGCGAGTTGACTCAGGATTCAGTGGAATGGACTCGGGAGGAACTCAACGAGTTACATAGGTAACTCGGTGAGTTGACGAGTTATTCAGTTAACTCGACGAGTTGTTGGATGCACTCGACGAGTTGAGGTCAACATGGACTGTTGACCTTGACTTTGACCAGGGTTTACCAGGGTTGCTTTGAGGATAATTATGGTATTTCGGGGTTGTGACAAGTTAATCACATGATGATTATAGGCAGTTGAGTTGGAGCAGTGCGTGGGATATATTTGATCTTATCTTTTAAGTTCAGCATTCGAGAGGTGAGTCTTCTCACCATACCAATGGGTCTAAGGAACCAAGGCTGGCCCATTTTATGATATATGGATTTTGTCGATTGATTATGCATTATGTTAGTATGACATTTGCAAGGAAGTCCCCGGGGGGTTCCCGTGGCAGTAGACTGAGAGCATATGGGGGTTCCCATGGCATTTGGTGTAAGACCTTGGAGGGTTTCCATGGCATCCTAGTATATTTGCATGTCTAATTATATGATATTTGCTTGGTAGTGAAGACCATGTGGGGGTTTCGATGGAAGATAGTGAAGAGCACGTGGGGGTTCCCATGGCAGGAAGACCATGTGGGGGTTCCCATGATAGGTAGTTAAGACCACGTGGGGGTTCCAGTGGCACTAGGTATAAGACCTTGGAGGGTTTCCATGGCATCCATATATGTTTGTATGAATGGCTTGTGTGATATATGTAGCTTTTATAGCTAATATGACATGTATTATGTGGATTGTGTGTGGGGTATGCTCTGGGGGACTCACTAAGCATTAGCTTACAGTTTGTGGATTTGTTTCAGGTACATCTGACCCCAAGGGCAAGGGCAAGGCTTGATGGCGCGGTATGCACTCTCTCTCAGGCGCTTTTATGGGACACTCTAATGATTTGAAATAATATTGTTATTGATATGAATTGAAAACAATTGTATTTACGATTTTATGTGTAACATCCGGATTTTCAGGTATTATGTTTTGATCATTTTTTTTAGTAAAGAGAGGGACTCGACGAGTTGACGCTTAGACTCGTCGAGTAGGATCGCGATTGCTGACTGGATTAATGAATGGACTCGACAAGTCGGAAGGGGTGGACTCGACGAGTCCGTGCTGTGGGCTGAAACCCTAAATCCTCGGGCATGTGCCCTATTTAAAGGACCTTATGGCCCTTATTTGCGGCTACCTTTATCCTTGAGAGCACCAGAGCATCTGTGAGTCTTGTGAGTGAGAAAGGAGGCCATTGTTCACCATTTCTTGTGTGTTTTAGCAAGAAGGAAGGAGGAAGGACAAGCTAGGCGGGTTGGGGAGCTTGGATCTACATCCATTTGATCAGAGGAAGCTGTTGGAGGTATCAATATGTGCTTATTCTCGTGTTTATGATGATTTAGTGGAATCTAGGGTTTCTTTATGCATTATTTAGCTTGAATCTGGAGTGTGTGAGGTCCCAAGGTGAAACGATTCTTAGATCCGAACCTTAAGAGGTCCAGAGAGTCCCTATCACTCTGCTTTATGCCATCCCTTTGGAGTTATGAGCCTAGGTGGCCATTTTAGTAGTTATTTCACCAAAAGAAGCCTTGGGTGTGTTGCATGTGAGTCAAGATTCGACCTTTACGTGGTTATTGGTCGTGGGAAAGTCAGATCTATAGTTTAGAGAAGCAGATCTGACCTCAGAAGGTCATTTGAGTGTTGTCATGGGAGCAACTCGCCGAGTTCATAAGTGGACTCGACGAGTCGAGTCGGGGTTGCCCCGCGATTCGTTGCAGAGTAACCCGGCGAGTGGAGGAGGGACTCGATGTGCCAAGTGAGGCTTAGAAGGATTCAGAGAACCCGCATGGACTCGCCGAGTCGCCCGTATGCACTCGACGAGTCTGGTCAAAGTTTGACCGTTGACTAGAGTTGACTTCGTTGACTTTTAGGGTTAAGTCAATGTTTTGGACTTGTGAGCCATTGGAGGGGTAGAATGGTCTTTTACCCTTCTTAGAGAACTTAGAGAGGGATTAGCCTAGTCTTTGGAAGCCGTATTAATTAGAGTAATTATTTTATGTGATTAGGCGAAGGCTAGATCAATATTTCCGAGTTCGAGGTTTACCGAGTTATCCGAGGTGAGTCTTCTCACTATACTTTACCTTGAGTGGTAAGTAGAGTTATGTGACAGAGTATCTTGTATGCTATGTATGTAATGTGTTGCACTGCATTATTTCTATGTGATTTATGATGTGTGTATTCCAGAGTTTACAGAGTTAGGACCGGAAGGTCCACAGAGTTAGGACCAGAGGGTCCACAGAGTTAGGGCCAGTAGGCCCACAAAGTTATAGGCTCGAGTGGCTAATATGTGTTATATGTGGTATTTTGGGGAACTCACTAAGCATTTATGCTTACAGTGTTTTGTGTTATGTGTTTCAGGTACCAGTGAGGATCGCGGGAAGGCGCCGGCATGATCAATACACACTTGTGGAGTTTTTTTTTATGCATTGTGATCTTGGGATGAATTTTATGGATTTGATATATGATACATTGAGATTGATAATATTTATGAATGAAATTATACTTTTAAAAGTGAAAAAAATTGTTTTGGAATTTACGTTGTTACAAGTTGGTATCAGAGCCTTGGTTTGAGGGATTCGGATGCACCTTCGGGCGCATTTGAACTCAAACTGAGGATTTGAGAAACCTTTCGAAACAAAACAAAATTTTTCTAAAGGAATAAAAGGTTTTGAAAAGAGCAGAGCATAGCAGTGTGTACGATCAGCCAGCGCCCGAACGGTGATTTCCCAAAATACCCTTATATTATGTGTTATGAGATATGATATGATATGTTATGCATGCTAGAGTAGGCTAGGTATTCTTATTAGGACTAGAGTGGCCTGATTTGTGATGCCTTAGCCTAGGGTTTTTGCTGCTGGGAGATGCTTGAGAGTGAATAGATAGCAGCGAGGAGCTTATGAGAGGTCTGCTTGAGAGTAGCCTATGCATAGTGAGAGTAGAGTGCTTGGGATTTGGGATCCTAGGAGGAGGACTTGGGGTGAATACTGATGCGGTGTGGACGGTAGTATTGGGCCCGTACTACTGAAGACATCGGATCAGTGCGCAGTCTAAGTAAGAATCCTTAGGGTACTAAGGAGCAAGTAGGGCTGAGTTGCCGAGTGTGAGTATGCTCGAGCGAGTCTCTGATATTTCTTATGTTGCATTTCAGAGACATCATGGTTGGGAAACGCCACAGACCAGAGACCAGCGGTGTGAGTGACGAGGAGCTTCGTCAGATGATCCACGAGGAGGTGGCTGCGACTATCCGCGCAGAGATTCCCGAGATGTTTGGGTCTATTAAGACCACATTGATTGAGACCTTTGATGAGAGATACGCAGCGGTTACTAAGGCTGCAGCCGCTGCAGCTACCGCAGCTGTTGCTGCTGCTAGACCTCAGGGTGGTGATGCGTTTCTGTTCCGGGAGTTCAGCAACACGAAGCCACCAAAGTTTGACGGGACGCAGGATCCGATTGCTGCGATGAGATGGGTTTCTGACATCGAGGGATGCTTCTATACGTGTTCTTGTCCGGAGCATCTGAGAGTTCGGTTCGCGCTGAACCAGCTTCGCTTGGGAGCGAAGGACTGGTGGAAGTTTGTGACAACGCACTATTCTTCTGCAGAGCTTGTCGCAGTGACCTGGGAGAGGTTCACCGCCATGTTTCGTGATGAGTACGTTCCTCTGGTGGAAAGGGAACGGTTGGCCCAGGAGTTCTTGACCCTCAAGCAGGGTACTGAGTCTGTTACTGTGATCACCAGGATGTTCCATGAGAGGGCGATGTTCTGCCCTGAGCACGTGTCTTCCGAGCAGGCGCACATGAGTCGGTATTTGAGCATTTTGAGGAGAGACATCCGCGAGTTCGTGGCTAACTCGTCGTACCGGACATTTGCCGAGCTTCAGGTGAATGCTCGAAAGAGGGAGATAGAGCTTGAGACTCAGGCTAGGGAGGAGGCGGAGTTTCAGGGGAGGGATCGGCGACCGGCACAGTCCCAGCCGGCAGCCAAGCGGGCCAAGCCCGCCGATTCGAGATCAGGGAACCAGAAGGGCCGCACTTGTGGCAAGTGCGGCAAGGGTCATGAGGGGATTTGTAGAGCAGGGTCTTGCTACAAGTGTGGCAAGGAGGGGCACATGGCCAAGGATTGCCCCAAGGGGTTTGCAGTCTGTTTCCACTGCAACCAGACCGGACACCGGAAGGCCGAGTGTCCGCAGCTGCGGGGGTCAGCAAAGGGAGCATCGCAGGGATCTGCCCCTGCTACTGTACGAGCTACCGAGAGTCAGCGGGTGAAGGTCGAGGCACCAAAGGCACGAGGGAGAGCCTTCCAGTTGACAGCGGAGGAGGTCCGCGCAGCGCCCGATGTCGTGGCTGGTATGTACTCTTTCATGTATTTATTATGAGTTTGAGATGTTGTGCTTATATTATGATATGCGTAGGTACTTTTCTTGTAAGTTCTGTACCTGCCTTGGTGTTATTTGACTCGGGTGCGAGTCGATCTTTTGTATCTTTAGCCTTTAGTCAGCACATCAGTAACCGTCAAGAGGCATTGAGTCGACCTCTGCAAGTTTCCATAGCTAACGAGAGAGCGGTGTATGCCACTGATGTGATTCGGGGATGTGTACTCGAGATCTTCGGCGTTGAGTTTCCGATTGATTTGGTCCCGATTGCGATGGGAGATGTCTGTGTCATAGTGGGCATGGACTGGTTGAGCAGATTTGGAGCGGTTATCGACTGCGAGCGACAGCTGGTGACCATACGAGACCCTAGTGGGGGAGTTCTTACGGTGTACGGTGAGGGTACCCGTTCTGGGTCAGCGTTTTGTTCGGCCGCTAGAGCGAGGCAGAGCCTACAGCAGGGCTGTAGTGGGTTTGTGGCTTATGTGATGGATACGAGGTTTGATGCGGAGAGGCCGAGATCAGTCGATGAGGTTCCGATAGTGCGTGAATTCCTAGATGTTTTCCCCGAGGAGTTGCCGGTGTGCGTCCCGAGAGGCCAGTAGAGTTTCGTATCGATTTGGTTCCGGGGGCAGCGCCTATTGCCAAGGCTCCCTATCGCCTTGCGCCTCCAGAGATGCAGGAGTTATCCTCGCAGCTTCAGGAGCTGCTGGGGAAGGGGTTTATTCGGCCAAGTAGCTCGCCATGGGGAGCGCCGATCCTTTTTGTAAAGAAAAAGGATGGTTCACACCGGATGTGCATTAATTACCGGGAGTTGAACAAGTTAACGGTCAAGAACCGTTACCCCTTACCGAGGATCGATGATTTGTTCGATCAGTTGCAGGGAGCGTCTTGGTTTTCCAAGATCGATCTGAGGTCTGGATATCATCAGATGAGAGTGCGTGATGAGGATATCCAGAAGACGGCGTTCAGGACTCGTTATGGGCATTACGAGTTCGTGGTGATGCCTTTCAGGCTCACCAATGCACTGGCGGCGTTCATGGATCTCATGAACAGGGTGTGCTGACCGATGTTGGATCGTTCGATGATAGTGTTCATTGATGATATATTGGTGTATTCGAGATCCAGAGAGCAGCATGAGGAGCATTTGAGGGAGATCCTTGGAGTTCTGAGATCGGAGAGGCTTTACGCCAAATTCTCTAAGTGTGATTTCTGGTTACGAGAGGTCCAGTTCCTGGGACATCTCGTTAACCAGAATGGGATATTGGTCGACCCGGCCAAGATTGAGGCGGTGATGAGTTGGGAGGTGCCGAGATCCCCCACCGAGATTAGGAGTTTTCTGGGGTTGGCCGGCTATTATAGGAGATTTATTAAAGATTTCTCCAAGATTGTTGTTCCTCTCACCAGGTTGACCCGGAAGGGCGTGGCTTTTAGTTGGGGCCCAGAGCAGCAGGCCTCCTTCGAGACACTTCGTCAGAGATTATGCGAAGCCCCGGTGTTAGCCCTTCCGGAGGGTATGGAGGATTTTGTAGTGTATTGTGACGCGTCAATATCGGGATTGGGTGCGGTGCTGATGCAGAGAGGGCATGTGATAGCATACGCATCGAGGCAGCTGAAGCCTCATGAGGCGAGGTATCCTACTCACGATCTGGAGTTAGGGGTTGTAGTGTTCTCCCTCAAGATCTGGCGCCACTATTTGTATGGGGTCCGGTGTACCATATACACGGATCACAAGAGCTTGAAGTATTTGATGGATTAGCCCAACCTGAATATGCGCCAGAGGAGATGGTTGGATGTGGTAAAGGATTATGAGTGTGAGATCCTGTACCACCCGGGCAAGGCTAACGTAGTAGCCGATGCCCTGAGTCATAGGGCGGAGAGTGCCCCGATACGTGATGTTTGTTTGAGGTTGACGGCGATGACTCCGGTGTTGGACACCATTCGGGAGGCTCAGAATGAGGCCATGAGGCCGGAGAACCGCAAGAGAGAGTAGGTGGTCGGGCAGGTGTCTGAGTTCGTTGCCGATAGCCGAGGGCTCATGACCTTTCAGGGTTGGATTTGGGTGCCATTTGAGGGCGGGGCACGTACCGTTCTGATGGAGGAGGCACACAGATCGAGGTTCTCGATCCATCCCGGGGCCACTAAGATGTATTTGGACCTGAAGAGAGACTATTGGTGGCCCTGTATGAAGAGGGATGTTGCGTGGTTCGTGGAGAGGTGCTTGACCTGTCGCAGGGTTAAGGTCGAGCACCAGCGTCCGCATGGCAAGTTGCAGCCACTTGAGGTTCCCCAGTGGAAGTGGGAACAAATTTCCAGGGATTTTATCACCAATTTGCCGAGGACTGCGAGGGGCGTCGATGCAATTTGGGTGATCGTTGACCGGCTGACGAAGAGCGCTCATTTCCTTGCCATCAGTGAGAGCTCTTCCGCAGAGAGGCTGGCAGAATTGTATGTGAGAGAGGTGGTATCACGGCATGGAGTACCGATCTCGATTGTGTCAGATCGAGATGTGCGATTCACTT
The DNA here is from genome assembly GCF_052849685.1 of Lactuca virosa. Lineage (NCBI taxonomy): Eukaryota > Viridiplantae > Streptophyta > Magnoliopsida > Asterales > Asteraceae > Lactuca > Lactuca virosa. The sequence goes on from NC_136433.1 coordinate 150,309,975, forward strand.
CCAGGTTCTGGAAGAAATTCCATGAGGAATTGGGTACGAGGCTGCATTTCAGTACCGCATACCACCCACAGACAGACAGACAGAGTGAACGGACGATTCGGACGCTTGAGGACATGCTTCGAGCATGTGTGTTGGACTTTGGAGGAAGTTGGGACATGTATTTGCCGTTGGCTGAGTTTTCTTATAACAACAGCCACCATTCAAGTATCGGTATGCCTCCCTTTGAGTTGTTGTATGGGAGGAGGTGTCAGACTCCTATCTGCTGGGGAGAGGTCGGGCAGCGAGTGTTGGGTAGCACTGAGTTAGTGCTTCAGACGACAGAGCAGATACAGCAGGTCAGGCAGAGGTTGTTGACAGCTCAGAGTCGCCAGAAGAGTTATGCGGATAGGCGACGATCCGAGCTGGAGTTTCAGGTGGGAGATTTCGTACTCCTGAAGGTATCTCCTTGGAAAGGAGTGATCCGATTCAGGAAGAGGGGCAAGCTGGGGGCCCGGTACATTGGTCCGTTCAGGGTGACTGCCAGGGTGGGCAGGGTCGCATATCGTTTGGAGCTACCTGCGGAGTTGGGTCAGATTCATGATACCTTCCACGTGTCTCAGCTGAGGAAGTGTATAGCCGACGAGTCGGCGGTGGTGTCGTTGGAGGATATTCAGGTGGATGCGAGCCTGAATTATGTTGAGAGGCCAGTTGCGATTATGGATCGAAAGATCAAGGTTCTGAGGAACAAGGAGGTGCCCCTGGTTCAAGTCCAGTGGCAACATCGGAGAGGGTCCGAGCTGACTTAGGAGCCGGAATTGGAGATGCGGGAGCAGCATCCAGAGTTGTTTGCGGGGCAAGACTTCGAGGGCGAAGTCTGATTCCAGTGGGGGAGAATTGTAACATCCGGATTTTCAGGTATTATGTTTTGATCATTTTTTTTTGAGTAAAGAGAGGGACTCGACGAGTTGACGCTTAGACTCGTCGAGTAGGATTGCGATTGCTGACTGGATTAATGAATGGACTCGACGAGTCGGAAGGGGTGGACTCGACGAGTCCGCGCTGTGGGCTGAAACCCTAAATCCATGGGCCTGTGCCCTATTTAAAGGACCTTATGGCCCTTATTTGCGGCTACCTTCGTCCTTGAGAGCACCAGAGCATCTGTGAGTCTTGTGAGTGAGAAAGGAGGCCATTGTTCATGATTTCTTGTGTGTTTTAGCAAGAAGGAAGGAGGAAGGACAAGCTAGGCGGGTTGGGGAGCTTGGATCTACTTCCATTTGATCAGAGGAAGCTATTGGAGGTATCAATCTGTGCTTATTCTCGTGTTTATGATGATTTAGTGGAATCTAGGGTTTCTTTATGCATTATTTAGCTTGAATCTGGAGTGTGTGAGGTCCCAAGGTGAAATGATTCTTAGATCTGAACCTTAAGAGATCCAGAGAGTCCCTATCACTCTGCTTTATGCCATCCCTTTGGAGTTATGAGCCTAGGTGGCCATTTTAGTAGTTATTTCACCAAAAGAAGCCTTGGGTGCATTGCATGTGAGTCAAGATTCGACCTTTACGTGGTTATTGGTCGTGGGGAAGTCAGATCTATAGTTTAGAGAAGCAGATCTGACCTCAGAAGGTCATTTGAGTGTTGTCATGGGAGCAATTCGCCGAGTTCATAAGTGGACTCGACGAGTCGAGTCGGGGTTGCCCCGCGATTCGTTGCAGAGTAACCCGGCGAGTGGCGGAGGGACTCGACGTGCCAAGTGAGGCTTAGAAGGATTCAAAGTACCCGCGTGGACTCGCCGAGTCGCCCGTATGCACTCGACGAGTCTGGTCAAAGTTTGACCATTGACTAGAGTTGACTTCGTTGACTTTTAGGGTTAAGTCAATGTTTTGGACTTGTGAGCCATTGGAGGGGTAGAATGGTCTTTTACCCTTCTTAGAGAACTTAGAGAGGGATTAGCCTAGTCTTTGGAAGCCGTATTAATTAGAGTAATTATTTTATGTGATTAGGCGAAGGCTAGATCAGTATTTTCGAGTTCGAGGTTTACCGAGTTATCCGAGGTGAGTCTTCTCACTATACTTTACCTTGAGTGGTAAGTAGAGTTATGTGACAGAGTATCTTGTATGCTATGTATGTAATGTGTTGCACTGCATTATTTCTATGTGATTTATGCTGTTTGTATTACAGAGTTTACAGAGTTAGGACGGGAAGGTCCATAGAGTTAGGACCAGAGGGTCCACAGAGTTAGGGCCAGTAGGCCCACAGAGTTATAGCCTCGAGTGGTTAATATGTGTTATATGTGGTATTTTGGGGAACTCACTAAGCATTTATGCTTACAGTGTTTTGTGTTATGTGTTTCAGGTACCAGTGAGGATCGCGGGAAGGCGCCGGCATGATCAGTACACACTTGTGGTGTTTTTTTTATGCATTGTGATCTTGGGATGAATTTTATGGATTTGATATGTGATACATTGAGATTGATAATATTTATGAATGAAATTATACTTTTAAAAGTGAAAAAAATATTTTTGGAATTTACGTTGTTACATTATGGTTTATGGGACATGTTTTGGCCATTTAAAAATGAAGTTTTTTTTTTGAAAATTGGGTCGTTACAAATGAGTTACTACAAAATCAAAGATAGTATACATTATCAGTTTCATCATTCCAAAGATAGTGTTGTTTTGAAATCTCCATATCGCCAAAAATGTTGTAAGAATGACATCACATAAGCACTTTTTTTTTTGTAAAGAACTGGTTTTCGTTGTTTCATCATTCCAAAGATAGTGTTGTTTTTTGCCCCCCCCCCCCCCCCTGGAAGCTGCCTAAGATAAAGAGACCAATTTATAGTCGAAACACAATAAAAACTTAGGATCTTGAATTGAGTTCAAGACAATGTATTCTAGAAGTAGGGATTTTGAGCGGTATGTTGCTTAACCATATATCCTCCCAAAAATACATAGGCCTACCATCACTCACTTTACATGAATACAAATAATTAAGATTAACTCATTTTCCAGACACTTGTTTGGCAACTCGTAACATTCTAAACCTTAGTAAGCTCATATGATTGGTATGGATAGGCGAGTTCCAATACCCATATTCACCAATCATCCCTGCTAATTACTCAACATCACCAAAATTCACTCCAATTCCCATTAACTTACTTTTAGGTAAGTTGATCTTTAATCCGGAAGCTAGGTATAAACAATGAAGCGATATAACAATATTTATAACATTTGATTTAGACCATTGTCCAAGAAAAATAATATCATTGGCATAGAAATTTTTTAAGATTTCCATACCTCTAGTACGAAGTTGAGTTCCACCAAAATACTTTCCTTAAAGCCTCTTTCACCATAAAAAAACATATTGTCTTTCCATCAAGTATAAAGAGAAAATGTGATAGGGAGTCGCCTTGTCTTAAACACTGTTTAATCTAGAATTCGAATGTTGGAGAGACATTAAGAAGAATTGATGCCATAGAGGATGTTATACATCCTTGAACCCACCCTCACCATATTTTACTGAAACATATTTTTTCTGAATTCATTATCCCAATAATTCCAACATAATGAGTTATATGTTTTCTCAAAATCAATTTTAAAAACAAGAAGTTGCTTCGAGGTTTTTTTATGTCATGTGGTAATCTTATTCACATCAATTGACCGTCTATAATTTGATAGCCTTTTATGTATGCCGATTGTTCTAGACTCACCACTTCATCAAAAATTTCATGTAATCAGTTAGCCAATAGTTTTTTAATAATTTAATATCGATAACCGATAAGGCTAATTGGTCTATAATCAGTAATATATTTCGGGTCTTGATTTTGGGAATAAAAGTTATAAAATACATATTACAACTTTTTAGGATATCACTCGAAGCTTGGAATTTTAAAATTGTAGCCACCACATCATTTCCGGATAAATACCAATAACGCTTGATGAACTCAAATATGAATCATTCGGGCCTAGGGATCTAACATTACCGCAATCCCAAACCGCTTATTTTGTTTCCTCTTTTGATAACTCTACTTCAATGTTCGACGTCTGATCACGAGTTAACAGATTTGGAAAATCAAATTCAATGTTAGGGAGGAGGGAGTCATTCCATCCCAACCCATTGAACCTACTGTCACATCAATTTTTGTCTCTCATTTTTCTTCATCTTTTCCAACCCACAACACACGGAAATCTTATATTTTTCAACCCACTCAACCTACTTAATTAAAAAAATTACAAAACAACTAAGGTACAAGTTTTAAAACACATGGTACAAGAGAAATCGAGAGAGGGAAAGTAGAGAGAGAGGATGAAATGGGTTAGTGAAACCAATTAAACAACTTGCTGAAGAGGGAGTGGTACCAGCGGTAACTCTATTGCTAATTAAGATTTTACCTTGATTGTTTTGTATTTTTTTTAATTGAATGGGTTGAGTGGATTGAAAAAGATAGGGTCTCCGTGTGTTGTGGGTTGGGAAAGATGAAGAAAAATAAAAAAATAAAAACTGATGTGACAGTGGATTCAGTGGGTTGAGAGGAATGACTCCCTCCTTCCTTAGGCATATATTTGTCAAAGGGGTTGTATTTTTTGGCGTAGTACTCTAGAAATCCCCCTTAAACACACACGTTAGTTCAGTTATCCACTCGCCTTGGGCTATAATACTTCAAATTGCCACTTGTTGTCCTTTTTTTAATTTAAAATATTATGAATATAAAATTTTCATCTTCTTCGATACATCATTATACCTTAGCCTTATAAGCTAGGCCCATATGTTTCACCCTTTCGATACTTTTCAACTCCTTAATACACAAGTGATGTTCATCCACCTCAACCGAAGTAACTGCCCCCAACCTCCATGTGATGATCAAAAACATCTATAATTTTATTCTTTAAGGAGATTTTTGAGTCAGTTAGGGAACTTTGACGAGTCCCTATCCAAGTACATATGTCGCTTTCGGGTAAAAGATCTGTGTCAACAAATATGTCTGAATTCATTTGGTTTGCACGAAAAGAAGATGTATCATTTGGATTTGTCTTGTGTATCCGTTAACAAATAATTGAATTCCGTGTTTATGGTACGTAGGGGTCAAACAAGGCCAAAATTTTAATATACAATGTATATGCACCTCAAGATGGGGGAAAACAAAGAATTGTTGTTGAAAACAATGCAAGTTGAGGATACACCATCGTAACTTTTGGAACAACTCAAAGGACAATTTTTGTAATTTATCTAAGTTTCATAAATCATCTTTGCTAATTGCAATTCGTCAAGTGACATCAACCCTATAATCATTTGCATAGATCCAAAATAGAACTAGTCAAATGTCAAAGCCTACAATTGGTGAAATATTATAATGACAACATTTGTTGCAACTCACACTGGTTTTAATCTAAAGTTCAAGCCGACCTTAACATCATCAAATAAGTATAATTATTTATTCGAATTTATTCATATTATATAAACAATTAAAATGATAAATCCTACAAACTATGAAAAAGGGTCGGAGGACTTTTATACTTCACTTTGGTTTATCAGAATGTCGTTTATCATCATTACCAAGTCTTTTGTAGTCCACCTCAATCCTTGTCAACTACTATTATTTATTTATTTTCTTTCATTAATTAAAAATTTGTCAAAGGACAAAACCTGCAATATCAAAGATAGTTCAGGGACTGTTTTTGTGATTCACTCTAATATATCAAGTTCCGTTATCACTCTTATGGAGTCTTCGAACCTCATCGAACATCTGGTGGGTCATCACTGTCTTTTGGGTCTTCGATTCCAAAACCTCCCAAAAACAAAATTATGAATTTATGATTACGATCACAACTTCCATTCGAGCACTACAACAGGAGAATTCTGAATTCCAGTTCTTGGCAAGATTCAGTTCCTTCCTAAATATGTGAGCCCCTACGATCTTAACAATCTTTCATTTTCCATCGAACTCGGAAGAACACATTCGTATTTTACTGCTTTTCTTTCTCAAAATATCTGGGGTTTCCTTTAATTGGGTGTTAAATGTTCGTGATTCTAAACCGAACTCTGAAATCCGGTTGTGTCGATTCATGCTAAAAGGTCAATCTTCTGGATAAACTCGGACTTTAAGGGGAATTCCGAGTCGGGTTTTTGAATTTTTTGAGTTTCTAGCGAATTTTTGAGTGAGTTTTTGTTTAATTTCTTCAGAAGGGAAACAATTTCGGGTTCTTAGAAGCTACTTCTTATAATGTAATTATAGTCAATTTGATACTCAATTGGGCTCAACCTACAATTGTAATTAATATTCGTATCATTTCGCGGGTTTTTTTTTCCTTCCTATCGTAGTAAAAGTTGGTAATTGGTTGTTTGGTTGTTGTTAGTTTGGTAAAAAACAAAGAAGTTGTGTGCAAAAACAAGCAACAAACAACACTTCACATCAATGATAATGTCATCAATCTTTTAATTAGGCTTTATAGTATTACTTAAAGAAAAGAATCTGATATGATGTTTGCAATTCTTGTTGTTCTACCAAATATAAATCGAAACCCTTTTCATTCTTTCTTTGTGTGATTCTTTTAGTATTTTCTTTAAAGAAAAAAGTCATGAGATTTTTGGGTCTTGTGGGGAACTCTTTTGGGTGCTCAGCCTCTGGTGAGAGGCTTGTTTCAGCTGCAAGAGATGGTGATTTTCAAGAAGCCAAAGCTTTATTAGAATATAACCCAAGACTTGCTAAATATTCCACTTTTGGAGGTCGAAATTCACCCCTTCATCATGCTTCAGCTCAAGGTCATCATGAGGTATACTTTTATCGTATCAATTTATCAATCTTAAATGTTAATATGCTTTTATAAAGATCCAATTTAAAGATCACGTTGCTCTGTTTTGTTTGATTTTAGATTGTCTCACTTTTGATCGAATCAGAGGTGGATATTAATCTCAGAAATTATCGTGGGCAGGTTAGGAAAGTATAAGTATATAACATTCATGATCATCTTATATTAAATTATGTTGCAATATCTTATTAAATTGTGTTATCTGCTTTTGTTGAATAGACTGCTTTGATGCAAGCTTGTCAATATGGTCATTGGGAGGTTGTGATGACCCTTGTTCTTTACAAAGCCAATGTATGATTTATATACACTATGGTATTTATATAGAAATTAACAGAAAAAACAATTATTATTTTGGTAATTTTATGGTTTAACCACTTATACTTTATCTTTTTCCAAATCAAAGCATATAAGTTTTAGACATTTTTCCAATTTAAACGTTTTCATATGTTTGATCAAAATGTTTAATATGAAAGACAAAATTGCAAGAATGGTCCCTATGGTTAGGTCGAAATTGCCACTTTGGGCCAAACAGGTTTGGACTAGCACTCATGGTCCAAAGGTTTTCATTTTCTTGTCACTTTGGTCCAATTTACTTTAAATTTTTTAATAATGACCATTTTGCCATTTGTTTTTACTTTTTCAGTTTTTTTTATTTATTCAAATACTTTTATAATTAAAAGAAAATTAAAAAAGAAAAAATCTCTCTCTCTCTCTCTCTCTCTCTCTCTCTCTCTCTCTCTCTCTCTCTCTCTCTCTCTCTCTCTCTCTCTCTCTCTCTCTCTCTCTCTAACAAAATGGAAACTTTTGTTTTAATACCAAGAACTCAATCCACCACCATCATCTTCTTCAAAACCCAACTCCACCCTTTTCCTTTTTCACCCATCAGTCTTCTCCCCTAGCCCAAACATCTCCGTCGAGCTCCACCATCCACGAGACCAGAGCGCCGGGAAAAACAGATCGGTGGTTTGATTACCACCAACATCTTCGACCTCAGATACACCGGAAAATCCAAGTTTCAAGCCCGTTTTTGTGTTGTGGTTTTTATCGGTCTTTTATGTCAGCTTCCCTCCAGTTCAGATCTTCAATACATTGTGTGTGTGTGTGTTTGCTCTGGTGTGTGTGACTCTCCAGTTCAGATTTTCAATAGTAGTACCAGCTCTATACGGGTACTGTTCATCGTCTTCTCTACCTTCTCATCTCCTTTTGTAATCAGTATCTTCTGCTTCGTGGAACTAGGTTTATTGGCTTCCCAAAATAGAGGATGGAAAATATGATTTTTGAACAGATCTGGGATGTTCATGGCGGCTAGGGTTTCTTGGTGGTGATGCGTCGTGTCCGCTAGGGCTTGCTTTAACATCTGATTTTTGCATCTAGTTTTGAAAACTGATTTGTGAATGTTCTTGGATAAATTAGTGCTTTTGTAATATGATTTTGAATGCTTTGTCTGCTTTAAAATCGATGAACATTCAAAGATAGATTGTTGATTTCTAATTTGATTTTGGTTATCAATGCTTAATATTTGATGATTCATAGCTGACCAACTTTTCTTTTACAAAAAGATAAAACAAGAAATAAAATGATTTCTAATTTTTTATTCTTTTATAATGGTAGAATCTGATGGTGGTGGTGACAGGAGGTGGTGATGGTAGCTGTAAGTGGTGGTTCTGGAAAGAACAATGGAGGGTGATGATTTAGATGCTCGGAGTAGATGCAGAGAGCTTCAGGTTCTAATGGAAAGAGAGAGAGAGAGAGAGAGAGAGAGAGAGAGAGATTTTCTTTTAATTATAAAAGTATTTTAATAAATAAAAAAAAGTAAAAACAAAAGGCAAAATGGTCATTATTAAAAAATTTAAAGTAAATTGGACCGAAGTGGCAAGAAAATGAAAACCTTTGGACCATAAGTGCTAGTCCAAACCTGTTTTGCCCAAAGTGGCAATTTCGACCTAACCACAGGGACCATTCTTGCAATTTTGTCAATATGAAAAATTACAGGTGAAACCGATATAAAAAATTACCGATATTTGATATACTAAAATGGGTTAATCTAAAAAAATACCTTATATTTTGTATTTTTTCCGGATTAAACCTCAAATTTATTTTTTGCTTGAAAAAGACCTTGTATTTTTTCATTTTTCTGAAAAAGCCTCAAACTTTGTATTTTTTTCTGAAAAAAACCTTCAATCTGCTAAATGCTTCCAAATAAACTCTCAACTTTTTTAGTATTTCTCGAAAAAACCCTCATATTTTACAATTTTTTTTGGCAAAAAATGACTAAAAGGGCCAAATCGAGAAAAAAAAAATACAAGGTCCAGGCAAAAACTAAATTTGAGGTTTAAACCGGAAAAAACACAAAATATAAGGTTTTTTTTTTTTTAATTTGAGATTAACCCTACAAAAATTAACTTATAACAGATCAAAATGGTTAATTTGGAAAATTACTAATGAAACCTGATATAATTAAGGTCAAAATGGTCAATTTAGTAGTTAAAGTTAAACTACAAAACTTCCCAAAATATAATGTTTTTCTTTTTTTCGTTAATTTGCCCTATTTTTTACTGCGTTCTTTTCTTATAGCGATAGTAATGGAATCAAAATCGTAAAAACTTTCTAGATTCACAAAACGGATCATCTAAATGGAAGCACTGCATTGCATTTAGCTGCTCTCAATGGACACTCACGTTGCATACGGATCCTCCTTGCTGATTATATCCCTAGCATTTCTAAATTTTATAAACTTATAAAGAAAAGATCAAGAATCCAAGAATTTGTCTCTGAATCCAATGAAGGGTATGATTCAAGAAATCATATGGGTTTTTACTTTTTTTATATGGGGTTTGATAAAAACTTAAACTTTATTCACAGAAACTCACTTTATGAGATAATCAATAAACCTGCTGATGGAGGTGTAACTGCTCTTCATATGGCTGCACTAAATGGACATGTTGACAGTTTGCATTTACTACTTGACTTAGGGGCTTCAGTGAATGAAGTCACTGTGGAAGATGGAACTACAATCGACTTAATTGGTAAGTTTAAGTTTATACCCTTTTTTATATGATTTATGAAATATGAGTCCCAAATATTGTGAGTTAAGTTTTTGTTACAATTAGAATCAATTTTTTTTTTAATGATCTTAGGTGTTGGAAGTACGCCTTTACATTATGCTACGTATGGTGGAAATCCACAATGTTGTCAAGTAAGTTGATTTTGTTAGTATTTTTGAATTTAATGTGTTTTTTTCTCGATGTTTTAGCTGATATATCGTTGTGTTTTTGTTATGTTTTAGATTTTGATAGATAGGGGTGCGAGTTTAAGCGCTGAAAATGCTAATGGGTATGAGTTTTATCTACCAATTTCGTGTTTTTTTTATGAGTTATAACACTTTTCGTTTTGTCGACTTATCTGTTATAGAATCGGTAATTATTGGACTAATTTTATTATTCTATCTTTGTATATTGTAAAAGATGGAGTCCTTTAACAATTGCTCGATCATGGCATAGAGATTGGCTCGAACAAATTCTTACTATACCACAAGAACAATCATCTACTCCTCCTTCTCCATACTTGTGTCTCCCACTTATGAGTGTCATCAAAATTGCTAGGTAAGCATCTTCTTAATTTAGTTAGAATATAAACAAGTTTCAAAATTTGTCTATTTTGACTTGAAAAAGTCAACCTCGACTTGTTTCTTTTCATTTTCACATGAGCAAACAATATGGATAGAATATATTTACAAATTATACACCGATATCTTAAAGGGTCTATGATTCTCTATCAAATTCTTGACCTTTTTGAAAGAATTCATTCCAATTCGGAAAATTTTCTTACTTTGACTTGAAAAGTCAACCTTCAAAGTTTTGATTTTTTACGTCTGCAGAGAGTGTGGATGGACGGGTGATTCGGCTTCGAATTATGCCGATCAATGTGCTGTTTGTTTGGAAAACAAATGCACAGTTGCAGCATCAGGTACACCTGATCTTGATAAAACTTCGAATTATTCAAATGAAAGATTACATATTTACATAGCTTCAACGTCTTCTTTATAGGTTGTTTACATGAACTCTGCACTCAATGTGCTCTATACATCTGTTCCACCAGCAACACCGCAATTTCACCCACCGGACCACCAGGTTCAATCCCGTGCCCGCTCTGCCGCCATGGAATCGTCTCCTACAAGAAGCTCACAACCACAAAACCACTCCCCCAAACGTTGAAATCGACCTCATCCCTCTCATGCTGCTCGTGTTCTTCAATGGCGGAGACCGATTATGGAATTGCAATTGAAACGACTCCCTTATACAACCCCAAACCCGATTCCCGATCCTTTTTGAGTTCCCAAAAGTTCCCATCGTTGAAACTATTAAACCCTAATCTGTGTATGCGAGGTTCCGACGTAATCCCGTCACTGGTTAATCGGTCGGCAGAGCGTCCAAGCTTCCGAGCTCAAATGGCGAGGTATTCGAGGTCGAGTTTTCGAGGGTCGTATTCGTATTCGAAAGGTAGATTATGGTTGTGTTCTTTGAATCAATCGGTGGAAACTCCCACTGATTACTCGAGGGAAAGGTGAGAAGAACATTGGAGATATGATTTTTGCTTCGGAGCTAATGTCTTAATGATGCTTTTGTATATATACCCCATATTTGCCACAAACAGTTTTTACTGTATTGTTTTGTAAATGATAAAGAGTGGTGAGAAGAAAGATTTGTTTGAACTTTGAAGTTTTAACCATAGAGTGTATAAAAATTGGAAAAATCTCAAAATTACCATATGATTATGATTATAAATAAAATATAAAGAAATGGTCTTAAGTTTTATCCATTTCTCAAAATTAATATGTTATTTTGGATTTCAATTATGTAATAGCTATGTCTTTTACTTTTTATTAATACCAAATATCTTTTAACAAATTCGTTTAACTCATTTAAATCCGAAACGTTACTATCAAAGTATCAATGACATTTTATACCTTGTAACATAATCAATTTTGATTTAACTTGTTTAACATTTTACCTAATTTCAATAGAAGACAATGATTTTCTAAAATTTTTGGATTAAATCATTAAATTTGGATAATTTTCTTAATATTCCGCTATACTTTATTTTTCAATCAGAAATTTAAAACCAAAATACCCTTTTTTTTGTCAAAATAAAACTATTCAGAAACAAAATTGACTTGTTTTGAAACCTATTTCGGGGTTATTTTTTTAAAATGACTCTTCACGTCTATAATGGACAATTTTTTTTGTAATTATACCATAAAAAGTATATTACTATTGATTTTAGTTTTTATAATAAAAAGAATCAAGTAGTCAACCATAAAAAAGCATAAAAAAAATAAAACTTGGAATTATGATTTTAACTTCAATATGAACGACACCAAAACTAAGATAAACAACTATCCTGGAAGTTGGTTTATAAATGAATAAATATCTCGACACATAATGTTTTAACAATAAATAAAATAAAAAATACCACAACTTATTATAAGTACGTTTTTACATTTTGTTGTTAGCTATTAAATATTTAGTTGATTATAAAAAACATACTATATTTTTGCAATACAGATTACCATTTATTTATAGTTTTTTTTTATATTAATGAGTTGAGATTACCATTTATCTTGCATTATTGAGAAAAACTTGCTACATTTTACGGTTATTAGCAACATCCATGGGCCTCATTGTATTACTATAACAATCATAAACCATACACAAACAAAAAATTACATTACATTAAAATAATCAGAAGTTCTTAGAATTTACATCAGAACATAAAATTATTACATTTATGAATTATAAAAAATAAAACAAAAGACAAGCTCAGGAGGAATAGCCAAGATACAGAAGTCAGATGTATTAGATCGGTCAGAGACAAAAATATCAAAGTAAAAGGGGTTGAAAAGTGTGGAGAAGCCACAAATAAAACAAAAAAAGTCTTGCAAGGTCAAGAAAAAAAAACTATAGATTCAGAAATAAGAAAATGTTTTAGTAAAAGAAATCTAAATTAAAAAATGAAAAACAAAATCAGTAAAGCTCAGTCGGGATAACGTCAGGTGACATTTTACACCCCAATTTGTTTGATGTTCCACTTTGAAAGCATTGTACGGTGGCGACAGTGATATGAGGCCGGTGAACATGGATGCATGCTTGTTGATTGTGGTGGTGACGGGAAGGATGAAATGACTATCATTTCTTTAACGGCGACGGTGGTTGTGAGGGTGGTTGGTGGTGGTGTGATTGTGAAGTGATGGAAAGAGGCAAACTGAGATGCCATTTGAAGAGACTGTCGAGAGTGGCATGCAAATATATATAAATCATTAGAATAAGAGCTTGCAATAAATGAGTGTCTTTGAATCTAAAATGTTAATGAGAAAACTTTTGGTCCATATGTTTTAACTTTTAACATTTTACTCCCTTGTGAATTAGTCATTGGTTAGGCATGTTTCTTTTGCTTGTAGAAATATTTGTCTTATTCACCTAATTATCTTTGAAAAGTTATTAGTTGATGTTTGAGATAAATATAATGATGTTTTTAGTTTTAAATATCGACAATATGGTGTTTACAACGTTCTATTTAGAAGATATTAATAAAGATTTTTTTTAGAAAAAATGACATACAAAATATTTGCATGGTTAATGTTTTAGTATCATTTTATATAGAATGGAAAACATACAATGTGAGGCACATTTTGGTTGGAGATTGTGAAAGATGAGTAAGTTTTTAGTTTGGGTTGTTGATTTTGTAATTAGTTTTGTCCATTTATCAAATTTTAAAAATAATTAATATGTCATATATATTACAAAAATATATTAATATATAAATTTTATTTTATTTCATTCAATAAGTTATTATAAATTTTAGAAGGCTTCCGACTTGTTTTCGTTTTAGTTTTTATTGTCATAAAAAAGATACGCTTGTGAAATTTTAACATGTGCCGACTTCATTTTAATTTTTTAATTCATAAGTGATAACTAGTGCACCATTTTAAGATGATATTCTATTTCTAGTTAGTTTTTTTTTTTTACATAATTAAATTTAAGCATTATAGTTTAAATTAATTCTTTATGAATATATTGATCCGATTTGATTCCCAAGAGCTTCCAGTATCCATAAAAAAAAGGAAAAAAATGATAGGTAGGTTAGGTGCATGAAGTTGTAAATAGTTGGAAGGAGTAAAAGTACAAAAAAGCAAACCAAAGGGCAGTAAAGTGAAAATGTACAGAGAGAGAAAGTGGGTGCAATGTGACGGAACAAAAACAATCACTGCTCACACATCTTTTTACTTCTGATATACGTCTACCATAGAAAAGAATAAAGCTTTCTCTTCCATTTGGGGGAATTAATTTATTTTACTTCTATCGTTATTATTTATACTTTTAAATAAAACCGAATCATGTTATTTCTATTGTTTTTAAAATAATGTATTATAAGTTTATCACTAGGCCAATCTATTATAATTGGAAAAAATCTACAAAAAAACAAACTAAATTATATTAAAACCGTTATAACCCAAATTTGTATTGATAATACTAAAACAAAACAAAAATCGGCAAACAAAATAGGAAATCATTAATTTGTTTGAACTTTAGTATTAGGCTGCTGCTACTCGTGCAGTAGTAATTGTATTAACAATATATATCCATTTAAGGAAACCTTTAAAACTTTTCGTGAAATTTTGTTTAACATGTTTTTAGACATTTTTTTTGTAACAATCGTAACCACACACAAGACAATTTTTTTGATCGAAAGAAAATCTCAGGCTCCTTTAGGGTGTTTTATCTCATAAACCAAGACAATATATGTGTGTTTTTTTCATTACCAAGACCATCTTCAATAAATCCACAAAACTAGTGTTTTAGTGTGAAAATATATTTCAACAGACCAATAAACTCAATACAAAAATTGATGGTGTCCTCTTTAAGTCTTTATATTTGGTATAATACTATTAATCACCCCAAAATACTTTTTGAATTGTTTAATATTATTTTGGTTAGTTTTTATAACTTTTATAATTTTAATAATTGTTATAGTTTATAATATAATAATAAAATATATTTTTATGGAAATTTTTAGTATATGGTCATAGTAGAAAATTGTTTTGATGTTAAAAATAAATCAATTTAATGTTTTGATGTTAAAAATAAATCAATTTAACGTTTTTACAACTAATTTGTTGATATGGCTATCTACTTACATTAAATATCTATAGTTTTTTATAAATGTGTTCGGTAAAAGTAAACTAACTGATAGTTGGTAGCTGGAAGCTGTAATTTTTATATGAATGTTTTACAAAAAAAAACTGAAAACTTTTGAAATATATAAATATCGTAAAAATAATAATTTTTAATATATATATATATATATATATATATATATATATATATATATATATATATATATATAGGATGAGGTTCAATAGAGAACCATAATTAACCAAAGAACCAATCTTTTTTTCAACTTTTAAAACTTATTTTTTATCAAAAAAAAAAAAACTAAAAATACAGAAATTCATAACTTTTTATCCTTTTCCCAATGATATCAAATTCGATTTTTTTTTTTTACGTCAAATTCACAATGTGAATCTTTGAAAATTCACAATGTGAATCCGGATTCACACAGTGAATCCGAAAAATATTTTTCACATTCATAATGTTAATATATGAATGTAGATATTTTTAGATTTTTTTTTCGATAAATAATAAGCTCTACAAATTGAAAAAAAGATTTGGTTCCTTGAAGAACCAATAATTATGGTTCTCTATTGAACTTTTTCATATATATATATATATATATATATATATATATATATATATATATATATATATATATATATATATATATATATATGTGTGTGTGTGTGTGTGTGAGGGCAATTATGTAATTTGATTAAAAAAGCTCAACATCACTTTTTTAAATGTTATATAAATATTTTTAGATTTGAAGTTTTTTTTAACTTAAAAACTAAACGTATGTACTCCCAGATAAAGATTTTGTTTAATTCGAGTTTTTTTTGTTAAAAATTAAAAAGTCAAAGCTTTCAAACCTTCGTTGACAAACACGCCTTGTATATTATTAGACAAGAGGGAGTGGTGCGGTCTAGGGAGCGCTCCCTCCTGCCACATCATCATGCACACCGCCCCCTGGGTGCGGTCTAGGTGCCGTCTCGGCCGCACTGCGGCCCTCCAGAGGTGCACTCCTCTTTCTCTCTCTCCTCTTTTACTTGCTCTCTCACCCCTTTCTCAACCAATCATCTTTCTTTCTTTTTTTCTTTTATTTTCTCTCTCCTAACCATTTTCCCACTCCCCCATTGCGGTTTCAAAATGATGAAATAAGAAAAAATATGAGTCGGTGTCTACGTGGCATAGGAGTGAGTGCGGTTTCAGTGGCACCACTCACTCCAGCTTTACTTTAAAAATATCATGCGAACCCTTTAACCTATTTTAAGAATATGTCATTCGTTTTCATTTCCAAACAATGGGTTGGGCCACCGTTATTTTATTTTTGGAACTGGAATGCTATATTAAACAAAAATAGATAGGCCTCCCATGCAAGACGCTAAAGGAGGAACAACAAAGAAAACAACAAGAAGGTCACAAAAAATCAAAAGAAAACTAACACCACCTAGACCAATTACATACCATTTTTTTCTGAATTTAAACCAACCAAAAACATTAGAAATGATATTTTTCGACGTCAAAGTAAGGGAGGGGAGCCATGTTAAACACCTTCTCGTTTCTCGCCTTCCAAACACACTAGATAAATTCATAAATAACGCCAAGCAACAAATTGCATTTCTTTGGGAGAACCCCATCAATATGCAAAATCCATCAACTCATAAGTACTCGAGATGCTCCTCGGTAACACCAAGATAGAATCAACTCCAAAACCTTTGACGAAAAAGGCAACCTGCAAAAATATAAAATATGGTTTGCACTTTCCGCACTAGAATCGCATAAAGAACAAGAGGTTGAAGCAATATCCTCCCCACGTATTTGAAGCGCCACAGCAGAAGGAAAGTATGCAACGTCCCAAAAATACTTGAAGAAAAAATTCATTTTCAAACCACCAAAAACCATACAATCATTTGTTCAAACACCAACCAATGTATAAGTAAGTCAAATAGATAACGCGAAAATAAGCTTCATGAGATGCAATGCGATTAGGTCGGGCCCTTCCCTTTGGAACCAGAAGTACCTGAAACATTTAAACACAAAACCGTAAGCACAAACCTTAGTGAGTCATCCAAAATACCACATACCATACATATAATAGGTCTAAATCAACCCTAAGTGAAAACTAACGGCCAAATCATACTCTGACATTCACTCGCTGCCATGGGCCAGATCATGGTCTTTCGTCATAATGCCAATGGCCAAATCTTGGTCCTACACACAAATTTCTAAGGCCAGATCCTGGTCTTCCATACAATGCAAGGGCCAGATCCTAGTCTTTCATATAAATGTCATGGGCCAAATCCTGGTCTTCCATGCAAGTATCACAAAGATAACTAGCACCGTACATAGTATAGTGAGAAGACTTACCTCACAAACGCAATCGACAACTAACAAGCTCACACAGTCGAAAAGCGGGTGCTACACACCTCCTAATGAATCATATAAGTTAAACTCTTAGTCTACCTTCTAAAACTCACAATATAACCAAAAGTCAACTAGGTCAAAAAGTCAACGATCAATGGTCAGAGTCAACTTCAGAAGGCCACCACGCTGTGGCCTACCCTTGGTCACGTCGTGGTTATTCAACCCAATCGAGAACAGTTCAACTTCATGTTTTGGCAAACATGCCACCACATTATTGAAGCATCTAAACAAAATAGTCGTGAAATCCATTTTCTCCACGTCGTGGCAGGCATCATGCCACGACGTGGTTTCTGACTGAAACACTAATTTTATTAAGCTCTTAAACGGGTAAACCTCTTCTGCTCAAACTTTGCATAGGGCTTCTAGGGACTCCAAGTTCTTATAAAAATTCAAACTTTATAGACATGCACGACCCATGCATGTCCCTCACTCAAACTAGGTCAAATGGTAAGAAAAATGACCTAAAACTCATGCAAAGCTTACAAATCACATCTAATTTCTAGATCCAGAAGATATTAGGCTCCAGGGTCCTTGGTGCACCATAAAGTTGCAAACTTTATCTCATTTCATCATTCAAACTTCATATACAGACCAAAACATGCTAAGAAAGCTAGATCTACAAGAAAGGAATCATAAAAATGGGAACTTAAGGGCTCACAAATACTCAAGAAGATGCACAAAAGGAGAAAGGTGGCTTGATAGCTGGATTCAATCACAAGGGACTCCTTCTTCTTCCTTTGAAGGTCACAAAAACACCAAAGATGATCTTAAAACTTCCAAGGGGCTAGGGTGATGGAGATTCAGGCTAATCAATTTAGATATTATAAGCGTTAAAAATAACTTTTTGATAGAATCTTATTTAGGATAGATAATCTTAGCAAAAGTTATAGTGTATGTAACAAGGATTTCGTACATACAGAGAACGCTCAAATCTGACTTCGTGAGAGGAAATTATGTTTTTTCTAATATTTCAGCGTAGCAGTATACGGCTCAAAAACCGAAATTGAAATCGGTCGATTGTTAGGAAAAAATATAAACGAGAATTGAAGATCTCGCCAATACCTATCCGTCGATATAAAGACAGTCGAGAACGAATATCATATGAGAGAGTTAAAAAATTTTAACGGACTTTAACAGTCTAATCATTTTAAAAATATAACATTAAAAATAAAGTCAAAATTAGCCGACGGAGTCTAAATGGAAGTTGTAAATATCGTCGGTAGTTATGTGTGGATATAAAACCCGTTAAAAACGGAGCTCATATGAGCAAGTTATGATTTTTCTAAGAAAACAGGAAATTTCACGCGTAGCCGCGCACACAGACAAGATGCACGACACGCATCTGACATCCACCCAAATATCGATATGTGGCACCACTCAGAGAACGTCACGTCAGCACCCCGACCATTTGCGCGACACACCCCGATAGAGTGTGCGACGTGTATATCTTTTTTTTGCTATAAATACCCGCCTTCGTATATGCTTCTCATATCCTACCTCTATAGCTCAATCCCTCACGTTATCCCTGCATTAGATCCAAATTTCCTTAGTTTCTAGTATACCAGTGAAGCCCTGCGACCCCTAAATTCCGTACAAGTAGTAACCTTCGAGTAAAATCTCTGTCAATGCAATTTCCTGACTTTTGTCTAGGGAATCTCTGTAAGTAAAAATACACTCTATATTATTTTAGTGTGATTTATATTTAAATTCACAATTGTTGTTATGAATTTATAAATAAATTATGTCAGTAAATCCAACGTCATATTACTGACTGGTCTACTTTCGGGGATAATGTCTAGGCTAGATTTAGTGAGGTGTTTAAAGTGGGATTTCCAAACAGTATACTCTGTATACTAAACGGACCTTACATTCGATATGATCTTACTTGGTTGTTCCTCACTTGATATATCTTGATGTAGACATTAGGATTTGTGAGGAATCTAAACAATCATTAGGCGCCGAAAATATTAGACTATGTGACAACCCAGGAAATACGTCATCAACCGCCGTTAACATTTAACGATAGGTAGTAAGAATGTAATAAGGAAAACCTTGTAACCATCGATATATTTTAATATATTCGAAATTTTCATCCTTATTTACGTCAACCTTTAGGCTCAAAAATAAGTGCGCAAAAAGTCGCGTCACGTTGAGGGCATGTTAGCATAGTTAGAATCCTTAAGCTACTGCAATTCCAGAAATATAAATTTCGTGAGAATCCGACACAATATGTGTAAGATATAACATTTATGGTAAATATATATCCACCGTAATTAAAAAGTTACAATGACGAAAACTACAAGGATATTGGTTGACTGTTGGAAAAAGTCACTAGCTAGACAGTCGTAGTACTACTTAAAGTAAGGAGTATGAGGCAAGGAACGCCTAAAACGGAGATCATGTGTAAGAGTTATGATTTTTATAAGATTATAACGATAATAAAATCGAAAGTCAAAACTAGACAAAACGACCAAAAGGAAAGTTGTAGAGAATGACGACACCTACACGGATATATAAAAGCCGTTGAGAACAGAGTTCGTATGTGAGAGTTACGGAAATTCAAAGTTGAATTTTTGCCGTCACGCACACTCATGCGCAATGCGCCGCGCACACTGACACCCGATTGCGTCGAGATACAGGATGGCGTGGTATACTGAGATGAAGACACGTGGCACAATCGTACGGTTCGCGTGCATTTGCATGACACGCAATGCGTGACGCGCGCTCCAAACTTGATATAAATAGCAGGTCTCGGCAGCACATTTCTCCTCATCCCACTCTTTGGTTCTCTCTCTAATTGTATCGTGTGTTATCATCTCGATTGCGTCTCGAAGTGCTAACTTGTGGGTTTAACCTTACACCAACGTTTTCAAACTCAGAGGTGAGTTCACGACCCCATTTTTCCAACTCGTTTCGAGCGGAGAGGGGGGGGGGGAGAATACATGTCTAAAATACAACTTTACATAGTTATCGCTAAGTATAGTTAGATAATTATGCCCATAACATTAGGATAATAATATGTCCGGTAGTTACTCTGCCCAAACTCTTTAGCTAATATTATGCCTAGTTGTAATGTCGAACAACTATGATAAATAAGATCATACCTAGTTGTCATGCTGGCCAGTTGCCAGGAAACACTGAAACTAGTTATGATAGCCACCTTTGGATAAGCTTAGTACCTAGTGTTACTCTTCCCAAATTCTCGGCTACGCTGAAACTCGTTATGTGTGTGTGTGTGTGTGTGTTAATATATCCCTCCAGGAATACGTCGAAGATAACGGGACGATTATATATGGACGAACTAGCTAACGGTCGCTACTCAACTTAAGTGCTAGGCTCGGTGTAACGCCCGTAGATCCGGGCTAGTCAATCTGGAGATAATAGGGGTCGACACGACGTTTCGACAAAATATTATTTAGAATAAATAATCTTAACCAAGTTGTAGAATATGTCTCAAGGGTTCCGTACATATAAAGAACGCCGAAATTCGAGTTATAACAAAGAAGTTATGACTCGTCGAAGATTCGCGACGGAACCGGCACGACACCGGGAAGCGTAAATAGTGAATTTACGATAGAGCGACTTTTAGCCTTAGCGACCTAAACGAAAGTCGTAGAATACGTTAAACCGAGAGCGTCCATAAAAAGAACGCCCAAATCTGACTTCGTATGAGGAAGTTATGATTTTTCGAAGTTTCGGCTTAGCGGTATACAACCTGAAGTTCGAATATTAGATCGAACGGTTTTTAGCCGACAAAACCAAAACGAGAATCGAAGATCTCGTTAATAGTAGCGTAACGATAAAAAGACAGATGAAAACGGACATCGGATGAAGAAGTTATGAATTTTTAACGGACCAACCCTGTCCCGGCCTGTTAAAAATATAACTTTTAAAATAGAGTGAAAATTAGCCGATTGAGTCTAAACGAAAGTTGCAGAGTACATTCCCACCTACGCGTGGATATAAAGAACGTCGAAAACGGAGCTCGTACGAGGAAGATACGAATTTTAAAAGTTAAGGGGGCAATTTGCAAAGCTGATGCATGGATTGATGACGTTGCGTAAGTCCTAGCCGTCCGATGAGCTCGCTCCGGATTGTGACATGCCACCCCTCGCATTACGCCCAGCGTCCAAGATCTCGTACGCGCAGCGTACAACTGGTCTCCTCGGCCCAGAAGCGAACACGTCGCACCACCGAGCCTTCGCCACCTGTCGTCCCTATCCGAAGTTACGCCCCGCGTAACCTGTTGAACGCGCAGCGTAGTCCGACCTGCTGACCCTATAAATACCATGCGAATTCTCCCGGATTTCTCACACATTTCTCCACTCTTTCTCTCACTACTTTCTCTCTCTAGGGTTTCTAACCCCCCTAAAGCCGAGGTGAACCCCTAGCACCCGAAGGAAGCCCCGAGGCTCCCGGAGTCCCGAGAAAAAGGGTCTTTCGGTTTGAAAACGCTGCTCCAAGCGAAACCCGATTTTCTATAAAACCTGCTGTAAGTGAGCTACGCCTACGTTATTTTTAATATAGCTTTTATTTAATTATAGAAATATTATTAGGACTTTAAAATAATTATTTGGGCTATTATTATGAGTTATATAGGGTGTTGTTTAACGCTTATATAATAATAATAATAATAGCTAGACTATTAATTAGTCACGGTTAACGTTAGACTAAACCCTAGTGGTATTGATACTAGGTTTTGTCAAGGGAAAATTGTTTTGAGATAACGAAGCGCTGTCCGAGTTCCGAGTCACCACCTTTCAAGTGAGTGCATACTTACTTTCATCTTACACATAGATATGAAGTATTTTATATAAATTACGTGCTATGTGTGCATATTTTCTGTATACTTGCTATCTATGCTGGATGAATGATTTTATACATGTTTTAAATGATTTAAACTGTATACGTATTTTATATCTACAAATATGTTGGGTGAAACATGGGTAGATGAATGATGAGAGATGAAAGATGATGTGAGTGAACATTGGCAGCTATAGAGTTGGTGCCTAAATAATATCGGCAGTTATGAACTTAGTACCTGATAGATAAACGTTGGTAGCTATGGACTTAGTACCTGATAAACGTTGGTAGCTATGGACTTAGTACGTATTAGATGAACACTGGTAGCTATGGATTTAGTACCCGATGAATTGAACTTTTGCAGCTATGAAATTAGTGCATTGGAAGCTATGGACTTAGTGTCAGCCTTATAACCCTGGAAGCAAGGGACTTCAGAATAAACGAATAGATGACTCTTGGGGTAGACCCTTGAGAGTAAGGAAGATAATGAGGATGGGTAAATGGGGTTGATTGTTTGTTGTTTGAACATAATAATTATATTATTGTGGGTTGAAAACCCTATGTACTCACCAGGTTTCCCAACCTGACCCACTCAAGCTTATTTGTATCACAGGTGTCGATACGAAGCTACTTTACACTGAGAGATTTAAAAGAGATGTAGATCACTAGTGTAAATAATGTAAGTTTTGTTTATGCTTATGTTTCTGTATTGACAATGACATCCCAATGTTTTGAAAATGAATAAAAATACATTTCCACGGAAATGCTTTGATAACCTATCTATCATGTTTTCTGGGAACAAATTCCGCAACATTTTTATTAAAAGAGGTACTCTGATTTTTATAAAGCATAAACAAAATCGGTCTTTTCTGGCCGTGAAAATGGGGATGTCACAGTTGGTATCAGAGCATTAGTTTAAGCGAACTAGGAATTTGTAGGAAATTTCTAGACTTAAACTTAGAATGCTAAGTGATGATCGTGAGGAGTGTGTCTAATAAAATTTAGGTAATACACCTGAATAGACACAAGCACTAGCTTATTTTAGGAAAGGTGCCTAAAATGCTTTTACGTGCTATATACTATTATTTGTTCGGATCTATGGTCTATTGCCTACCGGATCTGGAAACCTTATGTGTTTAGGATTCTAAACGTACGACTACGATATTAGAACTAGCATATAAACGTTTAGGAGTGATAAGGATTATTTAAAAGTCAATCCTAAATTAAGATCTAGATTCACCTTATTCGGTGTATAGAACAAAATGGCAAGAACCCGCAGTGGAGATGGGGATGCAAATTGGAATAGGAATCAACCCCCGGTGATTCAGCAAATACCTGTTGTAGTAGAAGTTGCACCCGAGCCAATCACAATGGCTGGAGTACAAGCCATGATTCAAGCTATGTTAGCTGAACAAAGGGAAGAAATGAGGCGGATGTTGAATAGGGACGAACCTACCATGCCCATGGAGCAACCTGAGCTGATTCCCGAGCAATCGGAGGAAGGGAACTATAGCCGCCAAACGAGTCAAGTTGAGACTCAAGGAGAACGAATGAATGGCCCGGAAAAAGGAAACAACAAGGATGGGCAAATGTATAAGAATTTCTTGGGTGCCAAGCCACCAAGTCTTTCTGGAAGCCCAAAGCCGGTCGAGATTATGGATTGGATCTCCGAGATGGAGATGGTGTTTAAGAGCTGCAGCTGTAGCGAGAAACAGAAGACTGTCTTCGCAGTAAGACAACTGAAAACTGGAGTCTTGAGCTGGTGGAAGCTATTGGCAGATACGATGCCACGAGGAGAAGCCCTAAAGATGTCATGGGAAGAGTTCTTGGAACAGTTGAAAATGCAGTACTGCTCAGAGATAGATCTGATAGACCTAAACAACGAGTTTCAGAACCTGAAGAAAGGGAAGATGAGTGTTGATGAGTATGCCACCGCATTCACCGAGAGGATGAAGCTATTTCCCTACTTGGTTCCTACTGAACTCTCCAAGATTGATAGGTTTGCTAACGGACTGCCCATAGACTTTGGCCCAATGGTCAAAATGGCAACTACTTTGAAAACAACCGTTAGAGCAGCTAAGAACGTAGAGACCCAGATAAGAGAAAAAGGTCTAGAAAAAGATAAGGCAGGAGAAAAGCGGAAGTTTGAAGGATCTTCAAGGTCCAATAAGGAGAGCAAATTATCAAAGCCTGGAGAAGGAGAAAGAGGTGAAGCGAGATGGTGTGATAAATGCAAGAAGAAGCATTGTGGGAAATGCAACGAAGAAGTGACTTGTTACAAGTGTGGAAGGACTGGTCACTATTCCAAGGATTGTACACATAATGATAAGGTATGCTACGGATGTGGAGGCAAGGGGCACCTGTCTAGAAATTGTCCAAAGAAAAACGAAGCAGCAAGACCAGAAGCACCACCAAGGCTAAGGGCATTCCACATGATCCTCGACGAAGCAGAAAACAACGCGAGGAATCAAGGATGAGGACTTCATATATGAAAATAGAGTTATGCAGTAGCCATAGTATCGTATAATGTAACTTGTTAGAGGCATAGTCTAGGGTGAACTTGAACACCTATGTAATAGTTTCAAGAAATAATAAAGCCTTCGTTTTGTTATCTGATGTGTTAAACTGTTATGTGATTTTCTTGGTGACTTGGAGACTGTGAGACAATACTTGGGACGAGTATGAGTAGGTGTGAAAGGTAGTAGATGCATATACTACCGGAAGCACAGGACTCACGCTTGGATCAGGGAAAGTCACAAGGTTACCAAGGCACTAGTAATTGATTATGTTTTGTTCATGTGTGTCATTACCATCGTTTCGGTAATGACTAAGAAGATGATTGTTATTCCGACCCTGATGGTCATATCAAATCAAGTCTGACTAAGATGAATATGTTACGTGGTTCAAAATACCAAGATCGATGTAGCATCTGACTTAAGTCAGAGGATTAAAGTGAAAGATAATCGAAGCGATCAATAGAAGTATCGCAACCATTGATAAGATAAGGAGCTTGTAGCTAGATGTGATACATGCTAAAATGTGATTATATCACGTTAGAACATGAAGGAAGGTATAGTCTGTTCTGGAATTTGACTCTAAAAGACCTGAGTCTAAGCATTACAACATACGATGAGAGGTCAATAGAACATGATCCATCAGTCTATTGTGGAAATCAAAGGACTTGTCTTAAGTGCATTAAGAAGAAGAAGGAGTCTCCAGTAAGGATTGAGATTGTGACTTGAAGATCATAAATTGGAGTCCAACGTGAGATAGGGAGCGGGTCCAAGATCGGGCACCGCCTGCAGTCAGGAAGTCTTAGAGTTAGATACTCGTTCGAAGAAACAAAGAGGTTATGATTATTACTTAGGATGAAGAGGTAACGTATGGAGTCATCATGTGAGCCCTGTTTCGTTGATGATCCCAGGACGTAATCATCCTAAGGGGGAGATAATTGTAACGCCCGTAGATCCGGGCTAGTCAATCTGGAGATAATAGGGGTCGACAACGATTTTTCGACAAAATATTATATAGAATAAATAATCTTAACCAAGTTGTAGAATATGTCTCAAGGGTTCCGTACATATAAAGAACGCCGAAATCCGAGTTATAACGAAGTAGTTATGACCCGTCGAAGTTTCGCGACGGAACCGGCACGGCACCGGGAAGCGTAAATAGTGAATTTACGATAGAGCGACTTTTAGCCTTAGCGACCTAAACGAAAGTCGTAGAATACGTTAAACCGAGAGCGTCCATAAAAAGAACGCCCAAATCTGACTTCGTATGAGGAAGTTATGATTTTTCGAAGTTTCGGCTTAGCGGTATACAGCCCGAAGTTCGAATATTAGATCGAACGGTTTTTAGCCGACAAAACCTAAACGAGAATCGAAGATCTCTTTAATAGTAGCATAACGATAAAAAGACAGATGAAAACGGACATCGGATGAAGAAGTTATGAATTTTTAACGGACCAACCCTGTCCCGGCCTGTTAAAAATATAACTTTTAAAATAGAGTGAAAATTAGCCGACGGATTCAAAACGAAAGTTGTAGAGTACGTTCCCGCTTACGCGTGGATATACAGAACGTCAAAAACGGAGCTCGTACGAGGAAGATACGAATTTTAGAAGTTAAGGGGGCAATTTGCGAAGTTGATGCATGGATTGATGACATGGCGTAAGTCCCAGCCGTCCGATGAGCTCGCTCCGGATTGTGACACGCCACCCCTCGCATTACGCCCAACGTCCAAGATCTCGTACGTGCAGCGTATAGCTGGTCTCCTCAGCCCAGAAGCGAACACGTCGTACCACCGAGCCTTCGCCACCTGTCGTCCCTATCCGAAGTTACGCCCCGCGTAACCTGCTGAACGCGCAGCGTGGTCCGAGCTGCTGACCCTATAAATACCATGCGAATTCTCCCGGATTTCTCACACATTTCTCCACTCTTTCTCTCACTACTTTCTCTCTCTAGGGTTTCTAACCACCACCCTAAAGCGTAGGTGAACCCCTAGCACCCGAAGGAAGCCCCGAGGCTCCCGGAGTCCCGAGAAAAAGGGTCTTTCGGTTTGGAAACGCTGCTCCAAGCGAAGCCCGGTTTTCTATAAAACCCGCTGTAAGTGAGCTACGCCTACGCTATTTTTAATATAGCTTTTATTTAATTATAGAAATATTATTAGGACTTTAAAATAATTATTTGGACGATTATTATGAGTTATATAGGGTGTTGTTTAATGCTTATATAATAATAATAATAGCTAGACTATTAATTAGTCACGGTTAACGTTAGACTAAACCATAGTGGTATTGATACTAGGTTTTGTCAAGGGAAAATTGTTTTGAGATAACGAAGCGCTGTCCGAGTTCCGAGTCACCACCTTTCAAGTGAGTGCATAGTTACTTTCATCTTACACATAGATATGAAGTATTTTATATAAATTACGTGTT
The DNA here is from genome assembly GCF_052849685.1 of Lactuca virosa. NCBI lineage: Eukaryota > Viridiplantae > Streptophyta > Magnoliopsida > Asterales > Asteraceae > Lactuca > Lactuca virosa. Next base: position 150,337,100 of record NC_136433.1, read on the forward strand.
ATGTGTGCATATTGTCTGTATACTTGCTATCTATGCTGGATGAATGATTTTATACATGTTTTAAATGATTTAAACAGTATACGTATTTTATATCTACAAATATGTTGGGTGAAATATGGGTAGATGAATGATGAGAGATGAAAGATGATGTGAGTGAACATTGGCAGCTATAGACTTGGTGCCTAAATAATATCGGCAGTTATGAACTTAGTACCTGATAGGTAAACGTTCGTAGCTATGGACTTAGTACCTGATAAACGTTGGTAGCTATGGACTTAGTACCTATTAGATGAACATTGGTAGCTATGGATTTAGTACCCGATGAATGAACTTTTGCAGCTATGGAATTAGTGCATTGGAAGCTATGGACTTAGTGCCGGCCTTATAACCCTGGAAGCAAGGGACTTCGGAATAAACGAATAGATGACTCTTGGGGTAGACCCTTGAGAGTAAGGAAGATAATGAGAATGGGTAAATGGGGTTGATTTTTTGTTGTTTGAACATAATAATTATATTATTATGGGTTGAAAACCCTATGTACTCACCAGGTTTCCCAACCTGACCCACTCAAGCTTATTTGTATCACAGGTGTTGATACGAAGCTACTTTACACTGAGAGATTTAAAAGAGATGTAGATCACTAGTGTAAATAATGTAAGTGCTGTTTATGCTTATGTTTCTATATTGACAATGACATCCCAATGTTTTGAAAATGAATAAAAATACATTTCCTCGGAAATGCTTTGATAACCTATCTATCATGTTTTCTGGGAACAAATTCCGCAACATTTTTATTAAAAGAGGTACTCTGATTTTTATAAAGCATAAACAAAATCGGTCTTTTTTTGCCGTGAAAAAAGGGGATGTCACACTCGGGCCCTCGCCGTCGCGGCCTCGTACTTTAGGCCCTGACGTTCTAGTGCCAAGGTCCAGCTCAGAACAATTGGCCCTAGTCTATAACAGGCCAAAGCAGTATCAACCATTCCGCACAGCGACACGTGTGGCACTCAGAGCGCTACTCTTCGGTGGTTGCACCAATAGCATATAACCGCTAGTGGAGCACGATCCGCCAATAGGACGCCTCCACGTCCTGTCGGCCTAGATAAGACAAAAAGTACTATCGGGGACATGCTCCCATGATGACAGGTATAAAAGAAGCCCTTCTTCTCTAGAAGAAGGGTCGTCTCTGTCTCTATCTCAAACTAAACCCTAATTCTCTCATACAACTACCGACTAGACCGTCGGAGTCTCGTTCCGAGACCCCTTCCCGGACGACGACTAACGTCATCTCTTACTTTGCTGTGATTCTCAGGCTTAACTCAGGCGAAACCACCACAAACGACGTTAAGCTCGAAGACATATCACAATATTTGGTGCCATCTGGGCATGTATTCAGAGTTACACAACCTTAAAACGACCCTAGACGGCGACAATGAGAGGAAAGGCACCTGCGGTGTCCGGCGGAGTGGGGGGAACGAGCCTACTCAGATCAATGTCGTCGCTCAATGGCACACAACCATCTGCCTCAGATGGACAAGCCACCACCCACACGCCAGAAACAAAGATGTCGGGTCCAATAACGGGAACCACATCAGCAACAATAGCCGCCCTATGGTGGCCATCACCCATCACAACAGAGCAACCAGTTACAACCGCGACTGCAAAACCTTAGTCGACAACGAATTAGCAGTTGCAACCGCTGACCTAGCAGTCCCTACTGTCAACTCAGCAGTCGTAATTGGCGGTTTCTTAGCCACAATCGTTACTACAGCAGGTGGGGACGAATACTTGGTCCCCAGGGACCATACTGTCCTCCACACAATACCCAATGCCATGCTATTAGTTCTCCCTATTCGCAGGAATGTCGCATATCTCGTTTTTCGCTCAACAACCTCCGATGTTCAACCCTTATTTCCAGCAGTCGCATAGATCCAACAACCAAACACCGTCATTGCAAGAGTCTAACCCTCACTTGTCATCGACGCAGCCGCTCAACACCTTCGCTTAATAACCTCAGGGGTCAATTCCAAACATACTCAAGCAGCCAGAGCAAAGCTCACAACTGAAACAGAGCACGCAATCAAGCTCCCAACGACAACCATACATCTCACAAGCAACAATGTACAATCAAGCATACGGGAACCCGTATTACGCTCAACAGTTTACGATGTACGGTGGTTTTCCATACTCTCGCATGGAAAACATGATGAGAAGCACCAGTTCTTCCTTTTGACAGGAGCTCTTACAGTATGAGATCCCACACTCGGCAATGATACTAAATATCCCCAAGTATGACAGAACAACTGACTCCGATGAGCACATGTCACCTATATGTGGACGATGACATCACTGAGGATGGACCCACAGTTTATGTGTACGTATTTCCCTGTTACATTATCTGAAAATGCCAGAAAGTGGTTCAAGGCGTTGGGATCGGGCAGCATCGCGAGTTTTGAATAGTTAAGATACCTTTTCCTCAACAACTTCATGCAACTAAGGAAATGGAAGGGAGATGCAAACTCCATAATGGAACGCAAGCAAAAAGAAGGAGAGTCGATACGGGCATATTACGATAGATTCATGCTGGTGACACTCAATTTCCCGGGCTAGGAAGAGTTCCTTGTAACTGGGGCCTTCGCCCAAGGTCTATTCCCTCAACATTTGTCAAAGAAGATGCAGGGGACGATACCTCAGTCGAGAGACGAGCTCAAATACAGAGTCGAGAAATACCTCCGATAGATCGAAGGTGAGGAACAGAAGGAAGCCAACCTAAAGGCTGTCGCAAACATATATATCAAGCAAGAAGAAGAAAACTCCGACGTAAGCCCGAATCACCGAGACTACCATGACAGAAGCCACGACAAGCACAACCAACACTCAAGACACCCATCTTGCAGATTTCTCCCTTTTGGCAAAGATGAGCCCCGGAGCCACCGAGCTGAGGTGCATGCAGTTGAGGAAACACCTCCAAAGGTGGACAAAGAGAAAGGGAAATATTCTGAGTACCACAAGAGCAAAACCCACGATAACGGCGAGTGCACAGTTATGAGGAAGGAAATGGATGAAAAACACCTAACGGGCGACCTAACGGAAATTGTAAAGGACTTGAGGTCCAAGTTCAACGCTGACTAGAGGAATACCCAAGATCGGTAAGATGCCGGTAAACGCCAAGTTAAGGAGGAGATCCTTACCATCACAAGGTTCCGTAAGAGGAGTGGGTGCTGTGAAACAGATGCCGACATTGAGGTACTCCCAAAAACATCCTCAATATTAGCTTTTCGTCGGAGGACCCGAGGATGCCAGTCTAGAACCCTAGGGATCCACTCTTGATAACAGCCCACATACGTCAGATACAAATCATTCGTGTCTACATAGACAGCGGCAACGGTACCAACATCCTTTACGAGAACTGTTTCTAACTAGTACTGGCCTCCTAGAAGGAAAACTTAATGCTTCTAACCGCCGGTCCCCTATAGTGTTTACAAGACACAGTATGTGGCCGCTAGGAATGATACATTTCCTTATTACTATAACCAATCATGACGGGAGAGACAGGGTTACATGTGTGATAAAGTTGTCAGTAGTACGCTCCCCGACAGTTCATGACATCCTGCTCAGGCGGCCAACGTTTTTCCGATTACGAGCCATACCATCGACGATCCACGACATCGTGAAATTTAGCACGAAAAATGGATCGGCCACTATCTTTTCCTTTAGCTCATGCACACACCATTACCTTCAAGCCCTCATTGGCCAAGGGTTACCGCGAACCCTAATCGAAGAACAAAAAGGGGAGCAAGCAGGAGAGGAGAGCAAGACAACAAAACCCGAAGTCGTAAGGCCAGTAGGTGCAAGCACCCATGGGAATCGAGCACCTCTAACAGGGTCACAAGAAAACATGGCAAGCCACAACAAAAGCACATTGATTACCTTGAATTGAATGAGACAGTTCTACCTCATGACACCACGAGAAGGCAGACGACGCCAAGTCCAGGTGAGTTCATTATAAAAGGGAGGAAGGGACAACCTTCGGTTGACCAAGTAGAAATCACTCTGAATCAGAGAAAGATTCGAGATCCCCTCAAAGAGAACGAAACAAAAGACAAAGAAGGACTTGGAAAAGGCCTCTGCGAGGCACGAGAAGCTGGAGTAGAACTCTCTCTAACCCTTGATGAGTCGCTATCTACCACCATCAGGGTTAGAGACCAAAAGGGACCAAAATACCAAAACACAGAGCAAGAATTTACACAATCCAGCAGGGATCCAAAAGTTGAGCAGACCCCTCGAAAGAAAGTCGCAGACACCGACACCTCGAACAGGCTGCCGTTATCACCTTTCGACCACCAAATCAAGAAGGTACCAACTGAAGCTCTTTGGAGAAGAGATGTCGACACAAAACAGATCACCAACACCACGGATATCCCCAATCGACTCAAACATTCTCCAGATTACTTCTCGTGCGGCCCCTTTCCAAGCGACCTCCAGACGACAAGAGGTCCAACGCCAAAATCGAGCGACTTGCAATAGAGAAGGTACAGCCATGAAAAGAAAGGTATTCACCTGTATAAAAGATCGAACCCCTAGGAATCGCCATTGAGGAATACCCATAATACCATGTGCACATTCCTCCTCAAAGCCCACACACCATAACTCTGATCAGCAACCATCGGTCACCCGGTCAACAGGGTATCGACACCATGGGGCCATCCCCCGTCACCCCAGGAAGAGCCAGTTTACCTCGGTCACCCGTAACCGTTTCATTAGGCGGGTGAAAGGTAAGCATCCATCAGGATCGAAAAAAGGCTGGGTCCGAAAATCACAAGCAATGTCTCAGTTCCATCACCAGGCCCTAAGGCCAAACGTCGAATGTAAACCCTTCAATCCGATTCGAGGAGAAAAAACAATATCACCACTTGGGATTGCGAATAGGCTATTGCGAGCGCCAAACTTTGTTGTAACCATCAACAAAGAGAAGCGACGTCCAAACAAGAACATGATCAAGGGGAAACTGTTGGGTTTTGAGCATTCTAACACTCCTAAGTGTACATGCAACCCTAAATACCTTGGATCTATGTTTTCTCTATTATACATGCAAATGTGATTATCCAAGGTATTATCCTAACTAGCATATCAAAACATTGATACTAGGATACTAAAATAGATAGAATACATACCTTGTTATTGTTGCTTGACTCCATGAAGCTTGAGAGCCTAGTGCCCCAAGTGTGACACCTCAAATGGTTCACACAACATCATGAACTCTTGGAATAACCATGAGAAGAAGACATACATGTTCAAATTGGCTAGCCCTCTTACATATGTATATCTAGTGCCAATTTCTTGAACTAAAGGGGTTCTTATATAGTGTGGCTATTAGGGTTACACCATGTAACTCATGACTTTACCCATTCCTTATGCTCCATGGGTTTTAACCTCCATGGAGTATCCATGGATCACCACATGGGTTAAACCCAACATAAAGGAATCTTGGATCATAAGCCCACATATATAAGAATGAATGATTTACACAATCAATCCCCATATATTTAATTAGTCTCTTTTTGATCACTAAATTAAGTCCAAATTAATTCTTGATCAATACTAATTAAATAACATGATTTCATATTAATATATTAGAACTTATAATATATTAATATGTCACAAAATGTCTTTTCCTCATAAACGGTCTATCCAAATGTTCCGATGCCATGCAACCCAAATGGACCATGCCGAGTCGGGTCAGGTACATACCAATTATAGTTATGGACTTAGACACTAATCCAACAGTCTCCCACTTGGATAAGTCTAAAACTATTATTGCGTATGACTTCAGGAACCAACTGGCAATCGTAGCTCTCAAAAGCCGCTGTCGAACTCTGACCTTGTAGATGAACTCTGACCTTTGTCAATGACTTGTCCATTAGATAAGGGATCATATATTCCTCCATTCTAGATATCATATGGACTGAGACATGGATTATAATCATTCTCTCTGTCCATTTGTTGTTTCCCGATTTCCGATTTATGACGATTGACTAATTGAACAAATCAAATCAGTCCAGGCCCGGCCGAGCACTTACATTTGTCATCACCAAATCATCGAGGGGCCCACAGATATCGCTTTTGTCCCGAAGGTAAAAGGAATGGATAAACTTCGACTCATATGGCTTGTTCTACTACTTGTTGAATCATACACAAAGGCACGTTTTATAACACCGAGTTACCGAATGCGTTTTCGTGCAATCAATGTACAACCAACTCATAGTAACAACTCATATCTGTAGGTTTGAAGAATATAAGATATTATCGTCTCATGATCACTCGTGATAAAATCCATGAAGTGATTCCAATGAGTGCGGGTTGAATCCAATACTCAGAACTTATGAGCACTCATGAATGTTGTAGCAACTCTTGCTATGTCTAATGCACATTAGACAAATCATACAAGCCAAATTCATGACAGTCTTGATTCATATCTACTTCCAACATATGACCGACTGTAGATAGTTTGAATAACTTAGTCAATCAGGAAGAACGACCTAGTTATTCTGGAAGTCAAAACATGCAAAATGAAACACAATAATAATAGAATCTAATATGGTATCAAAACCTATGAACATAAATAAAACACCTTTTATTTATCACCATATGATTACACATTATTCATTGTATACTGTTTCAGCTATCAACTTTATTCTTGAATTTAAAACAATAGTTGTCCCATGCTCCAAGCATGTACACTATGTTTTCTAAACACTAGTCATGCCATACACCAAGTATGCATACTATGTTTGTCTATGATCTTCACTTTGTGAATTAGATCAATTGAACATAACTCCAATGATCCTCTTTCACAGTCCCAAATCCTTACTGCAAATGCAAGAATTCCAAATTCATGCCATTTACTGAAATCTGTTAGATTCTAAACTTATATGCATTGATCCTCCTGTAATGATTATGCACAGAGTCACAAGGACTTGACAACAAACATTACAGAGCATTCCAAGGAGATCAGCTCCTTGGAAATATCCTTTTTGCATTAAGTTTCCTAATCTTACACAGATTGAATAATTTCCAACTTTGAAACATTTCCATATTCCATTTTGACTATCACTTCTGAACAAGAGTTGCCTCCTTACAGATTATGTCAATATGGTCCTTCCAGAATTATCACTATACTTCCAACTGTCCTTGAGCAACCAATCTTTGGTAAACCTTAGATTGTCCTCGATAATTGCTTAATCCTTTTAGTCATATCCAGTTCTAGACCTTTTCCCTTCTTAATGCCCCAGGCATTTGGAAAATTTTAGAAAGGATGAATATAACACATGAAATCGATCCTATATCCGAAGCATATGGGACACGAGTCATGATGTCTCACATAAAGACTAAACCAGTCTTTTGCTATAACATTTCCATTTCTATTTGCCAAGTTCTCATAATTCAAATTATGAAAAGGGATGCCGTAATCATAATCGAATTTTAGAACGCAAATAATGGACCCATATATAGAATTTCCTTATGTTGAGCCATTCCAACATGAAATTCATATATATATCCTTGACTAAATACGACTTAAAACCTCAATCTAAGCTTTTAGAATTGAAATGAAGTATAATTTCCTCTCCCTTAATTATAGCAAAACAACTTTTTCAACCCCTGCAGCCTCACGAATTGAAACTTTTGTTTTCTATAATTAACATTGCTAACTTGCAATCTTTATCATAATTATCATGCTCCCACTAACATGATGATTATTAGCATAACACTCATGCTCCCACTAGCTTTGACATGTAATCAGAAATCAGCTGGACTTCTAGAAATCAATACTTTATTGACTTTCTTACCATAGTTCAGATTTCTGATACTAGATTGCTTTGATAAAACTTTATCAATATCATACACCTTATCTTAGATAGCTCACAGGTGTGTCTAAACAATTTTAAGAACTATGAAAAGGGATGCCGTAATCATAGTCTCGATTGTTTAGACCTTTACCACTTCTCACAAGTCCATGTTAGTGTGCCGGTTAACCACACACGCTCCACTAACGACTTTGAGAATGCAAATGTCACAATTGCTATCTAGCTAAAATCTACTTAGTGAAAGTGTTTCCTCACCATCATTTTCATGAATCGGAGAGAAACCTTATGACACTTAGATTTTATGGTGTATGAGTTCCTATCCATATGAATTTTGTCAAAACCATAATCATAAGACAAGGTTACTGACAAATCCACACTTATATGGATTAAACTTGTGCAATCTTAAATTCTTGCCATTTGGCAGCTCAAGGGCCTGCCATTGCTTCCAAGTAGCTGTGCAACCAATTGAGAACTCTCAGAACTCCTATGCAAAGCCAACTTGAATAGGCACAGACATGTCGACACGATAGGTTATAAACCTCAAGTCGTGTGCTAGTGAAGAACTTCAGGTTTTATTCTTGATTAGTTCTTGAGACTTTCAAGACCTTTAAGACTCCCACTGTCCTCTTGACATATAAGACTTTCTTGTCAGATATTCAAGAGATAGTGTGGATTCTAATCAGGACAAACACTTCACACAATTGGCCTTAGTTGGTCTTTGTTTTATCCAAAACATCACAACTTACCAATTCCAAATGTACAAGAGTAGAAAACTTTTACTCTTACATGTGACAAGTGTTTTAAATCTTCTTTAAGACATGTCACTCAAGTTACAATCTTAGAGTATAACTCTAAGAATTGTTTTTGGAACGAAGTATAAATCATCCTTCTTGATTTAACCACTTCAACAATTCATAGCTCCTCTTCTTAGTCATAAAAATGCACTAAGATTTCCTTAGAGAACTAATTGTGCCATGGTTTCTTAATCATTAAGATGATCACAAAAACTGATACTAAAGTACTCTCCCATCTTTTCAGATTTGAGAAACTTTTATCTTTCTGCCTAATTTGATTCTTCTTATTCGCTCTGCCATACATTGGATCTTTTCCAATGTTTCAGAACTACACTTAAGCTTGTAAGTGTAACCATATTTACTAAACTTTAGTAAATAATGACGAATAGTCTTAACGATCTTTTGTGGTGGACTAAATCAGTGCACAAGAATGTGTACTCGATCCCTTAGTCCGTTACTTGACTCACGCATCCATGTGAACAAGTAGTTAGTCTTAATTTTTCCAAAGATGAAAAATTCTCATCCATCATACTATACAACTTGCATGATTCCAAGTTTCGGTCCAATTGAAACTTGGGTGATGAGGATCTTTCCTTATTTGGTAAATTTAGACATTATCACAAATGAAAGAATGAATTTCATATTTCCACTCTTGCTATTAATGGAATCATATAAGCAACAATTTTTTCCTCAAATGCCATTGTAAGGATATTTTAAAATAAATAAACAAAATCATCATTTTTCCTTTTATTTTAAAAAACTTTTCGGAAAAACTATCCTTACAATGCAAAAGCACATGAAAACTTTGTTGTTATCTAATCCTATGCAATATATCATAACTCCTAAGATGTAGCTTAAGAATCCGATCTTCAAACTATGCGATAGAAATCCATCTACGCGATCAGATTCAGCATAATCTTTCTTTAAGTTTCTTCACTTTTTTCTTTGATTCTTAAAACATCAACATGTGACCCAGTCACATCATGTATCAAGAATCTCATAATAGAAACTTAGTAGAGTTAGATAGTGGACTTTACCTGAAGTAGAGTCAAACTTATTGACTTTAATATCCTTAGGTAAATTTGGCAGCTTCGCAACCAATGCCCCTTTCTTTGGCAATAGACCCTTGATAATGGGACTATCTCAGACTTAGCCGTTCTCTTTACCATTTGGTCAACCAAGTTGACTATGGCCGATCCCTTTCCATTGGGAAGAGAGAGCTTTACTGGATATCCAATGTCATCATTGTCAATGTCCATAAAGTTTTAGAAAGTTGATCTTAGCAAATAGATAAGGTCATTAAGGGTCTTGTCATAGTCTGTTTCATAGGAGTCCCAAAGGAACTCACTATGTGACTTAGAAAGTGATTGATCATCAGCTTCCTCTAGACTTTGACACCCAACTCTCCCGGCTTGTCAATATGTGACTACATCTCCAAGATGTGATCACACATAGACCTTTGCTTGCCAATAGGGCTTGAGTGACCTTAAACTTTTCAGGAACTTGTGGGTTAGGGAGAATAACTGGAGGAGGTGAAAGAAGTATGATTTCCATGGGACATCATCTTCATTTTAGGAAAACTTATTTCAAGAGATTTGGGAAGATCATCTTTTGGGAGATATTCAAGATAGTTGATTTAAAGTCCTTAATATAACACCCAATATGAAATATTAAGGCTAGGACCCAACAACCTATTTATAACTGGAAGAGGGATGCCGTAATCCAAGTTATAAAATAGTTGAAGGTAGGTAAATGACGATTTACCAATTTCCACCATGAAAAACGAAATATAATTAAGTTTTAATTGGATTTGAAACTCCTAGATCTTTTGAGATACATTGAACTTTCAATGGCATGTTTGAATCTCGATTGTGCCCTCTCAAGTTTGTGACTGGGATGCCGAGGATCACAAACAAGGTGTGAATAACCATACAAATTGACTTCGTACCCTCAATAATATTACCTAATCGATGTGCCGGTTAACCACACACGCTCCACCGATCTATAATAAAGTTAAGTTACCCTTTGCCACTCTTACTAGTCCATGTTAGTGTGCCGGTTAACCACACACGCTCCACTAACGACTTGGTAAGGTACAAAGTGTAATTTTATGGGCTAGCACCAAATTCACATTTTCCTAAGTAACTAAGATTGGGAATGTATAAGTGTTTAGTTACTTAGTATTTATCATTAATACTTTTATTGAAGGGAGAATTATAGTCCTTTCCTACCCGTTTGGCTAACGACCCTCCACCAGTCAAGGAAGCGGTGGGTGAGAGTGGACACCCATTAAACTGCCATTTTATAGGCAGTAACCTTATACCCCCCTTATAGACCGGCTTCGTGAATGAGGCCTACTAACGGTAAGATTGACTTTATCTTATACATATCTATTTAATTAAAATTATAATAATAGTATAAGGGTTTGAATTTTAACTTTTAAAATTCTAAGGGCTAACTTGGAATTAAAGTATTCATAAGTGAAACTTTTCAAATTCCAAAACTTGAGGGCAAGTTTTGAAACTATTCAAAACTAATTAATTCCATAACTTATGTGTTTAAATTAGTTTTAATTAAAAAACTCTTCAAGTTCCATAACTTGAGGACAAGTTATGGAAGACTTTAAACTAATAAAAAAAATGTAACTTTTCTTTATTTTGTAATTTATGGAATTAATTAAGGTTACACATTTTATTACTTAATGAAGTGACTCTTGAACCTCCATAACTTGAGGACAAGACTCTTCAATTTGTAACCATTGCCAACTTTTATGAGTCTTATGAAACTTAAATGTGACTTTTCATATAACTTGAGGACAAGTTACAAAAACACATTTTAGAATCAACTCTTAGATTAAAATGAATTGAAAACACATAATCAATTAACTTTTCTATTAATCTAAGCAACTCATAAGAACAAGATAATTCAAATCATACTTTTTCATGTAATTAGCCTAATCACTAAACTAATACAAAACATGAATCTATTGACAATTATCTTTGAAATTGGATTAGCATGAACATTACCACATCAAAAACAAGTTTATAAGTCCAAAAACAGTTTAGGGTAATGTTCCTAGTCCATTTCTAGCCAAAAACCTCGAAAATATGCTGTCTGGGGCTCCTACTCGTCGAGTGTATCAACCTACTCGCCGAGTAGGATGATTTTCTTCATGTACTCGGCGAGTTCATCAGTGGACTCGGCGAGTACAGTGCCCAGAATGCCCGAAATTCGACTTTTTCAGCATTTTTCAGCAATTTGCATCAAGTATAATTGAAAACAAACCAGTCTCTGATACCACTGTTGGGTTTTGAGCATTCTAACACTCCTAAGTGTACATGCAACCCTAAATACCTTGGATCTATGTTTTCTGTATTATACATGCAAATGTGATTATCCAAGGTATTATCCTAACTAGCATATCAAAACATTGATACTAGGATACTAAAATAGATAGAATACATACCTTGTTATTGTTGCTTGACTCCATGAAGCTTGAGAGCCTAGTGCCCCAAGTGTGACACCTCAAATGGTTCACACAACATCATGAACTCTTGGAATAACCATGAGAAGAAGACATACATGTTCAAATTGGCTAGCCCTCTTACATATGTATATCTAGTGCCAATTTCTTGAACTAAATGGGTTCTTATATAGTGTGGCTATTAGGGTTACACCATGTAACTCATGACTTTACCCATTCCTTATGCTCCATGGGTTTTAACCTCCATGGATCACCACATGGGTTAAACCCAACATAAAGGAATCTTGGATCATAAGCCCACATATATAAGAATGAATGATTTACACAATCAATCCCCATATATTTAATTAGTCTCTTTTTGATCACTAAATTAAGTCCAAATTAATTCTTGATCAATACTAATTAAATAACATGATTTCATATTAATATATTAGAACTTATAATATATTAATATGTCACAAAATGTCTTTTCCTCATAAACGGTCTATCCAAATGTTCCGATGCCATGCAACCCAAATGGACCATGCCGAGTCGGGTCAGGTACATACCAATTATAGTTATGGACTTAGACACTAATCCAACAGAAACATGAGACCGTTAGACTCAGTCAGGCTAGCTATAGGGAAAACACCAAAAATCACCACACTTGGTGTATGCGAGTGGAAAGCTCCCAGACAGAAGACTGGGCGCTAAAAAAGAATGGGTCTATTCGCGTACGCCCCCGGGGCCAGCTAAGCGCCACCAAGGAACATGCGAACAGGACCACCCAGACACACCAAGATGGAGTAGGCGTCCCAAAAGTTCAGAATGGGGGAGTCATCCTCTGGACTTGGAGTGTGTATAGTTTGCACCACCACCCCTAGAGCAAGGAAAAAGGCCCAGATAATGCACATCCGAGGCAAGGGAAATGCGATCAAACTCCGAATGGATAATCATACCCCAACAAGTTAGACCAAGAGTTAGGCCTTGGCTTATGCCATGATATAGTCACATCTCTTCCTTTGCTCACAAAGAAATGTAGTTATTTCTAAAAAAAATTATCAATAAAATGAAGGAAGTTGACTACCCCAAAAAAAACTATTATAATGTTTTTTACAACTCATGCTTGATACCATTCACATAAGAGGTTGTGCACGTTTACCAAAGGATAGCAAGGACTAATCATCCACGTCATTTGAACGAAACCGTTGTGAAAATGCAACCATAGGCTTCAAAGGCTCATAACCTTTCCCTAAAACATGTCAACTAAGCTGAAAAGGCCACAAGCCTCAATCATGACATGAACAAAGGCTTCAAAGGCTCATAACCTTTCCCTTAAAACAAACAATACCTAAGTCCTAAAAGCCTTGAGGTGACGACCTCGGTTTGACTTAGATAATTAAGGCCAGAGTACAACTCCCCAAGGCCCAGGACTTAAAGCAAAGTCCCAAAAGGGTGATCAGTAAACCCTAGTTAAAAAGAACACCCGAACAAAGAAAAATGGACAAAAAGCCCCAGTCTAGAAATAATGATCTATGACCCAAAGAAAGGACAAATTCCGAGCTCCGAGCATGAGCTCCCGGGATACACCAAAGGACCTTAAGAAAATATAAGTCCAAGATTCATAAGTTGGGCAAGTCCAGTAACACGTCTAGATCGCCAAACAACACAACCGCCCACCGAGCAGAAAAGACATAATCGTCTCGAGTCGACCCCCTAAGGCCAACACAAACCTGGGGGAAGAATCGTCTCAACAAAGAAAAATAAGGGCACATATTCACCAGTGGACAACATAAACCACCTGGGGATAGAAACAAAAGCATTGCATAAATATAAATAACCATGTTATTAAAGGATAAAAAAATCTTGTCTTGCCATACAACCCCCAGACTTGGAAGGACCGCGCAGGACCAAACAACAATTCAAAATATTATCTTTGAGACATCGTCTCAAGAACATCACAAGTTCAAACATTACTTCACATAAACAAACCAGGAAGAAGGGAGAATCACTTAACGAGAGTAGTGGAGGAAGATCCAACTTTGAGAGGGTTACCTTCAGGCGACTTTTCCTCGACGTCAGGGTCACGACAGAACTGACGAAGGCCCTCCAAGTTAAGTTCACCCAAATGAAGGAGGGAGGCCACGTCTGTTTCCATAAACGTCATCACAGAAGTATGCATGGATTGAGTCAATTTCACCAAGACACTTGGCTCCTGCGGATTGAATCTCCTGGAGGCCACATGTTCCTTCACCGCCTGCCTGTCTCCCTCCACACTAGCTGCGACACAAGCCACCTTCATACTCTGGACCCCAATTGAGAACTAAGGACTCTCAATGATTCAATCGACCACCTGAACTATACCCTCCCGGAGCAACCACACCATATCCCCCTCCACAGTCTTCCTCCTGGATTCCTCAACAGCCAGCTGTCCAGCCTGCTGCTTTACCTACTCTTCCAATAATCCTTTCTTCCCTACCAGAGTCTCCACTCGCTTTTCCAAATGCTCCACTGACCCATCCAAACTTGCAAAAGGTTCCTCCACAGACGCCTTCTGACCAGCCAAAAGGTCATAACGTTCATCAAATTTGAGCTTTTCCTCCTCCAGCCCCAACACTATCGTCCTTAGCTCATCCCGCTCGGCCCTAGCAGAGGCAAGCTCCGCTGAATATGAATTGACCTGACGAAGGTGCCGAGTGGCGGCCACCCAATAAGGAGCGACCTAATTCGCTGCATACCGGAGACTGGTGGACATGCGAGAGTTGGAGAGGAGCTCCAGAGCTTCAATTGTGGCCGGAGGGAAAGCATGACGACCCCACTCGTATGCAACAATATGTTGCATAAGAAGGGACTCTCGAGTGAGCCACCACTCCGGGATATAAACTCCAGGGACCGCCAGGGGCGAAGAAGAGGAACCTGCAATAACATTATCCTTTGCCGGAGGCAAAGCAAAATCAAAGGCAGTTTGAAACTCAACCTCAGGCTCCTTTCCTATAGCACCCTCACCAGGAACGATAGTATCCTCTGGCTCCTTCTTGGGCTCACGAGGTTGTTCATTTGCCTCTTCATCTGTTCTCTTCGACTATTTCGAAGTGTCATCATCGGGAATTTCCACCACCACGTGCGACTCCCCTAACAGGAAGTCAACGTTTTGCTTCTTATGAAAACGCCTGCCAACAATGTTGGCACGAACACCCTCAATAAGTGGGGATTCTAACCAAGCAACCACCACTTGATAGTCGAGCGACTCCCTCTTGTCGCCGCCTCCCTTGATGCCTCGTCCTTCAAATCAGGAGGCGGAGGATCGTCGTGAGAAACCCCTTCAATAAGTGCATCGACCAACTCCGGGCCAGCCTGCGCACCAGATCCTTGCGCCATAGCATCGCTAGAACTAGCAAGAGCTAGAGCACGATCAATGACGACCGGTGGAGGAAGTATCTCCACCAGATGCACTTCCCTATGCTGCAATTTGCCCTGGAACCTGCCCCGTAGGACCATCTCGAAAGGAACGATCCTGTGGCGACCTGTAACAAAAGGCAAATTACATATATAAGGCTCGGCAAAGCCTTCCCCTCACCTCACCAAGATTCATACAAAGGGGGGGGGGGGAGGGAAGAGATGCACACTCACCATCCTTCTCCGTGAAAAAATGGGGCATCATCCCACGTGACCTCCAGGAAACGCTCATCCTGACTGTGGCCAGCAGATAGTCCTCCCAATCCTCCCCATTAAACGAAATATTCCTCAGTGTCTGTGCCACTGTCTCGTTGGTCCCCTAGAGTTGGGGCGTCCGGTCATGAAAGTGGTTCTGCGAAGATAGCCAAAAACCAATGAATTTGCAGTTCACCCATAACCATTTGTTCTGCCAGTTCTTCCTTGGGGCTTTCTGGTTTATGACGAACGCACGAACGCCCTGCCGCTGAGAGAACATATGCACGCCAGATTGAGTAAAGGAGTTGAATAAGTACTTGAAAGCCCAAAATTGAGGGATTACGCCCAAAGCTCGACATGCCATCTCGAAACCAACTATTTTGTTAACAACGTTAGGAGTCATATCGTCAACAAAGAACCCATACTGACGCATGATCTCATCGAAAAAGTCAGTTGTCGGCAGCCGGAGACCCGCCTTGAAGATTTGGATTGGGACTTCAACCTTCCCTTCCGGCGGCCGAGAAATATGCACCCCCCTTCAAGGATATTGCACCTTGTGCTCAAGATGAAATCCAAATCGGGCCTGCAGGGACTCAAACTCTTTTGGTGTAGGTTCTATTATGGTGATCAGTGTCGCCATTGCTTACCGCTAACAGATGCAACACGAAAGAGAAAGGAAACGAAAAAAAAAAGTTGAAGAGTAGTAGAGCGAATAAAAGAAAACCGTCCCCGATAAGGGAAGCTTTAAATAAGAGGCATGAAATTCAAATGGTTGCAATGATGAAACCGTATGCGCAACCAACTCCGTTACATTAGTGGACGTCAAAGCCATCTCCGCCAAACACGTGTCTTGATCTAAGCTAGAACAACCCAGCCAGCCAAGGCTAACGTTGGCGTTTACTAGCCTAGGGGACTTGTTAACGTATCCCTCTAGGAATACGTGAAAGATAACGGGACGGTTATCTAAAGGACGACCTAGCTAACTGTCACTACTCAGCTTAAGTGCTAGGACCGGGCCTTCGCCCTTGCAGCCTCGTACTTAGGCCCCGACATTCTAGTGCCAAGGTCCAACTCAGACCAATTGGCCCCGGACTATAACAGGCCAAAACAGTACCAACTACTCCCCAGAGCGACAAGTGTAGCGCTTAGTGTGCTGCTCTTCGATGGTTCTGCACCAATAGCAGATAACCGCTAGTGGTGCACGATCCGCCAATAGGACGCCTCCACATCCTGTCAGCCTTGATAAGACAAAAAGTATTGTCGGGGACATGCTCCCATGAAGAAAGGTATACAAGAAGCCCTTCTTCTCCAGAAGAAGGAATCAGCTATCTCTCTATCTCAAACTAAACCCTAATTCTCTCATACAACTACTGACTAGACCGTCAGAGTTTCGTTCTGGGACCCCCTCCCGGACGACGACTAATGTCGCCTCTTTCTATGTTGTGATTCTCAGGCGAAACCACCACAGGCGGCGTTAAGCTAAAAGATATATCACTATATATATATATATATATATATATATATATATATATATATATATATATATATATATATACACCGTATAAACACAACGCGAATAATAAAACGACCGACCAGGGGAGGCCCCCACGACAAGAGTTAGATGAGATACGATTCATCAACACGCTGATTGATATTCAGCTAGCGCCTGACCTATAATCGTTAATTCTTAAATGATCGATAGAGATATGTATAGATCTATATAGGATTGACACTCCCACCTGTGTTTGCTAGCTACAACCCGACGGAAAGTCGAAGTAGACATAAGTTTCTTAACATAGTGACGTCCGATGAAGCGTCATAGTATTTCTTTCGGGATCAACAGTCGTAGCTCGATTAAAGGAGCTCATCGTAACTTTGTCAAACTAAAACTAACTATCATAAACTACTATTAAGAACAAATTAAGTAGAGATAGTACACACAAACTCTAGGAAGCAAGTTTAGGTCAACCAACATCTAACTATCTTTGACTACCAGTAGGAATCTACCTATGGAGGTAGTGATAGTACTCACAAACTCAAGGAAGTGAGTTTAGGATAAACAAAACAACTAAAATGCCCAAACAGTTTTATAACAATAAAACCTATGGACTCACCAACATTATGTTGACCTCTCAAACCACATGTATTCTTAGGAGAATGAGCATGTCTGAAGGAGAAGATAACCCCGGTGATGCAGCCGGGAACCTATGTGCTTTACTTTTGTACTTTGCTTTCGTAACCTACCTATACCTTGAACAATTATGTATTATCTTTTATTTAATAAATAAAAGGCTATGTTGTTTAGTACATCCTGTGTATTATTCAACGCATATATTGGCCTGAAATCCCAACATCCTAACATCGCACAGCCTGGCGCTTCCATCGCCTGCCAGGGGTGTGACAGATTGGTATCAGGGCTACAGATTATAGCGAACTAGTAATTCCTTAGGAAATACAACTATAATCTAGGACTACATTCTGATTAGGTTTAGCCCTCTAAGCCTAATAATAATTATTAATATTAATTACCCTACTTATTGACTACTTACGGGAAAGGTGTCTAGTTTGAACTATCGCTTGGGTTGTTGGATTTTAGAACGACTATATGCTAAAATGATCTTACCCTCCAGTACTTCTCATCTGACCTATCCTTACTTGATAGTCTTGGATTACAAAACCCTAAAATACACCCAACCCAACAAAGATTAAGACCAGTATAGATAAGCTCATATAAGTATATCTACTACCCAAGAATACGAACCCACGAAGTCGAAATTCAAGATTTTAGGTCAAAAACCATATTTAGAGTTGGTATAATACAACGGTCGTACCACGACTAGAACTAGAATGCACATCTAAGTTTTATTATGGTTCGATCGACGCACGATCGAACTCGGATACGGTGGTTGGAAATCTAAACGCTTGAGGACTTTTGGATTGGATGCTTAGGCGATAATTTTATACTTATAAGCTTTTATTAGAGACTTCTACATCTGGGGATGGCTAACTAAACGACATATACACTTGAGGAATTTCCGCCCTAGGAACCTCTAACTTTCGACATGGTGGGGGGACTTCCAAGTTTCGGGTACTATATGACTATATACTTATAATTCGATATTATATAGTATTTAATTTATCTTCACATCTCTCATAAACATCTTCCTATTTGATGTCTTATGCAGGTTTCCCAAGAGCATGGCGGGTGATGGATCGTTGAGGGAAGATTCCTCATTAGAGGAGGAGCGTACAGTACTAGATGACTCATTCGATACCCTGGAGGACGGTGATGAATCGGAGCCCAATTATACTCTCGTTACGTACCCATCAGAGCCAGCTCTTTCGCCATACTACACACTGACTGGGCTAGAGCTTCTCAGTTCCGAGTATGAGCCCGACGAGGATGAGGAGGACACTGCCACCTCACTAGAGACCTCACCACCCGCCCCACTCCTTCCCATTGGTCTTACAGGACATCCACATGTACTAGGGTAAAGAAGACCCAATGAAGGTTGTTGCTACCCCCTCAAGGAAGAGGGTTGCATCCCCACCAACATCACCACCGACAGTAAAGAAATACCACAGAGACATTGTTTGGATGCCCCCGATACGAGCATGGGCACATGAGGAGGCTATCGGCTCACGGTTAGAGGTGGGGGAGTTATCTACTGCACCTCCCCTACCCAGGATACTCCTGTGGAGTAGGCCATCTCTCTTCTGGTGCCCTGCACCGCCCATATCTCAGACCGTATTGGAGCGATGGACACTGAGCTCTTCTTGTTGACGATGGATTTGATGCAGCTCACAGAGAGGGTGCATTACTTGGAGGAGGAGAGAGACACGATAGAGATGAGGACCTTACTCGTGTAGGATCAGCTTCAGAATGCACAAGACAATGTCCAATTCCACCGTCAGGTGCTAGATGAGGTGATTAGCCACTTGGATCGATTAGAGCTCCAGGTGGAGAGGGTGGAGTCTCGAGTCTCTCTTTTTGATATTTGTCTAGAGTTTGTATATAGATAGTTAGTCCAACTGATGAAACTTCTTATAGTGTACTACGGTTTTTAGTTTCTTCTATTTTGACCCTAACATGGAAGCTAGGGGTGATATGGATACTTTACTTTTAGGTTAGGGTATTAGGAAAAGCCTACACACATATGTTTTGTAATCACATGGATTTTCTTACCCTAACCACACTCTGTTTCTATGATTGCGGCATGATATATATGATACATATTATACATACCTAGTTGCATAAAATATGTGTTGTTAATGTTGTTCCCATTAACATTAACACTAACACACCACAACCTAACCATGAGAGTCAAACTTACTAATTCTGACAAATTAACTCACGTCTCGACACTAACTTTAGGAATCTAGAAATGGCACCCCCGAGAATTACCAGATCTAGTCAAGGTATTCGAGCCGAACAGGATGCTCAGTTAACATAAAGTAACCCACCCGTAGACCATATGTCTATGGAGGCAATGGTCGAACGAAGAATAGCTGAGGCACTAGCCGCACTTGGAAATCACACAAACTCTAGAACGGGAGGAGAAGGCTCCCAAAGAAATGAGAAAGGTGCACCGATAGCATGCATCTACAAAGATTTCATGAAATGAAAACCCAATACATTCCATGGGAACGATGGAGTTTTTGGACTCACTATGTGGATCGAGAAGACAGAGTCTGTCTTCGAGATCAACTCATGTGCTGAGGAAAACAAGGTGAAGTTTGACGCCTGCACGTTTGCATATGCGGCTATGTCTTGGTGGAATGTCCACGTCAAGACTCTAGGTATTATCAATGCCAATGCTCTGTATTGGGAGCAATCGAAACAAATGCTCATCGAGGAGTACTATCCTCGGGAGGAGATGCAACAACTAGAGGAAGAAATGTCGAACTTAACCATGAGCGACGCCGACATCTTGACCTACACCAACAAGTTCAACGACTTTGCTACCCTTTGCCCAAACCTTGTGACCCTTGAGTACAAGAAAGTGGAAATGTACATTTGGGGATTGGTTCAACCCATCCAAGGGTTGGTCATGACCTCTCGACCATCGACATACGATAGTGCCAAAAGGCTGGCTTACAGCCTGACCAAACAAGAAATAAGACGAGGCACGTTCGTCTGGAAGGATGACATCACAAGGTCGAGGGAGAAAAAGTGCAAACCTAGGAACAGATTTAAGGGTACCTCCAAGAAAACTCCCAGCAAGAGAAAGGAGACAGTCAGTGCAATCACCATCAGTCAGGCCCCGACGGCAGTCACAGCCCCCGCATCTCAAGAACAATATTCGAGAAACCACCCGAAGTGCAGTTTGTGTCACTTCCACCACTCTGGAAACTTCATGAACTGTAACAGGTGCAATCATAGAGGGCATACCGAGAAATACTGCAGCCAGCCCACGACTACTCCTACTACGACAACCAACCAAGGCATGGCTTCTTTGCCAGATAATCGAGTTTTCTTTGAATGTGGGACAGCTGGGCACGTTAGAAGGAACTGCCCAAGGCTGAGGAACAAGGGAGAAAACACTAGAGGAAGAGCGTTTGTGATTGGCATGAAGGATTCCATTCAAGACCCCACCATTGTGACCGGTACATTTCCTGTTAACGGTTTATACGCATCTATACTCTTTGATTCCGATGCTGAAAGAAGTTTCATTACACCTAAGTTTAAAAAACTTTTAAGCCATAAGTCTAGGAAATTAGATGAGCCTTATATAGTAGAAATGACCATCGGTAGCTTCGATGTCATAATCGGCATGGATTGGTTATCGCCGCATTGAGCGGAAATCTTATGCTACAACAAGGCAGTATGACTACCCTTACCCGATGGGGAATCCTTAATAATATACGAAGATAATACATGCAAAGGCCTTAGGATCATCTCTTGAATGAAGGCACATAAATACCTTCACAAGAAATATCATGCTTTATTGGCCCATATTATGGATAAGAGGGGCGAGAAGAAGGAAATCAAGGACATAACCCAAGTATGTGATTTTCCCGATGTATTTTTGGAGGACTTGCTCGGACTACCACCAATTCGCGAATTTGAGTTTCGAATTGACCTAGTCCCAGGGGCAGCCCCAATGGAAAAATGACCTTACCGATTAGCCCCTTTGGAAATGCAAGAGTTATCCGGTCAACTCCAAGTGCTTTTGGATAAAGGATTTATAAGATCGAGTTTCTCACCTTAGCAAGGCTCGTTGCTAGTCATCAAAAACAAGGACGAAACCTTCTGAATGTGAATCGACTACTGAAAGATGAATAAGTTGTCGATCAAAAATATATATCCACTCCTAATGATTGACGATCTATTCGATTAACTAAAAGGATCCAACTTCTACTCGATGATTGATTTGAGGTCCAGATACCACCAACTTCGAGTGCAAGAAGAAGACATTCCGAAGACGAAACTCAAAACACGTTACAGGCACTACGAGTTCCCAGTTATTCCTTTTGGCTAAACTAATGCCCTAACAATCTTCATGGATCTAATGAACCGTATCTGTAAACCCTACCTTGACAAATCTATGCTCGTATTCATCGATGATATATTGATATACTCACAGACAGAGGTAGAACTCAGTCAACACCTTCGAATCAATTTGGAGTTGTTAAGGAAGGAGAAATTGTACGCAAAATTCTCGAAGTGTGGATTTTGGATCAGAGAAGTACATTTCCTAGGACACGCGGTCAGTGATAAAGGCATTCACGTAGATACTTACAAGATCAAAGCCATAAAGAATTGGGAAGCACCCACAACCGCCAATAGAGGTGCATCGATTTCTAGGATTGGCAGACTATTATAGGAGATTTATATAAAATTTCTCAAAAATAGCAAAACCTCTCACTACGCTTACACAGAAGGATACAAAGTTTGAATGGAAAGAACAAAATTAATCCGTGTTTCATAGGTTGGAACACATGTTGTGTAGTGCGCCAATTCTTTCACTTCCGGAAGGAACCGAAGATTTTGTTGTCTATTGCGACGCATCACATCAGGGCATGGGATGTATGCTCATGCAAAGAGACAAAGTAATCGCTTACGCCTCACGCAAACTCAAGACTCATGAGAATAATTACACCACCCATGACCTAGAATTGGGAGCTGTAACTTTTTCCTTAAAGATCTGACGACACTACTTGTATGGCACAAAGTGTGTCATATGCACGGACCACAAGAGTCTTCAGCACATATTCAACCAAAAAGAACTCAACATGAGGCAACGAAGATGGCTTGAGGTGCTAAACGACTATGAGTGTGAGATTTGATACCACTCGAGAAAAGCTAACGTAGTGGTTGATGCCCTAAGAAAAAAGGAACGAGTCAAACCTCGCAGAGTAAAAGCACTCACTCTAACAATCCAGTCAACCCTTCCTACCCAAATTTGAGAAGCCCAAGTATAGGCACTCAAGGAGGAAAACAAGGAAGGAGAATGCCTACGAGGCATGGAGAAACAATTCGAGTCCAAAGAAAACGAAACTTTGTGTTTCCTGGACCATATTTGGGTACCAAAATTTGGCGACATCAGGAGTCTGGTACTGGATGAAGCTCACAAGACAAGATACTTGGTTCAACTAGGATCTGATAAGATGTATCTTTACTTAAAGAAAAGGTACTGGTGGCCAAATTTGAAGGCAAAAATCGCCACCTACATGAGGAAATGATTGACATGCGCTAAGGTCAAGGCGGAAAACCAGAAACCATCGGGTCTACTACAACAACCCAAAATTCCCGAATGGAAATGGGAACAAGTTGCCACGGACTTCATCAAAAACTACCCAAGACGCCTAGCGGCTACGACATGATTTGGGTGGTAATCGATTGTAGGAAAAAATCTGCCCACTTCCTACCCATTAAGGAAACAAACAAAATGGAGAAGTTAGCCAGGACTTACGTTAAGGAAATTGCCCGGCTACACGGCGTACCAACATCAATCATATCAGATAGAGGCATCCAATTTACATCCCAATTATGGAAAACAATGTAGCGAGTATTAGGAACCTGACTCGATATGAATACCTCCTCTCACCCACAGTCAGATGGTCAAAGTGAAAGAACCATACAAACCTTGAAAGATATGCTCAGAGAATGTGTGATAGAATTTGCAGAGGCATTGGATATTCACCTACCATTGGTTGAATTGTCCTATAACAATAGTTATCACACGAGTATAAAGGTTGCACCATTTGAAGTTCTTTATGGGAGAAAGTTCCATTCAGCATTGTGTTGGGAAGAAGTCGGTGACAACCAACTAGACAAGAAACACGTAGGGAACACGTTTCTAATCGGACCTAAGATTATTCATGAGACAACCGAGAAGATTGTGAAAATCAAGGAACCGTTGAGAACAACTCGTGATCGTCAAAATAAATACACCGACTTTCTACAAAAACCACTTGAATTTCAAGTTGGAGATAAATTCATACTAAGGGTATCTCCTTGGAAAGGAGTTAAAAGATTTGGCAAGAGAGGCAAACTAAATTCATGATACATAGGACCTTTTGAGATCCTTGCCAAGATAGGTCTGGTAGCCTATCGACTCACTCCGTGCCAAGAGCTCAACAGCGTACACAACGTCTTCCACGTTTCAAACCTTAAGAAATATCTCTCTGAAGACACGCTAGTTGTCCCTCTCAATGAAATCCATATTAACACGAAACTCAATTTCGTCGAGGAGCCCGTCGAGATCATGGATCGCGAAGTCAAGAGGCTTAAGCAAAGCCTCATTCCCATAGTCAAGGTACGATGGAACTATAAGCGAGGGCTGGAGTACACATGGGAACAAGAAGATCAAATGAGGAGCAAGTATCCCCATTTATTTGAGAGCGCTCCAACTACACGCTAAATTTTGGGTTGAAAGTTCTTTTAACTGGGGGAGGATTTGACAACCCAGGAAATACATCACCAACCGTCGTTAACATTTAAAGATAGTACGTGAAAATGTAATAAGGATTACCTTGTAACCACCGATATATTTTAATATATTAGAAATTTTCATCCTTATTTACGTCAACCTTTAGGGTCAAAAATAAGTGCGCAAAAAGTCGTGTCACTTTGTGTCACACCCCCAAACCAGAATGGCGGAAACATTCAGGGGTGGATGACTTCACGTAGTATCATAACAGTTGAATATTTTTAAAGAAAGTAAACACAACCATCATAAATATAATTTAAAAGTTACATTGTTGAATACAATACATGTCTCAAGATAAATTACAATATGATGAGTTTAATAAGTTTTTAGACTGACGTCTTAGCGTCCCTTCTCCAAAAGCTGATGATTTACCTGTATTACTGAATCCCTGAGAAATACAAGTAGTTTTGAAAAAGTGTCAACAATTAAGTTGGTGAGTTCATAAGCGTTTTTGTTTAAGAATAGAATCCTTTTTGGTGTATAATAACCGAGTTTGTTCCTAGAAAATCCAATATTTTCCATATATGTGTGGTAGTTTGAAAAGGTTCCAAAGACTGAATGCATAAGTGTTTTCCATACTTGAAATAATATAAGTAGATTTATATAAGTATATATAATCACTAAGGCGTTTAACAGCCCTGTAAACCGAGATGTATTAATACCCCATGTGAGTTTTTATAACCGTGCTATTGACCCAGACTGCCTGTAACAACGTTCGTCAGACGTTGGAATGATATGACGTTTGTCACCCCAGACGTGCCGGTCTAACTGTAGCTAACAGTTTAGGTGCGGGATTGTCAGTCCCATATAGATCTATACACAAATATCACGCTCTCCCTACAAGAGATTATGGCTTATAAAACAGGACTTAATCTGGTAACTGAACGGTTCGATGAATTCAGATATCGCACAAAATTTGGTATCACAGGTTTACGTATGAAAAGTCCATTTTCCTTGTGAATATAAGTATTTCCTCTTTTGTTTATAGTATGTAAAAATATCATGAATATCTCGTAACTATACCTATTATAGTTTTAAAAAGGGTGTTCCGTTAGGATGAAAAACCTTGGTGTATTACCAACCTTGCATGA
This sequence comes from Lactuca virosa, assembly GCF_052849685.1. Lineage (NCBI taxonomy): Eukaryota > Viridiplantae > Streptophyta > Magnoliopsida > Asterales > Asteraceae > Lactuca > Lactuca virosa. The sequence continues at coordinate 150,362,900 of NC_136433.1, forward strand.
AAAGTAGTCTATAACGTTAGTAGTAACGTTATTTTATGTAATTAACGTTTATACATAAGATGTAGGTAAAACATTTGAACTTATATATATATATAATGATTTGTATTTTTAACATAAGTTTTTCTCGTGTTTCACTTGTATTCCCCCCCCCCCCCTAAAACATATAAAAGACATGAAAATATAGGGGTATGAACTCACCTCGAAAGTGTGGTGATTTGAAGAAAACTGGATTTTTCTCGGGCAGCACTTCGACCGGAAAGTGGTAAGTTTTTCGGGAATCTCGGAGCTTCGGACCTTCGTCGGAACTTGGATACGGAACCGGGGCGTCGGGATGGCTTCGGGAGGCTCGAGAGTGAAAAAGTGGGAGGGAAAATGGTGAATTAGCTACTTAAAATCGGAAGCCTCGCATCTTATTTATAGGGGGGCTGCCAGGCTTCGTACGCTGGGCGTACTCCGAAGTACGCGGGGGGTACCTCGTCCGCAGCTCGTACATTGGGCGTACCCTCGTACGCGAGGCGTACGTCAGCGATGACGTCATCGGTCGCCGGTCTTCGGATGGGACGGGAGTATAGGGGTGACGTGGCCGATCCGAGGCCTTGTATCGGGTACGCTGGGCGTACTCCGAAGTACGCAGGGCGTAACCCTTCAGATAAGCCTCGAAGTGTGTGCCCAAATCTTCTAAAATGCGTAACTTTCGCATACGAGCTCCGTTTTTGACGTTCTTTATATCCATGTGTAGGTGAGAATACACTCTACAACTCTTGTTTAGACTTCGTCGGCAAATTTTGACTTTATTTTTAATTATTGAATTTTTAATAGGCCGGGACAGGATAAGTCCGTTAAAAATTCATAACTTCTTCATCCGATGTCCATTTTCGTCTGTCTTTTTACCGTTGTACTACTATTGTTGAGATCTTCAATTCTCGTCTAGGTTGCGTCGGCTAAAAATCGTTCGATCCTTATTTCGAGTTTTTAGCTGCCTACTACTGTTCTGAAACTTAGAAAATCATAACTTCCTCATACGAAGTCAGTTTTGGACGTTCTTTTTATGTACTCTCACAGTTTGTTATTATCCACGACTTTCATTTAGATACTTAAGGCTAAAAAGTCTTTTATTGAAATTTCACTTTTTACGCTTGACAGTGTTTTACCGGTTTTGTCGCGGATCTTTGATTGGTCATAACTACTTCCGTTATAACTCGGATTTGAGTGTTCTTTATATTTCTGGAAACCTTGACACGATATCTAACATTTTATATATCCCAATTGAGACTTTATAACATTTTATTTTTGACGCTATTTTTATTATATCAGAAGTAGATTACAAATCTTTGACTTTTAGGTCATTACTTTGACTTGAAATATCGGGTTGTCACACTTTGAGGACATGTTAGCATAATTAGACTTCTTAAGCTACCAGGATTCCAGAAATATAAATTTCATGAGAATCCAACACGGTATCGGTGAGATATAGCATTTATGGTAAATATATATCCACCGTAATTAAAAAGTTACAACGACGAAAACTACAAGGAGATTGGTTGACTGTTGGAAAAAGTCACCAACTAGACAATCGTAGTACTACTTACAGTAGGGATTATGTGGCAAGGAATGCCTAAAACGGACATCACATGTAAGAGTTATGATTTTTATAAGATTATAACGGTAATAAAAACACGTCGAAAAACGAAAGTCAAAACTAGACAAAACAACCAAAAGGAAAGTTGTAGAGAATGACGACACCTACACGGATATATAAGAGTCGTTGAGAATGGAGTTCGTATGCGAGAGTCACGGAAATTAAAAGTTAAATTTTTACCGTGGAAGACTGAGATGAAGATGTTGGATTAGTGTCTAAGTCCATAACTATAATTGGTATGTACTTGACCCGACTCGGCATGGTCCATTTGGGTTGCATGGCATCAGAACATTTGGATAGACCGTTTGTGAGGAGAAGACATTTTGTGACATAGTAATATATTATAAGTTCTAATATATTAATATGAAATCATGTTATTTAATTAGTATTGATCGAGAATTAATTTGGACTTAATTTAGTGATCAAAAGGAGACTAATTAAATATATGGGGTTTGATTGTGTAAATCATTCATTCTTATATATGTGGGCTTATGATCCATGATTCCTTATGTTGGATTTAACCCATGTGCTGATCCATGGATACTCCATGGAGGTTAAAACCCATGGAGCATAAGGAATGGGTAAAGTCATGGGTTACATGGTGTAACCCTAATGTGCACACTATATAAGGACCCCTTTAGCTTAAGAAATTGGCACTAGTGATACATATATGAGGGCTAGCCGATTTGAGCATGAGTGTCATCTTCTCATGGTTATTCCATGTGTTGGTGATGTTGTGTTAACCATTTGAGGTGTCACACTTGGGGCACTAGGCTCTCGAGCTACATGGAGTCAAGCTACATCAACAAGGTATGTATTTCTATCTAGTTTATTACCCAAGTATCGATGTTTTTGTATGCTAGTTAGGGTAATACCTTGGAATATTCATATTTGCATGTATAATAGAGAAAACATAGATCCAAGGTATTTAGGGTTGCATGTACACTTAGGAGTGTTAGAATGCTCAAAACCCAACAGTGGTATCAGAGACAGGTTTGTTTTCTTGTTATACTTGCTAAAATTGCTGAAAATTCGAAGTTTTTTGCTGTCTGGACAGCAGACTCACCGAGTCCATAAAGGGACTCGACGAGTCCAAGGCAAAACTCGTCCAACTCGCCGAGTTGGTTCATGCACTCGACGAGTTGGAACCCCAGACAGCATATCTTCGACTGTTTTGGCTGGAATTGGACTAGGAACATTACCCTAAGCTGTTTTTCAACTTATAAACCTGTTTTTGATGTGGTAATGTTCATGCTAATCCAATTTCAAAGATAATTGTCAATAGATTCATGTTTTAAATTAGTTTTTTGGTTAGGCTAATTACATGAAAAAGTTTGATTAAATTATCTTGTTCTTATGAGTTGCTTAGATTAATAGAAAAGTTATGTGAAATTGTAGTTTTCAATCCATTTTAATCTAAGAGTTGATTCTAAAATGTGTTTTTGTAACGTGTCCTCAAGTTACATGAAAAGTCACATTTAAGAATCATAAAACTCATAAATATTTCATAAGTTATGAATAAAGGAAAAGTTACATTCTTTTAATAGTTTAAAGTCTTCCATAACGTGTCCTCAAGTTATGGAACTTGAAGAGTTTTTTTGTATTAAAACTACTTTAAACACATAAGTTATGGAATTGAATAGTTTTGAATAGTTTCAAAACTTGCCCTCAAGTTTTGGAATTTGAAATGTTTTCCCTTATGAATACTTTAATTCCAAGTTAAGCCCTTAGAATTTTAAAAGTTAAAATTCAACCCTTATACTTTATAATATTATAAGTTAATAATATGTATATGTATAAGAGCAAGTCAGTCTTACCGTTAGTAGGCCTCATTTACGAAGCCGGTCTATAAGGGGGGTATAAGGTTACTGCCTATAAAATGGCAGTTTAATGGGTGTAGACTCTCACCCACCGCTTCCTTGACTGGTGGAGGTTCGTTAGCCGAACGGGTAGGGCAAGGACTATAATTCTCCCTTCATTAAAAGTATTAATGATAAATACTAAGTAACTAAACACTTATAAATTCCCAATCTTAGTTACTTAGGAAAATGTGAATAAGGTGCTAACCCATGAAATTACACTTTGCACTTTGCTTAAGTCGGTTAGTGGAGCGCGTGTGGTTAACCGGCACACTAGCTTGATTTAACAAGGTAGGCAAAGGGTTTCTTAAAGTTTATCATAGGCCGGTGGAGCGTGTGTGGTTAATCGGCACATCGGTTGGGTGATAAACATTTAAGAGTACCAAGTAATTTGCATGGTTTCTTCACACCTTGTTTTGTGATCCTCGGCATCCCAGTCACAAAACCTGAAGGGCACACTCGAGATTGAAACATGTCATTGAACATTTCAATGAATCTCAAAAGATCTAGGAGTTTCAAATCCATTTAAAAACCTAATAATTTATTTCGTTTTTATGGTGGAAATTGGTGAATCGTCATTCGCCTACCTTCAAATATTCTATAGCTTGGATTACGGCATGCCTATTCCAAGTTATAAAATATTGTGTTGGGTCTTAGCCTTAATATTTCACATTGGGTGTTATATTAAGGACTTTAAATCAACTATCTTGAATATCTCCCAAAAGATGCCTAATTCAGACATTTATGATCTTCCTAAATCTCTTGGAACTTCACTTCCTCCACCTCCTCCAATTATTCTCCCTAACCCACAAGTTCAAGGTCACTCAAGCCCTATTGGCAAGCAAAGTCTATGTGTGCTCACATCTTGGAGATGAAGTCACATATTGACAAGTCGGGAGAGTTAGCTGTCAAAGTCTTAAGAAAGTTGGATGTTCAATCACTTTCTAAGTCATATGGTGAGTTCCTGTGGGACTACTATGAAACAGACTATGACATGACCCTTAAATGATCTTATCTATTTGCTTGGTGCTGCTGAATCAACAATGATTTGGAGGACTAGTAAAGCAAGTTTGATTAAGAAGATCAACTTCCCAAACCTTAAATGGACATTGACAATGGTAACATTGGATATTCAGAAAAAGATTTCTCTTCCCAATGGAAAGGGATCGGCCATAGTCAACTCGGTTGACCAAATGGTAAAGAGAAAGTCTAAGTCTATGATAGTCTCGTGTACCATTTCCATAGAGTCCATATGTTTATATTGCCAAAGGAATGGGCATTGGGTACAAAACTGCCTAGTTACCTGAAGGATCATAGGGTTGATCAAGTCAAGATGTTTGATTCTACTTCAGGTGAAGTCCACTATCTAACTCTGTTAAGTTTCTATTCTGAGATTCTCATTACATGATGTGACTGGGTCACATGTTGTTGTTTTTGTTGGGTTTTGAGCATTCTAACACTCCTATGGTGTACATGCAACCCTATAAACCATGGATCTATGTTTTCTCTATTATACATGCAAATATTAACTATTCCAAGGTTTCATCCTAACTAGCATATTATGAAGCACCTATACTACAAAGTTCTAGTTAGATGACATACCTTTTGATGTAGCTTGATGTCTTCAAGATTTAAGAGCTTAGCCCCAATAGTGTGGAAGCCTCAAATGGAATCACAAATCACCAAAACACCTTGGAAGAACTTGAGAGAATATGTATGCACACTAAAATCGGCCCACTCTTATTTTCACACACTTGTGCCAATTTTGTGAGCCAAGGACCCCTTTATATATTATGGAGGATTAGGGTTACATACATGTAAACCCTAATACCCATGACCTTTCATTTACATAGGATCCATGGGTTAAAAGCTCCATGGACCATCCATGAAAGCTTAGCCCAACCTAAATGAACTTGGCCCATTCCATATATATAAGAGTCCATATTTAATTAGTTCTTTTTTATCACTTAATTAATTCTAAATTAATTCTTGATCAATACTAGTTAAATAATATGATTCCATATTAATATATTAGAACTTATAATATATTAATATAAATCATAAATATACTATTCTCAAAAGACTATCCATATAAATTGTGCCGGTGAAGTGCAACCCAAATGGACCATGCCGGGTCGGGTCAAGTACATACCAAATATAGTTATGGACTTAGACATTAATCCAACAGTCTCCCACTTGGATAAGTCTAAAACTATTATTGAGTATGACTTCAAAACCTAACTGGCAATCGTAGCTCTTAAAGCCGCTGTCGAATTCTGAGCTTGTCAATGACTTGTCCATTAGATAAGGGATCATATATTCCTCCATTCTAGATATCATATGGACTGAGACATGGATTATAATCATTCTCTCTGTCCATTTGTTGTTTCCCGATTTTTGATTTATGATGACTAACTGATTGAACAAATCAAATCAGTCGTGGCTTGGCCAAGCACTCACATGTGTCATCGCTAAATCATCGAGGGCCCCACAGATATCGCTTTTATCCCGAAGGTAAAAGGAATGGATAAACTTCGACTCATATGGCTTGTTCTACTACTTGTTGAATCATACACAAAGGCACGCTTTATAACATCGAGTTACCAAATGCGTTTTCGTGCAATCAATGTATAACCAACTCATAGTAACAACTCATATCTCTAGGTTTGAAGAATATAAGATATTATCGTCTCATGATCACTCGTGATAAAATCCATGAAGTGATTCAAATGAGCGCGGGTTGAATCCAATACTCAGAACTTATGAGCACTCATGAGTGTTGTAGCACCACTTTGTCCACCAACTTGGACCTCTACAAACCAACCCATGACAGTCTTGATTCATATCTACTTCCAACATATGACCGACTGTGGATGGTTTGAATAACTTAATCATTCAGGAAGAGCGACTTAGTTATTCTGGAAGTCAAAACGTGCAAAGTGAAACACAAGAATAAATGAATCAAATATGGTATCAAACCCTATGAATATAAATAAACACTTTTATTTATCACCATACTAATTACTCATTATTCATTGTTTCGGTTTTATCAACTTTATACTTGAATTAAAAACACTAGTTGTCCCATGCTCCAAGCATGTACACTATGTTTTTCTTAAACAATAGTTTTGCCATACACCAAGTATGCACTCTATGTTTGTCTATGATCCTTACTTTGTGAAATAAACCAATTGAACATAATTTCAATGATTCTAATTTCACACTCCCAAATCCTTATCGAAAAATGTGAGAATTTCAAATTCCTATCATTTATCGAAATCTGTTTAGATTTTAAACTTATATGCACTGACCCTCCTTGAATGAATATGTACAAAGTCACAAAGACTTGTCAACAGTCATTATAAGGTATTCCAATGGAGATCAAATCCATGGAAAGTAAGTCTCATATTCAAAGTACATTGCTTTGGACATGCTTCTTGCATTAAGTTTTCTAATCTTACACAGATAACTTCCACCTATGGAGACAACTCCATATTCTCATTTTGACTATGACTTCTGAATAAGAGATTCCTCTTTTCAGAATATGTCAATATGGTCCTTTCAAAATTAGCACTATACTTCCAACTGTCCCTGAGCAACCAATCTTTGGTAAACCTCAGATTGTCCTCGACAATTGCTCAATCATTTTAGTCATATCCAATTCTAGACCTTTTCCCTTCTTAATGCCTCTGGGCATTTGGAAAATTTTAGAAATGACAAATATTATAGCACATGCAATCGATCCTGTACCGAAAGCAAATGGTACACGATTCATGATGTCTCACATAAAGACATGATTCTAGACCAGTCTTTTGCTACAATATTTTTATTTGCCATGTTTTCAAAATTTGACTATGAAGAGGGATGCCGTAATCATAATCGAATTTTGAGAACGCAATATATAGAATTTCCTTAAGTTGAACCAATCCAACATGAAATTCATATATATATTCTTGACTAAAGATGATTAAGGTCTCAATCTAAGCCTTTAGAACTGAAATGAAGTATATCCTCTCCCTTAATTATAGCAAAACAACTTTTTCAATCCCTGCAGCCTCACGAATTGAAACTTTTGTTTTCTATAATTAACATTGCTAACTTGCAACACTAACAATAACTATCATGCTCCCACTAACATGATGATTATTAGCATAACACTTATGCTCCCACTAGCTTTGACATGTACTCAGAAATCAGCTGGACTTCTAGAAATCAATACTTTATTGACTTTCTTACCAAAGTTCAGATTTCTGATACGAGATGCTTTGATAAAACTTTATCAAAATCATACACCTTTCCTTAGATAGCATGCATGTGTGTCTAAACAATTTCAGAACTATGAAAAGGGATGCCGTAATCATAGTCTCAATTGTTTAGACCTTTTGCCATCTGCTTCAAATCTACTTGGTGGAAGTGTTTCCTCACCATCATTTTCATGAATCGGAGAGAAACCTTATGACCCTTAGATTTTATGGTGTATGTGTTCTTATCCATGTGAATCGTCAAAACCATAGTCACAAGACAAGGATAATGACAAATCCAAACTCATATGGACTGAACTTATGCAATCTTAACTTCTTGCCACCTGGCAGTACAGGGCCTGCCATTGCTTCCAAGTTGTTATGCAACCAATTGAGAACTTTCAGAACTCCTATGCAAAGCCAACTTTAACTGAAATGGGCACAGAATATGTCAACACGATAGGTTATAAACCTCAAGTCATGTGCTAGTGAAGAACCTCAGGTTTTATTCTTGATTAGTTCTTGAAATTCTTTTTAGGATCTTTAAGACTCCCACTGTCCTCTTGACATATAAGACTATCTTGCCAAATATCCAAGAGATAGTGCGGATTCTTTATGAAGACAAACACTTCACACAATTGGCCTTAGTTGGTCTTTGTTTTATCCAAAACATCACAACTTACCAATTTCAAATGTACAAGAGTAGGACACTTTTACTCTTACATTTGACAAGTGTTTTAAACCTTTCTTTAAGATATGTCACTCAAATTACAATCTTGGAGTATGACTCTAAGAATTGTTTTGGAACGAAGTATGACTCATCTTCCTGATCTAACCATTTCAACAATTCATGACTCCTCTTCTTAGTCATAAGAATGCACTAAGATGACCTTTAGAGGACTAATTGTGATATGATTTCTAAATCATTAAGATGATCACAAACATGATACTAAAGTACTCTCCCATCTTTTCAGATTTGAGAAACTTTTATCTTTCTGCCTAATTTGATTCTTCCCATTCGTTCTGCCATACATTGAGACTTTTCCAATGTTTCAGAATTATACTTAAACTTGTAAGTATAACCATATTTACTAAACTTTAATAAATCAAATAGTCTTAACGAGCTTTGTGGTGGACATGACCAGTGCATAAGAATGTGTACTCGATCCCTTTAGTCCTTCACTTGACTCACACATCCATGTGAACAAGTAATTAGTCTTGATTTTCCAATGCTTGAAAGTTCTCATTCATCATACTATTCAACTTGCATGATTCCAAGTTTCGGTCCAATTGAAACTTGGGTGATGAGGAACTTTCCTGATTTGGTAAATTTAGACACTACCACAAATGAAAGAATCAAATCCATTTTCCAATATTGCTGTCAGTGGAATCATATAAGCAACAGTTTTCCTCAAATGCCATTGTAAGGATACTTCAAATAAATAAAATTAAACAATTTTATTTTATTTTAAAACTTTGCGGAAAAACTTATCCTTACAATCCACATGGAAAATTGTTGTTATCTATTCCTTAGCAATATATCATAACTTCTTAAGCAACTGCTCAAAATTCTGATGCGATCGAAATCCACCTTCGCGATCAGAATCAACATATACTTCCTTTAAGATTTCTCTCTATTCTTTGATTCTTAAAACATCAACATGTGACCCAGTCACATCATGTAATGAGGATCTCAGAATAGAACTTAACAGAGTTAGATAATGGGCTCTACCTGATGTAGAGTCAAACTTATTGACTTTAACATCCTTAGGTAAATTTGGCAGCTTTGCAATCAACGCCCCTTCCTTTGGCAAAATAAACATATGGACCCTTTGGTAATGAGACTATCTCAGACTTAGCGTTTCTCTTTACCATTTGGTCAACCGGGTTGACTTTGGCCAATCCCTTTCCATTGGGAAGAGAATGCTTTTTCTGGATTTCCAGTGTCACCATTGTCACTGTCCATAAAGTTTTTGGGAAGTTGATCTTCTAATCAAATTTGCTTCACTATCGTTCCAAATCATTGCTGATTCAGCAGCACCAAGCAAATAGATATGATCATTAAGGTTCATGTCATAGTCTGTATCATAGTAGTCCCAAAGGAACTCACTATGTGACTTAGAAAGTGATTGAACATCCAACTTTCTCAAGACTTTGACACCCAACTCTCCCGGCTTGTCAATATGTGACTTCATCTCTAAGATGTGATCACACATAGACCTTTCTTGCCATTAGGGCTTGAGTGACCTTGAACTTGTGGGTTAGGGAGAATAATTGGAGGAGGTGGAGGAAGAGAAGTATGACTTCCATGAGCCAAACTCGGGAAGTCATATTCATTAGGAAAGCTTGGTTTGGGAAGATCATTGTTGTCTAAACCAGACATCAACAATGGGAGAAATTCACGTAAAGTTGATTTAAGTCCTTAATATAACATCCAATATGATATATTAAGGCTAGGACCCAACAAACTATTTTATAACTTGGAAGAGGGATGCCGTAATCCAAGCTATAAAATATTTGAAGGTAGGTGAATGACGATTCACCAATTTCCACCAAGATAAACGAAATGTATTATTAGGTTTTAATTGGTTTTGAAACTCCTAGATTCTTTTGAGATTCATTGAACTTTTCAATGGCATGTTTCAATCTCGAGTGTGCCCTTCAGGTTTTGTGACTGGGATGCCGAGGATCACAAAACAAGGTGTGAAGTAACCATGCAAATATACTTGGTACCCTTAATATTTACCCCTCAATCGATGTGCCGGTTAACCACACGAGCTCCACCGATACTATGATAAATATTAAGTTACCCTTTGCCTACTTTGTTAAATCCAGGTTAGTGTGCCGGTTAACCACACACGCTCCACTAACGGTTTAAACAAAGTGCAAAGTGTAATTTCATGGATTAGCACCTTATTCACATTTTCCTAAGTAACTAAGATTGGGAATTAATAAAAGGTTTAGTTACTTAGTATTTATCATTAATACTTTTAATGAAGGGAGAATTATAGTCCTGTCCTACCTGTTCGGCTAACGACCCTCCACCAGTCAAGGAAGCGGTGGGTGAGAGTGGACACCCATTAAGCTGCCATTTTATAGGCAACAACCTTATACCCCCCTTATAGACCGGCTTCGTGAATGAGGCCTACTAATGGTAAGACGACTTGCTCTTATACATATAATATATTAAACTTTTAATATTATAATAGTATAAGGGTGTATTTTAGACATTTAAAATACTTGATGGTTTAATCTATTAATTAAACTAGACTTTTAATTTAATTAAACTCAAACCATATATTTATGGATTTAATAATACTCTTTTAATTAAACGCTTTAATTAACTATTAATAAAGTCCATAAGAGTTAATTTGAACTATTCAACAAAACATCATAATTCCAATTATTAAACTCAAAATTAAAACCATTTAATTAATTGTTTAAGTTATGAACCCAAGAGTTTTAGAATTCAATTCTTTTTTTTTTCATAAAAAAATTTTCTCAAATTCCAAAATTGAGGGCAAGTTTTGTAATTCTTGAAAACCTTTGGATTCCATAACTTATGGAATTAATGGTGTTTTATGATGAAACTTTCCATGTTCCATAACTTAAGAACAAGTTATGGAATTCTTTAAAACATTAACACCAAATTTTGTAACTCTATAAAAACTTTGAAATTTTTTTTTTAAAAAAAAAACTTTCATATCCATAACTTATGGAAGTTTCAAAAACCCTTAAGATCACAACTTAAAAAAACTTTTGAGCTCCAAAATTTCATGACAAAATATGTAACTCCTTAAAACATTTAGATCAAACTTTTAAAACTAATAAAATAATCATATCATTTTATCTTTTACTAAATTTGACCTAATTCAACTCATATAACAAATGATTCAAATTTTACAAATAATTCGTTTTTCATAAAACAAGTAATTATCTTAAAATTTGACAAACGTCATGTTTTTTTTTCCTTTTTTTTCAACTTGAAAATAAAACATTTGCATCAATATAACAGAAAACAACCCATGGCTCTGATACCACTGTTGGGTTTTGAGCATTCTAACACTCCTATGGTGTACATGCAACCCTATAAACCTTGGATCTATGTTTTCTCTATTATACATGCAAATATTAACTATTCCAAGGTTTCATCCTAACTAGCATATTATGAAGCACCTATACTATAAAGTTCTAGTTAGATGACATACCTTTTGATGTAGCTTGATGTCTTCAAGCTTTAAGAGCTTAGCCCCAATAGTGTGGAAGCCTCAAATGGAATCACAAATCACCAAAACACCTTGGAAGAGCTTGAGAGAATATGTATGCACACTAAAATCGGCCCACTCTTATTTTCACACACTTATGCCAATTTTGTGAGCCAATGACCCCTTTATATATTATGGAGGATTAGGGTTACATCCATGTAAACCCTAATACCCATTACCTTTCATTTACATAGGATCCATGGGTTAAAAGCTCCATGGACCATCCATGAAAGCTTAGCCCAACCTAAATGAACTTGGCCCATTCCATATATATATAAGAGTCCATATTTAATTAGTTCTTTTTGATCACGTAATTAATTCTAAATTAATTCTTGATCAATACTAATTAAATAATATGATTCCATATTAATATATATGAACTTATAATATATTAATTTAAATCATAAATATACTATTCTCAAAAGACTATCCATATAAATTGTGTCGGTGAAGTGCAACCCAAATGGACCATGCCGGGTCGGGTCAAGTACATACCAAATATAGTTATGGACTTAGACATTAATCCAACAGTTTTAAGAATCAAAGAAAAGTGAAGAAACTTAAAGGAAGTATATGTTGATTCTGATCGCGAAGATGGATTTCGATCGCATGGTTCGGTGATCAGAATTTTTGAGTTGTTGCTTAGGAGTTATGATATATTGCTTAGAAATAGATAACAACAAGTTTTTCATATGCATTTACACTATTAGGATAAGTTTTTTCCGCAAAGAGTTGAAATAAAATAAAAAGGTTTTAATTTTATATTTATTTTAAATATCCTTACAGTGGCATTTGTGAAAAATGGTTGTTTATATGATTCCATTGATAGCAATATTGGAAAAATGGACTTGATTCTTTCGTGGTAGTGTCATAATTTACCAAATAAGGAAAGATTTTCATCACCCAAGGTTTCAGTTGGATAGAAACTTGGAAATCATGCAAGTTGTATAGTATGATGAATGAGAATTTTCATCTTTGGAAAATTAACATTAATTTCTTGTTCACATGTATATGTGAGTCAAGTGAAGGACTAAGGGATCGAGTACACATTCTGGTGCACTGATCAAGTCCACCACAAAAGATCGATAAGACTATTCGTCATGATTTACTAAAGTTTAGTAAATATGGTTATACTTACTAGTTTAAGTATAATTCTGAAACGTTGGAAAAGTTTCGATGTATGGCAGAACGAATGAAAAGAATCAAATTAGGCAGAAGGGTAAATGTTTCTCAAATCTGAAAAGATGAGAGAGTACGTTCGTATCATGTTTTGTGATCATCTTAATGATTTAGAAATCATGTCACAATTAGTCCTCTAAGGACATCTTAATGTATTCCTATGGCTAAGAAGAGGAATCAAGAATTGTGGAAATGGTTAAATCAAGAAGATGATTCATACTTCGTTCCAAAACAAGTCTTAGAGTCATACTCCAAGACTGTAAGTTGAGTGACATATCTTAAAGAAAGGTTTATAACACTTGTCAAATGTAAGAGTAAAAGTGTCCTACTCTTGTACATTTGAAATTGATAAGTTGTGATGTTTTGGATAAAACAAAGACCAACTCAGGCCAATTGTGTGAAGTGTTTGTCTTGATAAAGAGTCCGCACTATCTCTTGAATATTTGACAAGTGAGTCTTATATGTCAAGAAGACAGTGGGAGTCTTAGAGATCTTAGAAAAACTTCAAGATCTAATCAAGAATAAAACCTGTAGTTCATCACTAGCACACGACTTGAGGTTTATAACCTATCATGTTGACATATTCCTACTTCTGTGCCCATTCCAGTGAAAGTTGGCTTTGCATATGAGTTCTGAGAGTTCGCAATTGGTTTCATAACAACTTGGAAGCAATGGCAGGTCCTTGTGCTGCCAGGTGGCAAGAAAGTAAGATTGAGTTCAGTCCATATGAGTTTGGATAAGAACACTTACACCATAAATAATCTAAGTGTCATAAGGTTTCTCTCCGATTCATGAAAATGATGTTGAGGAAAAGCCTTCACTAAGTACATTATAGGTAGATAGCAAGTGTGATATTTGCATTCTCAAAGTCGTTAGTGGAGCGTGTATGGTTAACCAACACACTAACATGGACTTGTGAGGAATGGAAAAGGTCTGAACAATTGAGACTATGATTATGGCATCCATTTTCATAGTTCTGAAATTGTTTAGACACACATGTGTGCTATCTAAAGAAAGGTGTATGATCCTGATAAAGTTTTATCAAAGCATCTCATATCAGAAATTTGAACTTTGGTAAGAAAGTCAATACAGTATTGATTTCTAGAAGTCCAGCTGATTTCTGATTACATGAAGCTAGTGGGAGCATAAGTGTTATGCTAATAATTCTCATGTTAGTGGGAGCATGATAATTATGATTAGTATTGCAAGACAGCAATGTTAATTATAGAAAAACAAAAGTTTCAATTCGTGAAGTTGCAGGGGTTGACAAGTTGTTTTGCTATAATTAAGGGAGAGGAAAGTATACTTCATTTCAATTCTAAAAGCTTAGATTGAGGTTTTAATCATATTTAGTCAAGGATATATATGAATTTTGTGTTGGAATGGCTCAACATAAGGAAATTCTATATATGGGTCCATTATTTGCGTTCTAAAATTCGATTATGATTACGGCATCCCTTTTCATAATCTGAATTATGAGAACTTGGCAAATAGATACAGAAATATTATAGCAAAAGAATGGTCTAGTATCATGTCTTTATGTGAGACATCATGAATCGTATCCCATATGCTTCGGATATAGGATCGATTGCATGTGCTATAATATTCATCCGTTCTAAATTTTCCAAATGCTCAAGGCATTAAGAAGGGAAAATTCTATAATTGGAAATGACTAAAATGATTAAGCAATTGTCGAGAACAATCTAAGGCTTACCAAAGATTGGTTGCTCAGGGACAGTTGGAAGTATAGTGTTAATTTTGGAAGGACCATATTGACATATTCTGACAGTTGCAAGTATAGTTGATCTCCATTGGAATACTCTGTAATGTCTGTTGACAAGTCTTTGTGACTTTGTGCATAATCATTACAAGAGGATCAATGCATATAAGTTTACAATCTAACAGATTTTGGTAAATGGCAGGATTTGGAATTCTTGCATTTGCGGTAAGGAATTGGGATTGTGAAATGAGAATCATTGGAATTATGTTCAATCGATCTATTTCACAGAGTAAAGATCATAGACAAACTTAGTGTGCATACTTGATGTATGACATAACTAATGTTTAGACAAACATAGTGTGCATACTGGTGTATGGCATGACTAGTGTTTAGAAAACATAGTGTACATGCTTGGAGCATGGCACAACTATTGTTTTAATTCAAGTATAACGTTGATAGTTGAAACAGTATACAATGAATAATGGGTAATCAATATGGTGATAAATAAAAGGTGTTTTATTTATATTCATAAGTTCTGAGACCATATTGGATTCGATTATTCTTGTGTTTCACTTTGCATGTTTTGACTTCCAGAATAACTAGGTCGTTCTTCCTTAATGACTAAGTTATTCACACCATCCACAGTCGGTCATATGTTAGAAGTAGATATGAATCAATACTGTCATGGGTTGGCTTGTAGAGGTCTAAGATGTTGGACAAAGCGGTGCTACAACACTCATGAGTGCTCATAACTTCTGAGTATTGGATTCAACCCACGCTCATTTGACTCACTTCATGGATTTTATCACGAGTGATCATGAGACGATAATATCTTATATTCTTCAAACCTAGATATATGAGTTGTTACTATGAATTGGTTGTACATTGATTGCACGAAAACACATTGGTATGTACTTGACCCGACTCGACATGGTCCATTTGGGTTGCATGGCATCGGAACATTTGGATAGACCGTTTGTGAGGAGAAGACATTTTGTGACATATTAATATATTATAAGTTCTAATATATTAATATGAAATCATGTTATTTAATTAGTATTGATCGAGAATTAATTTGGACTTAATTTAGTGATCAAAAGGAGACTAATTAAATATATGGGGATTGATTGTGTAAATCATTCATTCTTATATATGTGGGCTTATGATCCATGATTCCTTATCTTGGATTTAACCCATGTGGTGATCCATGGATACTCCATGGAGGTTAAAACCCATGGAGCATAAGGAATGGGTAAAGTCATGGGTTACATGGTGTAACCCTAATGTGCACACTATATAAGGACCCCTTTAGCTCAAGAAATTGGCACTAGTGATACATATATGAAGGCTAGCCGATTTTAGCATGAGTGTCTTCTTCTCATGGTTATTCCATGTGTTGGTGATGTTGTGTGAACCATTTGAGGTGTCACACTTGGGGCACTAGGCTCTCGAGCTACATGGAGTCAAGCTACATCAACAAGGTATGTATTTCTATCTAGTTTATTGCCCAAGTATCGATGTGTTTGTATGCTAGTTAGGGTAATACCTTGGAATATTCATATTTGCATGTATAATAGAGAAAAAATAGATCCAAGGTATTTAGGGTTGGATGTACACTTAGGAGTGTTAGAATGCTCAAAACCCAACAGAAGACACATGGCACAATTGTACGGTTCGCGCAGATTTGCGCGGCGCGCAATGCGCGACACACACTCCAATATTGCTATAAATAGCAGGTCTCGGCAGCTCATTTCTCCTCAACCCACTCTTCGATTCTCTCTCTAATTGTCTCATGTGTCATCGTCTTGATCGCCTCTCGAAGTGCTAACTTGTGGTTTCTACCTTACACCGACGTTTTCAAACTCACAGGTGAGTTCACGCCCCATTTTTCCAACTCTTTTCCGGGGAGGGGGGGAATACATTTCTAAAATACAACTTTACGTAGTTATTGCTAATTATAGTTAGATAATTATGCCCATAGCATTAGGATATTATTATGCCTGGTACTTACTATGCCCAAACTCTTTAGCTAATATTATGCCTAGTTGTTATGCCAAACCACTATGATAGATAAGATCATAACTAGTTGTCACTTTGGCTAGTTTCCAGGAAACGCTAAAACTTGTTATTATAGCCACCTTTGGATAAGCTTGGTACCTAGTGTTACTCTTCCCAAATTCTCGTCTACGCAAAACACACACACACACACACTATATATATATATATATATATATATATATATATATATATATATATATATATATATATATGTATATATATATATAAGATAAATAATATATAATAAATATACCGTATAAACACAACGCGAATGAAAATTGTTGAGCATCAGCGCTACTTGTTGATCTAAAACCAATTGGTATTACAAAGGGCGCAACCTTACCCATATAGCGCATTCAGCCCTCCAGGACCAAGCATTCGATTGCTACACTCCAGGCCATCGTGCGAGGACTTGGTCAATGCCATTTTTGACCCCCAATAATCCCCCTCTCAGAAATTTCTCCCTGAGAGAATCGAACCCTTGCCACTTGTTCTGATACCACTTGTTGAGCATGAGCGCTACCGGTTGATCTAAAACCAATTGGTGATTGAAAGGGCGCAACCTTACCCATATAGCAAATTCAACCATCCATGACCAGGGATTCGATTGCGGCACTCCAGGCCATCGTGCGACGACTTGGTCGATGCCATTTCTGACCCCCAACAAAAACACGACCGATGAGGGGAGGCCTCCACGACAAGAGTTAGACGATACACGATTCATGAACATGTTGATTGATATTGAGCTAGCGTCCAACCTATTATCGTTAATTATTAAATGAGCGAGATATATATGTATAGATCTATACAGGATTGATACTCCCACCTATGGTTGCTAGCTACGATATCTAACTATTTTATACTACCATTAGGAATCTACATATGGAGGTAGTGATAGTACTCACAAACTCAAGGAAGTTAGTTTAGGATAAACAAAACAACTAAAATGCCCACATACATTTTATAACAATAAAACATGTTGACTCGCCTACATTATGTTGACCTCTTAAACCACATGTATTCTCAGGAGAATGGACCCGTCTGAAGGAGGAGATAACCCCGGTGATGTAGCCCGGAACCTCTGTGGTTTACTTTTGTACTTTGATTTCGTAACCTACCTGTATCTCGAACAATTATGTAATATATTTTATTTAATGAATAAGTAGCTATGTTGTTTAGTACATCCTGTGTATTATTCAACGCATATCTTGGCCTGAAATCCCAACATCCTAAAGTCGCACAGCCTGGCGCTTCCGCCGCCAGCCAGGGGTGTGACAGACTAAAACTTAGTGACATTCGTATCTATGTCACGTCAGAGGATAAGTCAAGGAGTTTGGTGGAGCATTGCTGAATTCTCCAGTCACCTACCTAAGTTAGGTGAGTGCATAGTTACTTTCTACTTACACATAAATACAAGTATCATATATGCTTAAATGCTATGTGCCCTATTTTTTTGTGTTTAATATATTCATACTATATGATATGATTGTTACTTGATCTAATTGTATGTTATACTATATAATATGATTGGGTAGTAATGGGTTGTGTAAAATAACAAATGAGAGGTTGTGATAGTGTTGTGTAAGATATTGGTTGTCTTAGGTTAGTGAGAGTTGTGCGAAACAATCAGTCGTGACTTGTCGTGTTTATCCAAAAGTACTATTATATTGCCATACCTGTCCAAAGTACCATTGTACTTTTCATGCTTACCCCAAAAGTACAATTGTACTGTCGTATTTACCCAAAGTACTATTGTACTGTCGTGCTGTGTCCGATGTATTGTCATACTGTTGTACCTAATTACTTAGGGAAATATAGATGACTATTGCCAAAGATCATTTAGAAAAGATCTCTCAATATCAAGGTTTAGGAAGTGAAAATAACGGGAATGGGTTAACTAGGTTATTTAAATGCTAAATATTATATAATTAATGATAATAATATTGTGGGTTGAAAACCCTATGTGCTCACCAGGTTTCCCAACGTGGCCCGCTCAGTTTCTCTGTATCACAGGTAGCGATACGAAGGTATTGATGGATAATGTAATTATATGCTGAGAGATTTAAGGAGTTTGTAGGCTGCCAAAATATTGATGTATGGCCTATTTATGCTTATGTTCTTGTATCAGATATGACATCTTAGGCTTTTAAAATATAAAATCTTTTGAAATGCCTTGATTTTGATATTATATAATGTCAAGGATATTTAGGGACCAATTCCGCAAAAACAAATGTTTTAAATAAGCAAAAACTAAAAGTTTTAAAAAGGCCGTGAAAATGGGGATGCCACACATCGTTGCCGTCACCACGTCATTGTGGCCAAGTGAAACACGCGTTTAATGCAACGCTGTCAAGTCGTGGTGATCCTTTCACCACGTCGTAGCCTCCCAAAAATTGAATAATTAAAGATGTGAAATTTGTACATGGAACCGGGTGTTACAAATCTCCCCCACTTGAATTAAATTTCGTCCCCAAAATCCGCTGTCGCAAACAGATCAAGGTAATGCTCCATCCTCTCCTCATTGGGTTCCCAAGTCCATTAGAAACCCTTTCGGTGTTGCCACTGCACCTTCACCAAACCCACCGTGTTGTTACACAAGGCATTTGTCCTTTTTTTCGAGAATTCCAACTGGTCTCTCAACATAATTCAGGTGCTCATCGACCTGAATATCATCTAAGGAAACTAATGCGAAACCTTCAGCCAAACAATTCTGTAGCTGAGAGACATAAAATGTGTTGTGAATCTAACTAAGCTTGACGGGTAGATCCAAATGATATGCAACCTTGCACACCCGGGAGACAACCCTGAAAGGTCCAATGAATATGGGGCAACTTGCCCCACTTCCAAAACTGGATGACACCTTTCCAAAGTGACACATTCAGAAGCACAGGGTCTCCCACCTGAAACACAAGGTCGGAACGACGTCAGTCAGCGTAACTTTTCTTCTTGCTTTGTGTAATCCATAACATATCCCACACTTGCTGAATCAACTTCGTAGTCTTGAGCACCACTTTAGTGCTCCCCATCACTCGCTGACCGACCTCACCCCAACAAATTGGAGTCCAACATCTCCTCCCGTATAGCAACTCAAAGGGAGGCATACCAATGTAGGTGTGGTAATTCTTGTTGTAGGAGAATTATGCTAAAAGAAGATAAGTATCCCAGTTCCCACCAAAATCCAACACACAAGCACGCAACATATCCTCAAGTGTCTGAAATGGTTTGCTCGCTCTGACCATCAGTCTGCGGGTGGTAAGATGTACTAAAAAGCAATCCAGTACCCAACTCCTCATGAAACTTCCTCCAGAACCGGGAAGTGAAACGAACATCACAATCTGAAACCACCAAAACCTGAACCCCATGACATGCATCCACTTCCTTCATGTAAATCTCGACTAGCTTCTCAGCTGAAGAACTCTCCTGAATCAGGATGAAGTGGCCCCTCTTGGTTAACTTATCGATATTAACCCAAATTAAATCAATCCAACGTGTCGTCCTAGGAAACTTTGTGATGAAATCCGTGGTGATCTCCTCCCATTTCCACATGGGAATGTTTAACGGCTGGACCATGCCATGAGGTCTCTGATGTTTGGCCTTGACCTTCCGGTAAGTCAAGCACCGCTCTACATACCAAGCTACCTCCCTCTTCATGTAGGGCCACCAATAAATAAGTATTAGACCTATATACATCTTTTTAGCGTCTACATGGATCGAAAACTTTGACTGGTGTGCTTCCTCCAACAAAGTATGCCTAACCCCACCAGAAGCATGAACCCATACTCTGCCTAACTGAGTCAATAAGCCCCGACTATCTCTGACAAATAAAGGAATTTGACCCCTAATATTTTCTTTCTAACAATTCTATTTCTTTAACCCTTCAACTTGTGCATCGTTTATCGAATCTAACAATGGTGAAGTGATAATCATCCTAAAAAATGGGTCTCTGATAAGAGAACTGGTCGACTTGTGACTTAAAGCATTGGCCAATACGTTGGCCTTCCCAGGATGATACAAAATCTCACAATCGTAATCCTTCACCACATCTAACCATTTGCGCTTCCTTATATTCAAGTTTGACTGACCCATCAGATATCTCAAACTCTTATGATTTGTGTATATGGTACACTAGTCCCCATACAATTAATTCCGCCAAAACTTGAGGGATAAGACTATAGCCCCCAACTCCAAATCATGAGTAGGATAATACGTCTCATGAGGATTCAATTACCTCGAAGCGTAAGCGATCACCTGACCGCTTTGCATAAACATTGCCCCCAACCCCATGATAAAAGCATCACATTAAACCACAAAATCATCCACACCCTCAGGAAGGGTCAATATAGGAACCTTGTATAGTCTCTGCCTCAAGGTCTCAAATGTTGCCTATTGATCAGCCCCCCCCCCCCCCCCCCGAAATATGACATTCTTCTTAGTCAACCGGGTCAAAGGCACTACAATCTTGGAGAAATCCTGGATGAATCCCCAATGGAACCCTGCTAAACCCAGGAAGCTCTGAATCTCAGATGGAGACCTCCATACCTTCTACAGCATCACATCCTCGATCTTGGCTGGATCAAGAAATATACCATCCTGGTTTACGAGGTGCCACGGAAATTGTACCTCATGTAACCAGAACTCGCACTTGGAGAACTTGTCACAAAGCCTCTACCTTATCAAAGTCTCCAGAACCTCTCGCAAGTGCTCGTCATGTTGCTCTCTAGTCTTATAATAGACCAATATGTCATCAATTAATACAATCACAGATCGGTCCAACATTCGCCTGCACACCCGGTTCATGAGATCCATGAACGTCGTCGGTGCATTGGTGAGCCCAAAAGGCATCACCACAAACTCGTAATGATCAAAACAAGTCTTGAAGTCCATCTTCTTCACATCCTCATCCTTGGCCCTCATCTGATGACAATTCGACCTCAGGTCAATCTTGGAAAACCAAGATGCACCCTGCAGCTAATCAAACAAAGCGTCGATCCTCGGAAGTGGATAACGGTTCTTCATCGTTAACTTGTTCAACTCCCTGTAATCGATACACATCCTATTGGAGACATCCTTCTTGTTTATAAATAGGATCGATGATCCTTACAATGAACTTCTCAGTTAGATAAATTCCTTGTCTAATAGCTCCTGCAGCTGTGTAGACAACTGATGCATCTCCGGAGGCGCTAAGCAATATGGTGCCTTGGATATCGGAGTCGATCAGGGAACCAAATCAACCTGGAAATCTACCTGACTCTCAGGAGGCACTCCCGACAAATCCTCGGGAAACACATTGGGAAACTCTCAAACAATAGGTACACCATGTACAATCTTCTTATCCACAACCCGAGAATCCACAACATATGCCAAAAACCCAAAGCATCTCTACTGAAGATACCTCCTAGCCCTCACAACTGAGCAGATAGCTGGTCCATGTTGAGTGCCCTCACCATGTATGACCAGTTCTCCACCACTTAGGGTTCGAACTCTCACTATCTGATGCTCACAATAAAACATAGTCCCATTCTGGTTTAATCAATCCATGCCCATAATAATCTTTGTCTCTCGCAGAGGGATAGGAACCAAATCTATCATATACTTCTCGCGGAACAACTCGAGAACGCAAAACTGGTGGAATCTTGGAGCACTCACAGTACGATCATCATATCCACCTCCAATGGGTAATCCCACGCTCCCAAAGCATCATCAAACTTATTGCTAAGCCCAAGAGACATAAAAGATCGAGTAGCACCAGAATCGAAAAGAACATGAGCAGTCAACAGTCATATCATTGACTAGGAACATCCCTAATCACATCATAAACAAACATAAGCATAAATAAGAGACAATAGAAAATAAATGAGGATACATACTAGTGAAAACATCTAGTGCGGCTTGGGCCTCGTCGACCTTCAACTGAAAAGATCAACTCTTCACCACTGGAGCCTCCGCCTTGACCTGGCGGCCATTTGTGATCCTCAAAGTAGTTGGAATGGGTGCCCCCATCGATCCTACCGATAACCTCGTATAATCTGCCTTCTTTTGGCACGTCTGACTGCAATGAAAGAAAATTAGCCCCAATCCCTGAGGACAATCCCGACTAACATAACCGGTCTTGTCGAACCTGTTGCAGCCCAAACCGACTGATTGACAGACTCCATCGTGTGATTTACCGCACTTGTGGTAACGGCCCTGACCCTGCTGGCCTCTAGATCGTGAGTCAAAAGTCTTGGGCCTCTTCGCTGGGCCCTCAGCTATCTGAACCTGGCTGGCTTCCGCTTCGACCGAAGCGCCAACTCAATCTCCCGTATTCGGGCTCTATTAATCATATCTTCTAGGGCCCTACATCCCGAAATGATAACAAACTCCCTGATGTCATCACTCAACATATTGATGTATCTCGTCTGCTTCATCTCCTCATTCACAACATATTCCGGACCCAACAAAGCTCTCTCCCTGAACATGGCGGTGATCTCCAGTTCTCCTAGCATAGTTTCCATCGTCTGTCGAAGGTCCTGAAACTCCCTTGCCAACTGCTGCATCTCGATAGTTGGTGAAAACTCCAATCTAAATCTAGTAATAAAGTCGGGCCAGGTCATGGCCTCAACAGCCTCTGCTCCTAAAGAGTGTCCAGCCTCCTCCTACCAGTCGTGATCTTGATCTCTCAGAAGACAAGTTGTAAAGCTCACCTTCGACCCCTCAGTGCAGAAGCTCATCCACTGAGCACTCCATGTTCGCAATCCGTCGTATTCTGGCAATATGGTCCTTCTTCCCGAAGAACTCTGGGGACCTAAAAGACTTGAACTCCTAAAATGTGAGAGTTCGTGCCGCAAGTTGACCGATTATAATGTCTGCACGAAAACCCCATTGTCGCTCATCCAATGACACCATAATCCCCTCCTTGATCGTATCGAACATCACAGGTGTCACATCCAAGATATCGTACGTGATATCTGACGTGTTAAACTCACATATCCTCTCATCAATTGCTTAAACACCAGAGCCGAAACCCGAATAAGAACCAGATGCTCCTTGAGTAATCACCACCATTCCAAAATGTAACAATAGAAGAGGTCAGAACATACCCGAAGAATCTCTCACGCTATAAGATTCTTAGAATTTATGTGACTCTCCTTGATTCGAGTACAAATCCTATGCTTTAAGTATTATGGTCCCAATACTACCTTCTACACCTATCCGTTCCTTCCTCAAGAATCATCTCGAATCCTCCAAATCACTTCCATATGACTACTCTCATAGGTCCTTATGCTAAACAACAAACACATCATACTATAGTACTTTCTAGACTCTCCTAGTAATCCATTCTTCACACTTCCCCAAAAGGTTGTTGCCGATACCGAAAACCACTCCATGAACGTAGGTCGCACATAATCACAATAAAATAGACGTTCGTATAGATGTCTCTACCATAAGGCCTTCATCAGACAAGAACATGCAATAAGGTTTAATCAAACATTCTCAGGCTATTCAGTCTTAACTATGTACTACCCTAGCATTCATCAAATAGTTTCCAGTATCAACAAAACCCTAAAGCACCTAAGCAAAACAGGAATATAAAGGCATTTCTATTTACAAGAATATACAATTCTCAATGCAAAACAAATCCTTAGCCCTATACTAGCATGCAAATCACATAATAGCATACTGAAGTGTAACATTCATGTATGGATATTTTAGGAATCAATTACTTGAGCTTGACTGATTGCAAACAACGCACTCCTTTCTTTGTAAAAACCTTTTTAGAATTTTTTTTTTTAAGATTTTACCAATTCCTCGGTTTCTCATCAGACACACCCGAGAATACGTATGAATCCCTCAAACCAAGGCTCTAATACCAACTTGTAACATCCCAAAAATACAATAAGCAAATTTTCATTTTCAAAGCACCAAATACCATACAATCATTTGTTTAAAAACCAACCAATGTATAAAGTGTTCTCAAACATCCGAGTAACTCAAATTTATATTGCGGAAATAAACTCAAGGGGGTGTAGTGCGATCAGGTCGTGTCATTCCTTTTGGAAACAAAAGTACCTAAAACATTTAAACACAAAAGCATAAGCACAAAGCTTAGCGAGTCATCCAAAACACCACATACCCTTCATATAATAGGTCTATTTCAACCTCAAGTGAAAACTAAGGGCCAAATCATACTCTGACATTCACTCGTTGTCATGGTCCAGATCATGGTCTTTCCTCATAATGGCAAGGGCCAAATCTTGGTCTTACACACAAATTCCTGGGGCCAGATCTTGGGCTTCCATACAACGCAAGGGCCAGATCCTGGTCTTACATACAAATTGCATGGGCCAAATCCTGGTCTTCCGTGCAAGTATCATAAAGATAACTAGCATCGTACATAGTATAGTGATAAGACTCACCTCAGAAATGCAGTCAACAACTAAAAGGATCACACAGTCGAAAAGCAAGTGCTACACACCTCCTAATGAATCATACAAGTTAAACTCTTAGTCTACCTTCTAAAACTCGCAATATAACCAAAAGTCAACTAGGTCAAAAAGTCAACGATCAATGGTCAGAGTCAACTATAGAAGGCCACTACGTCGTTACTTAACCCTTAGCTACGTCATGGATATTCAAACTAATTGAGACCAATTTCACATCCATGTCATGGAAACATGCCACCACGCCATGGCAACATCTAAATAAAACAGTCACACAATCCTTCTTCTCCATGTTGTGGCGGGCATCTTGTCACGATGTGGTTTCTGACTGAAACACTTATTTTATTAAGCTCTTAATCTTGTAAACCTCCTCTTCTCAAACTTTAAAGAGGGCTTCTTGGGACTCCAAGGTCTCATAAAAAAATCAAAACTTTATCGACATGCTTGTCCCACGCATGTCCCTCACTCAAACTAGGTCAAATGCTAATAAAATGATCTAAAACTCATGTAAAGCTTAAAATTTTCATCCAACTTCTAGATCCAAAAGAGATTAGGCTCAAGGGATCTTGGTGAGCCAAAAAGTTGCAAATTTTATCTACTTTCATCACTCGGAATTCATATATGGGCCAAAACATGCTAAGAAAACTAGATCTTCAAGAAAGGAATCATAAAAATGGGAACTTGATGGCTCACAAATACTCCAGAAGATGCACAAAAGGATGGAGGGGGATTGCTAGTTGGATTCACTCACAAGGGACTCCTTCTTCTTCCTTTCAAGGTCATAAAACACCAAAGATGAGCTCAAAACTTACAAGGAAGCTAGGGTTTTGTCTAAGGCACTTTAGAGGTGATGGAGACTGAGGGTGGAAGGAACCCGAAAATCTAGGGCTTACATCTAGGGTTTACATTGTTTTCATCAGCACGTCATGGCGGCCAAGTGAAACATGTGTTTCATGCAACGCTGTCACGTTGTGGCGGTCAATTCTCCCCCACTCGGGTTCGAACTCTGACCAACAGATGCTCACAATCAATAATAGCCCCATTCTGGCTCAATCAATCCATGCACACAATAATATTTGCCCCTCGCAGAGGGATAGGAACCAAATCAATCTGATACTTCTCACGAAACAACTCAAGAATGCAACCGTGGTGGATTCTCGGAGCACTCACAATATGATCATCAACAATATCCACCTTCAATGGGTAATCAAACACTCATGGAGCATCACCAAACTTCTTGATAAGGGAAAGAGACATAAAAGATCAATTAGCACTTGAATCGAAAAGAACATGATCAGTCATATCATTGACTAGGAACATCCTTATGTTGGATTAGATGTCTAAGCCCATAACTATTATTGGTATGTACTTGACCCGAGAGTAGCATGGTCCATTTGGGTTGCATATCATCAGGACAATTTGTTAGGATGGACTTTTGAGAGAAGGTTATTTATGGTTTATTAATATATTATAAGTTATAATATATTAATATGAAATCATATGTTTTAATTAGTATCGATCAAGAATTAATTTGGAATTAATTTAGTGATCAAAAGAGACTAATTAAATCTACGGGGACTAATTATGATAATTAGTTATATTTATATGTGTTGGGCTTATGATCCATGTTGGACCAAGTTTATGTATGGATACATAAAGAGTTGGGCCACATGAACCATGGATCATAAAACCCATGGGTATGGATTATGGGTTATACCCATGACCCTTGGAATCCTACATATAAATAGGTTACTCCATAGCCAAAATCACCACTTCTTTTCTTAGAGAAATATGGAGGTGTTTTGGTGCATGGAATTCTCTCTCAAGAGCCACCTTTGTCCTAGGTGTGTTGTGATTCCATTTGAGGCATTTCATACTATTGGTGCTAAGCTCTTAAGGCCAAATACATCAAGACTTCAAGCCACATAAAAGGTATGTTTCCCTAACTAGTATATTATATGGTTTATGTCAAATGCATGCTAGTTATAGGTTTAATGCCTTGGAAACCACTTGCATGTATAATAGAGAAAACATAGATCCAAGGTATTTAGGGTTGTATGTGCACCATAGGATGTTGTAGTATATTAAAACTCAACACCTTAATCACATCATAAACAAACATAAGCATAAATAAGAGACATTAGTAAATAAATAATGACACATACCAGTGACAATGTCTGGTGAGGCTCGGGCCTCCTCGTCCGTCAACTGAAAAGCTCGGCTCTTCACCATTGCAGCCTCCACTTTGCCCTGACGACTATCTGTGACCCCCAATGTAGCTGGAGCGGGTGCTGCCACCGCTCCTCCTTATAACCTCGGGCTGTCAACCTTCTTGTGGCCCGTCTGATTGCAATGAAAGCAAATCAGCCCGATCCCAAAGGACAATCTCGGCTAACATAATCGGTCTTGTCGCACCTGTAACAGCCCAAACCAACTGATTGATAAACTCCATCGTGCGATTTACCGCACTTGCCGCAACGGCCCCTACCCTGTTGGCCTTTAAATCGTGAGTCAAAAGTCTTGGGCTTCTTCGTTGGGGCCTCAGCTATCTGAACCTGAGCTGGCTACTGCTTCGACCGAAGCTCCAAATCAATCTCTCGCTCTTGAGATCTGTCAAACATATCCTCCAAGGCCCTGTATCCCGAAATGCTAACAAACTCACTGATGTCATCCCTCAGCATATTGTTTTATCTCTTCTTCTTCATCTCCTTATTCGCAACATATTGCGGAACCAATAAAGCTCTCTCCATGACCATGACAGTGATCTCTGCCACAGTCTTTGTCGTCTGGCGAAGGTCCTAAAAATCCCTCGACAGCTATTGCACCTCGATAGTAGGTGCAAACTTCAATGTAAATCTAGTAATATGTAATGCCCGCGTTTTCTCACTAGGCATTAATAAGATGATATAATTATAACGGTCAACAATTGTAAACTTTATATGAAATAAATAAAGAGAATTAATTGAGGAAGCTTATGATACAAATTCAAGAGTTTAGGATACACTTATTACCACGAACCACACCGATAGCGAAAGCACCATACCGATTAGCACCGACGAAGATGAAGGAGCTTATGACACAACTTCAGGAGTTGTTGGATAAGGTCTCATTAGACCTAGTTCTTCACCATGGGGAGCTCTGGTGTTATTCGTGAAGAAAAAGAATGGGAGCATGAGGATGTGCATATATTATAGAGAGCTGAACAAGGAGACGGTAAAGAACAAGTACCCATTGCCAAGGATTCACGACATGTTCAATCATCTACAGGGTGCGATCTATTTCTTAAAGAGAATCCTAGGTCAGGGTATCACCAGCTGAAGGTACGAGAGCAAGATATTGAGAATATAACTTTCTAAATGAGATATGGACACTACGCGTTTTTGGTTATGTTGTTCGGACTGACCAATGCTCCAGCAGCATTTGTGGATTTGATGAATAGGTTTTGTAAACCCTTCCTAGAAAAATTTGTAATAGTGTTCATAGACGACATTCTCGTATACTCGAAGAGCCAGTGGGAGCATGGAAAACACTTCCGTGAAGTGTTAGAAGTTTTAAAAAATGAGAAGTTGTATGCAAAGTTCTCCAAATGTGATTTTTAGATTCGAGAAGTCCAATACTTGGGTCATGTGACTAGTCAGGAAGGAATAATGATTGACCCAACAAAGATCAAATTCATGATGAAGTCGGAACGACCAAAAAGTCCCATCGAGATTCGGAGCTTTCTGGGATTAGTTGGATATTACAAAAGGTTTATCCAAGGCTTTTCTTCAGTATCTTGTCCATTGGCAGCTTTGACCCACAAAGGAGCTACATATACATTGTAACGCCCGCAGATTCGGATGGTCAATTTAGAGACAATAAGCATCAAAAATGACGTTTTAATAGAAGATTATTTAGAATAAATAATCTTAACCAAAGTATAGTATATGTCACAAGGATTTCGTACATATAAAGAACGCTGAAATCCGACTTATAACGAAGAAGTTATGACCCGTCGAAGTTTTACGACAAACTGACATGACTCCGCGTATCGTAAAAAGTGAATTTTTAATAAATTACTTTTTAGCCCTAGCAATCTAAACTATAGTCATAGTATACGTTAATCTGGGAGCGTGCATAAAAAGAACGTCCAAATCTGACTGCGTATGAGGAAGTTATGATTTTTCGAAGATTTAGCATAGCAGTGCATAGGGCTGTTCACTATTCGGATAAAACCGAATTATCCAATTGGACAATTTGGATTGGACTATTTGGTTCGGATATTCGGATTTTTGGATTGGATTTCACCAAAACCGAATTATTATTTTGGATTTCGGATTGGTTTTGGTTTATAAAATAAGAACCGAATAGTCAAACAAAACCGAATAATAAGTTATTATTTATTTATTTTTAATATATCTATAACTATTTAACAATTTTATAAATTACTTTGTTCAAAAAAGTTCAAAATGTTTCACTTAATAAAAAAACTTAATATGTATTTTCTCTCAAAAGTGTTTTATGTATTAAATATTAAATTATAATATAACTTCGTGGTAGTTGTTTATAAATTATAAATTACAACTAAATAATTTGTTTTTGCTTCTTTTAAAGAATTGGATAATATTATAATTATATATCATTTTAAAATGTTATGCCTTTTGAAAACCGAATTATAAAAACCGATCCAACCGAACTGTAATTGGATCAGATCGGATCGGATTTGAATTTAGTTTGGACAATTCGGATCCATATTTTGAAAACCGAAATCAATTTGGATTTACTTAATTGGATCAGATCAAACCGATCCATCCAAACGAACACCCCTAGCAGTGTACAGCCTGTAATTCGAATTTTAGATCGACCGATTATTAGCCGACACAACCTAAATGATAATTTAAGATCTCATTAAAAGAACTCAACGATATAAAGACAGACGAAAACAAACGTCAGATGACAAAGTTATGAATTTTTAATGAACTTGATATGTCTAAGCCTGTTAAAATATAACTCTACAAATAAAGTCAAAATTAGCCGATGGAGTCTAAACGAAAGTTGTAGATCTTGTCAATACCTACGTGTGGACATAAAGAATGTCAAAAACATATATCGTATGCAAAAGTTACAGATTTTAGAAGATAATTGGTTTTTGGAGTAATCTACGATTGACACGTGGCGCGATCTAAGCCACTGCTTCCTCGCCACGGCTTGCTACCAGATGGTGACGTGTGGCATGGGAACGTTCAACGTTCAAAAAGGGAACGCTCAGTGTTCGCACCGAACTCAACCTATAAATAGAGGCGCGAATCATCCCAAAAACTCACACCTTTCCCATTCTTTCTCTCTCAAATACCCCTCTTAGCCCCTACCATTCCCTAGCACTTCCCAAGTATTAGAGGCGAGTCCCGGAGTGCCAAAAGGCTCCAAGAAGAAGAGCTTTCGGCTCAGAAGTCCTGCCCCGCAGAGCCCGACTCTTAGCTAAGCCCCCTAGTAAGTGAGTTATGGTTACCCTACTTTAAGCATAACTTATGTTTATTCATTATCGTTATTATGAACCTATAAACAATATATGCGCTAAGTATTTTAAAATATAAAGTGTTATTATAATATCTTTTAACTACTCGCGGTACGGGGAATCTGGTTTGAAGGGCCGCATAGAGATGTTGGATTTCAGAACAGCTTTAATGCCAAAATGGTCCTGCCCTCCGGTGTTTCGTGTCTGGCCCCTGTCTGTACATAGTAGTTGAAAAGTATTGTTTAACACTTATAAAACAATATAGGTCGTAATTAATAATTAGTCACAATAAATATAAGACTAAATTCTAGTAATAATGATACTAGGTTTAGTTGAAGGAAATAAAATTGTTAGAAGCGAAGCGCTGCCCGAGATTGGAGTCATCACTTTAACAAGTGAGTGTATAGTTACTTTCATCTTACACATAGATATGAAGTATTTAATATAAATTACGTGCTATGTGTGCATATTATCTGTGTTCTTGATATCAAGGCTAGATGAACGATTTATACATGTTTTATTTGATTTAAACAATATATGTATTTTATACCTATAAGTATATTGGGTAAAGATGAGTAGATGAAAGATGAGGGGAGTGATGAGAGATGAAAGATGATATATATGATGAGAGGTGAAAGATGATGAAAAGACTTGACCCAAGCAATAGCCCAATCATATAGCAGAGTATAGATGACAACCACAAACTATTCTAGACAGTCCAGTGGAACGCTAGCATGCTCGCAACCTGTAGGTGTTGTGAACGATGTGTTCACCAAATGTACTCTAAAAACCCTGGCAGCTATGGACTTAGTGCCTTATAGATGAACATTGGTAGCTATGGACTTAGTTCCTTACAAATGAACATTGGCACCTATGAACTTAGTGCCCATCACATAACATCGGTAGCTATGGACTTAGTTCATGTTAGACAAACCCTGGCAGCGATGGACTTCGTTCCTATTCCTTAGGACAATCCTTAGGAACGAATTAATGAAGAATATATGATTCTTAGGATAGAGAAGATAATGGGGATTGAGAAGTTGGGTTAATTATTTGATAATTAAACATAATAAGTATATTATTGTGGGTTGAAAACCCTATGTACTCACCAGGTTTCCCAACCTGACCCAGTCAGTTTATTTATATCACAGGTATCAATACAAAGACACATTACACTGAGAGATTAAAGGAGATGTAAATCATTAGTGTAAATGAATGTAAGGTATGTTTATGCTTATGTTTCTGTATTGACGATGACATCCCAATGTTTTTATATAAATAAAATATATTTCTTCCGAAATGCTTTGATAATATTATTATCATGTTTTTCTGGGAACAAATTCTGCAATACTACTTTTCAAAAAGAATACTCTGATTTTTAAATAAGCATAAATGAAATTTTTAAAATGACCGTGAATTTGGGGATGTCACAGTTGGTATCAGAGCATTAGTTTAAGCGAACTAGCAATTTGTAGGAAATTTCTAAACTTAAACTTAGAATGCTAAGCGATGATCGTGAGATGAGTGTCTGCTATATTTAGGATGTATGCCTGAATAGACACGAGCACTGGCTTATTTAGGGAAGATGCTTAAATTGATTTTATGTGCTAAATGATTTATGCTATAATATGTCTTATATGCTTTATGATGTTATTATTTGATTAGATCTATGGTCTGTTGCCGACCGGATCTGGAAACTTTATGTGTTCAGATTTCTAAACGTTTAATTATGGTATTAGAACTGGCATGTAACTTTTCGGAATGATTAGGAGATTTATACGTCTATCGTAAATAAAGCTTTCCTTATCTTAATTCTCGTCACTACACAGCGAACGTCTGATTTGGTGTATAGATCTACATGGTGAGAACTCGAAGCGGATTGGGAAATGATAACCCGCAGCCTGAGCCACAAGTGATTGAGTGTGCACCAGAAGTAGCAGCTTCACCCGAGCTAATCACGATGGAAGGGGTACAATAAATGATGCAGATGATTTTGGATTATTAGATGGAAGACATAAGGCATCTACTTGTACAAAATAAGGGTGAACCTACTGTGCCAGTACGCCAGGCACCTACTCTTGAGACGACCATCTGGGTTGCTAAGTTTGTTGAAGAAATGATCAAAGTCAGAACCGCCAACAAGGTTGAAGTTGGCGAGAAAAGGAAGATTGAGGTATCCTCAAGATCTGATAAGAAAGGAAGATTCACGAAGCCCAACCTGGACGACCAAAAGTGTGGAGGTAGTGGTGGAACCAATTGACGTGAGAAGTTCAAGAAGAAGCTCTTCGGAAGATGCGATGGATAAGTGACTTGCCATAAGTGTGGGAGGACCGGTCACTATTCCAGAGATTGTACATTTGACAACAAGAAGTGTTATGAATGTGGAGATGGTGGGCATATTTCGAAGAACTGCCCAAAGAAAAATGAAGCAGCAAGACCGAATGCGCCACCAAAGCCAAAGGCAAGAACATTCCAGATGATCCTTGATGAAGTAGGTGACAATGCAAGGGATCAAGAGTAAGGATCTATATATGCGAAGATCGGTATATGAAGTAGCCATATAGATAGTATCATGTGGTGTAGCCTAATATAAGAGGCATAGTGTAAGGTGAGCCTGAACATCTATGTAATCATTTCAAGAAATAATATAAAGCTTGGCTATGTTACTTGATGTGTTAAGTTGCTATGTGAAATTCTTGTATGGTGACATGGAAATCTGCGAGACAATACTTGGGACGAGTATGAGTAGGTGTGAAAGGTAGTAGAGGCCTATACAACCGGAAGCACGGGACTCACACTTGGATCAGGGAAAGTCACAAGGTTACCAAGGCACTAGTAATTGATTCTGTTTGATTTATGTCCGTCGTTACCACCGTTTCGGTAATGACTAAGAAGATGATTGTTATTCTGACTCTTGGTCATATCAAATTGAGTCTGACTAAGATGAGTATTTTACGTGGTTTAGAGAACCAAGATCGATGTAACATCTGACTTAAGCCAGGAGATTGAAGATAATCGAAGCGATGAATAGAAGTATTGCGATCGTTGTTAAAGTAAGAGCTTGTAGCCAGAAGTGCTACATGCTAGAATGTGATTATATCACATTAGAACATGAAGGAAGGAAACTTCCATTATGGAATTTGACTCTAAAAGAGTTGTGTCTAAGCATTGCATCATACGATGAGAGGTCATTAGAACATGACCCATCGTTCTGTTACGATAATCGAAGTAACGAACCTATCTTAAGTTAAGTAGGAGTCCCCAATAAGGATTGATTTTGTAACTCGAAGGTTACGATTGAAAGTCCAACATAGGATAAAGAGCGGGTGCAAGATTGAGCACCGCCAACAGTCAAGAAGTCCAAGAGTTAGAAACTCGTTAGAAAAGACGTAAGAGTTACGATTATTACCTAGGATGAAAAGATAGATTCATTATACAAGCCCTGTTTTGTTGATGATTCCGAGACATAATCATCCTAAGGGGGAGATAATTGTAACGCCCGCAGATTCGAGTTAGTCAATTTAAAAACAATAAGCATCAAAAATGACTTTTTGATAGAAGATTATTTAGAATAAATAATCTTAATCAAAGTATAGTATATGTCACAAGGATTTCGTACATATAAAGAACGTTGAAATCTGACTTATAACGAAGAAGTTATGACCCGTCGAAGTTTTGCGACAAACCGGCATGGCTCCACGTATCGTAAAAAGTGAATTTTTGATAAATTACTTTTCAGCATTATCAATCTAAACGATAGTCGTAGTATACTTTAAGCCTAGAGCGTGCATAAAAATAACGTCCAAATTTGACATCGTATGAGTAAGTTATGATTTTTCTAAGATTTAGCATAACAGTGCACAACCCGAAATTCGAATTTTCGATCGACCGATTTTCAGCCGACACAACCTAAATGAGAATTGAAGATCTCATTAATAAGAACTCAACGATATAAAGACAGACGAAACGGACGTCAGATGACAAAGTTATAAATTTTTAACGGACTTGATCTTTCTAAGCCTGTAAAATATAACTTTAAAAATAAATTCAAAATTAGCCGACGGAGTCTAAACAAAAGTTGTAGATCTTGTCAATACCTATGCGTGGATATAAAGAATGTCAAAAACAGAGCTCGCATACGAAAGTTACAGATTTTAGAAGATAATTGGTTTTTAGAGTAATCAGCGAGTGACATGTGGCGCGATATGAGCCACTGCTTCCTCGCCACGGATTGCTACCAGATGGTGACGTGTGGCATGGGAATGCCCAACGTTCAAAAAGGGAACGCTCAGTGTTCGCACCAAACTCAACCTATAAATAGAGGCGCGAATCATCCCAAAAACTCACACCTTTCCCATTCTTTCTCTCTCAAATACCCCTCTTAGCCCCTCCCATTCCCTAGCACTTCCCAAGTGTTAGAGGCGAGTCCCGGAGTGCCAAAAGGCTCCGAGAAGAAGAGCTTTCGGCTCAGAAGTTCTGCCCCCGCAGAGCCCGGCTCCTAGCTAAACCCCGTAGTAAGTGAGTTATGGTTACCCTACTTTAAGTATAACTTATGTTTAAGTTTATTATCGTTATTATGAACCTATAAACAATATATGCGCTAAGTATTTTAAAATATAAAGTGTTATTATAATATCTTTTAACTACTCGCGGACGGGGAATCTGGTTTGAAGGGCCGCATAGAGATGTTGGATTTCAGAACAGCTTTAATGCCAAAATGGTCCTGCCCTCCGGTGTTTCGTGTTTGGCCCTTGTCTGTATATAGTAGTTGAAAAGTATTGTTTAACACTTATAAAACAATATAGGTCGTAATTAATAATTAGTCACAATAAATGTAAGACTAAAATCTAGGAATAATGATACTAGGTTTCGTCAAAGGAAATAAAATTGTTAGAAGCGAAGCGCTACCCGACATTGGAGTCATCACTTTAACAAGTGAGTGCATAGTTACTTTCATCTTACACATAGATATGAATTATTTAATATAAATTGCGTGTTATGTGTGCATATTATCTGTGTTCTTGATATCAATGCTAGTTGAACGATTTATACATGTTTTACTTGATTTAAATTGTATATGTATTTTATACCTATAAGTATATTGGATAAAGATGGGTAGATGAAATATGAGGGGAATGATGAGAGATGAAAGATGATATAGATGATGAGAGTTGAAATATGATGAGAATCCTTGACCCAAGCGATGGCCCAGTCATCTAGCAGAGTATAGATGACAACCATGTACTTTTCTAGACAGTCCAGTGGAACGCAAGTAGGCTCGCAACCTGTAGGTGTTATGAACGATGTGTTCACTAGATGTACTCTAAGAGCCCTGGAAGCTATGGACTTAGTGCCTTATAGATGAACATTAGCAGCTATGTACTTAGTGCCTTACAAATGAACATGGGCAACTATGGACTTAGTTCCTATCAGATAATATCGGCAACTATGGACTTAGTGCTTGCTAGACAAACCCTGGAAACGATGGACTTCGTGGCTATTCCTTAGGACAATCCTTAGGAACGAATGAATGAAGAATAGATGATTCTTAGGGTAGAGAACATAATGGGGATTGGGAAGTTGGGTTAATTGTTTGATGATTAAACATAATAACTATATTATTGTGGGTTGAAAACCCTATTTACTCACCAGGTTTCCCAACCTGACCCACTCAGTTTATTTCTATCACATGTATCGATACTAAGACACATTACACTGAGAGATTAAAGGAG
This sequence comes from Lactuca virosa, assembly GCF_052849685.1. Taxonomy (NCBI): domain Eukaryota; kingdom Viridiplantae; phylum Streptophyta; class Magnoliopsida; order Asterales; family Asteraceae; genus Lactuca; species Lactuca virosa. The sequence continues at coordinate 150,399,507 of NC_136433.1, forward strand.
ATGTAAATCATTAGTGTAAATGAATGTAAGGTCTGTTTATGCTTATGTTTTTGTATTGACGATGACATCCCAATGTTTTTATATAAATAAAATACATTTCTTCGGAAATTCTTTGATAATATTATTATCAAGTTTTTTTGGGAACAAATTCCGCAATACTACTTTTCAAAAAGGATACTCTGATTTTTAAATAAGCATAAATAAAATTTTTAAAATGACCAGGAATTTGTGGATGTCACATACATGGAGTGAGAAGCACAAGGAAGCTTTTGAAAAGTTAAAGAAGTGATTGTGTGAAGCACCAATACTTGCTTTACACAACGGAGTTGAAGACTTGGCACTTTACAGTGATATATCTGGAATTGGGTTAGGTTGTATTCTGACCCAAAGAGATAAAGTGATAGCATATGCATCCAGACAACTGAAATACCACGAGAAAAGATAGCTCGCTCATGATTTGGAGTTGGCGGCAGTGGTTTTTGCACTAAAGATATAGAGGCATTATCTTTATGACACAAAGTGTAAACTTTTCACTGATCATAAAGAGCCTCCAATATCTATTTGATTAGAAGGAGTTGAACATGATAAAAAGATGTTGGCTAGAGTTACTAAAGGACTATGACTGCGATATACTTTGCCACCCTGGTAAAGCGAATGTCGTAGATGATGCTCTGTGTCGAAAAGTGAACCTGGAAAGGAAAATGCCTAGAGCATTAAGAATTGAAATTGTCTAAACGATTGTAGAAAGTATCAAGAACGCTCAGGAGGAAGATTTGAAGGGAGATAACCAAAATGAAGAATGATTGGGCAAAACGTTAGGGTTCGGTACAAACAGTGAAGGATTAAAGGTATTCCAAAATAGGATTTGGGTGCCCAAGATGGGAGGAATGAGAGAAATGGACATGGACGAAGCTCACAAGACCATGTACTCGATTCATCCCGGCAGTACGAAGATGTATAGGGATCTCAAGCCTTACTATTGGTGGTTGACGATGAAACTTGATGTTGCAAAGGATGTGACTGAATGTGTGTCCTACGCGAGAGTTAAGGCGCAACATCAAAAACCATATGGGAGTTTGGAGCCTTTGATGGGTAAATGGGAAGAGATCATCATGGATTTTGTGACCAAACTACCCAGGACAAAGAGTGGCCACGACATGATTTGGGTAATCATGGATCGATTCACAAAGAGTGCATACTTCATGGCAACCAATGAGGGAGAGTCTATAGATAAGCTTGCAAATGCTTACATGAAAGAGATAGTAAAGCTTCACGGTGTTCCCTTTTCAATTGTATCAGACCATGACAGTCGTTTCACTTCTAGGTTTTGGAAGAGCTTACAGGAAGAGATGGGTACAAAGTTCTGTTTGAGTACAACCTACCATCCACAGACTGATGGTCAGAGTGAAAGGACAATTCAAACACCGGAGGATATGTTAAGAGCTTGTACTTTGGAATTTGTCGGTAATTGGGATGAGCATCTACCCTTGGTAGAATTTTCTTACATCAATAGTTACCATTCGAGCATTAAGATGGCACCTTATAAAGCCTTGTATGGACAGAAGTGTCATACGATGTCTTGTTGGCTTGAAGCTCTAGAGAAGCAGTTAATGGGACCAGAGATAGTCCATAAAACTGCTGAGAAACTGAAGGTGATTAGAGAAAGGATGTTAGTAGCCCAAGATCGTCAAAAGAGCTATGCTGATAAGAAGCGACGACCAATGAATTTCGAATTTGGAGATTTGGTGTTGCTCAAAGTCTCTCCATGGAAGGGACTCGTAAGATTTGGAAAGAGAGGGAAGCTGATTCCAAGTTTAATTGGACCGTTTAAAGTTTTTCAAAGGATTAGGAACTAAGCTTACAAGCTGGAATTTCCAGAATAACTAGAAGGTATTCGTAACACCTTTCATGTGTGTTATTTCAAGTGCATGGGAGAAGTTTCCGATATAATTCCACTTACAAAGTTAAGGATTGATGAGAATAAGAGGTTGATCGAAGAGCCCGAAGAAATTACCGATCATATGACGAAGAAGTTACGACGTAAGATGGTTAAATTAGTGCTAGTGCGATGGAAACATGCAACATAGCTGAACCTCACCTAGGAGACAGAGGACGACATGATGAGTCATTATCCACATCTGTTTGTTGATGCATAATCCCGATGACGGAATCATCCTAAGAGGAGAGAATTGTAACGCCCACGTTTTCTCCTAAGGCATTAATAAGATTATATAATTGTAATGGTCAACAATTGTAACCTTTATATGAAATAAATAAAGAGAATTATTTGAGTATTATGTGATTTATGTGCAATTATATGCAATATGCGTACTTATAGTGATATGCTAAATAAGAAATAAAATACACGTCTAAAGTAGAATAATAATTTGGACAAATAACCTTGATGCAAGATGAAGTGTTCGTAACAAGGATTACATAGATATAAGAAACGCTCAAATCGCACTTAGAACGAAGGAGTTAGAATTCGTTGAAATTTCGTGTTCGACCTCATACAACATCGAGTGTCGTAAATAGTTAATCGAAGATAGATCACTTATTTGCCTACGTGATCTAAACGAAAATTGTAGTAATCGTAAAACCGAGAGCTTTCATATAGAGAACGTCTAAATCTAACTTCATGAGAGGAAGTTATGATTTTTCTAATATTTCGGTGTAACTGTGTTAGTACAGAAATCGAATCTTAGATCAGTTGATTTTTAGCCGAAACAATCTAAACGAGAATCGAAGATCTCGTTAATAGGATTCCATCAATATAACGACAGTCGAGAATGGATGTTAGACGAGAGAGTTATGAATTTTTAACGGACTTTAACAGTCTAAGCCTGTTAAAAATATAACTTTTAAAATAAATTCAAAATGAGCCGACAGAGTCTAAACGAAAGTTGTAGATCGCGTAGTTAGCTATGCGTGGATATAAAACCCTTCGAAAACGGAGCTCGTATGATAAAGATATGGAATTTATAAGATTTTATAAAAACTCGTGCGCACAGAAAAAAGGCGCTGCACGCCCTGACATTCCACTAGATTACGACACGTGTCACCAGTAGATCAAATCCACGTCACCCATCCCGACCGTTTGCACGGCGTGCCTAGGAAAAGGGCGCGGCGTGTAACTACTTTTTTTGGGTATAAAAGGTAGTCAAATTTCAAAGAATTTCCTCACCCACTCAACGTTTCTCTCTCGAAATTCTTCGCGTATTAGCCCCAAACTTCTCTTAGAATTACTATTCTAGCGAAGCCCTATGACCCCTGAGTGCCCGGTATGTAGTAGCCATCGAGTAGGAGCTCTACCAGTGAAATTTCCGGACTTTTTTCTAGGGAATCTTTCTAAGCTAAATTACACTCTATATTATTTTTAGTGTAATTTATATTTAAATTCATAGTCGTTGTTATGAATTTATAAATAAGATTTGTCATTGATTCCAACGTCATATTACTAATTGATCTACTTACGAGGATGATGTCTAGGTTGGATTAGTGATGTGTTTAAATTGAGATTTCCAAACGGACTTACCTCCAATATGATCCTACCTGGTTATTTCATACTTGATAGATCTTGATGTAGACATTGGGATTGTTGAGGAATCTAGATTGTCATTAGTCATAAGAAATAAACTAAGACTTAATGATAAATGAACCTAGGTTACATCAAAGGAAAAGCCAGGTGCTAAAGCGAAGCGCTGCCCAACTTTCCAGTCATCCACTTTAACAAGTGAGTGCATAGTTACTTTCATCTTACAAATAGATATAAAGCATCTAGATGATTAAATGCTATGTGTGCCTATTATCTGAAGTACTTGATATCTATGTTAGATAAGTTAAATGATTTTACTTAGTAAATCATTTATGTATTTTCTTATATATTTATATTAAACATGTTGGGTAGTAATGGGTGATGAAAATGATGAGATGATGATGATGAGAGAACTTGACTTTTGATGAACCAGTCATCTAGCAGAGTATCGATGACGACCACGGACAATTCTATACAGTCCAGTGGAACGCTAGCAGGGTCGCAACCTGTAGGTGTAGTGAACTATAAGTTCATGGTTGCCTTACTAGCATTTATTACTAAAGGAATCAACCGAGCACTATTGTCTACCCGTTGATCATGATGATCCTTAGGATAGGTCCCTTCAGGTTATTATATTAGGATCAGTATGTGAGAATAACGGGAATGGGTATTCGGGTGAATTATTTGATATGAAATATATAATCAAAGAACTTAATTATTGTAATCCTATGTGCTCACCATGCTCCCAAGCCCAACCCACTCCGTTTCTTTGTATCACAGGTAGTGGTACGAAGCCCAAGGTTGTTGAGTGATTTAAGGAGTTTGTAGGCCATAGTATAATAAGATGTTGTAAGGCCTGTAATATTTTCGTTATGCTTATGTTTCTGTATTTACGATGACATCCCGAAGTTATTAATGAAACGCATTTCTTCGGAAATGCTTTGTAATAATAATAATATTATCACATTATTGGTAACAAATTCCACACTATAATTCTTTAAAAATGATACTCTGAAATGAAATAAGCATAACTAAATCGGTCTTTTCTGGCCGTGAAAATGGGGATGTCAAATAATAACATTAGGCCAGGTCATGGCCTCAACGACCTTTGCTCTCAAAGCGTGTCCAACCTCCTCCCACCAGTCGCTTGCTCGGTCTCTCAGAAGACAAGTTGCAAACCTCACATTCGACCCCTCAGGACAGAAGCTCGTCCGTTGAGCACTCTCCATTTTCGAAAGGTGGGAGTTCTTTCCCCAAACTGCTCGGCTGTAATCTATGCACGAAAGACCCATAGTCATTCATCCAATAAGTCCATAATCCCATCTTTTATCGTACCGAACATCACAGGTGTCACATCCAAGATATCGTGCGTAATCATTGACGTGATAAACTCATGTATCCTTTCGTTAGTTGGGTCATCACCAGAGCCTAAACCTAAACTAGAACCAGAAACTCCTAGAGTAATCACCACCAATCTGAAATGTAACAATATAAAAGGCCATAACATACCCGAAGAATATCTCACCCTATAAGCTTCTTAGAATTTCTATGACTCTCCTTGATTCGAGTACAGATCTTATGCTTTAAGTAGTACGGTCCTAATACTACCTTCTACACCTATCCGTTCCTTCATCAAGAATCATCCCGAATCCTCCAAGTCACTTCCATATGACTACTCTCATAGGTCCTTATGCTAAACATCATACACATCATACTACAATACTTCCTACACTCTCCTAATAATTCACTTTTCACACTTTCCCGAAAGGTTGTTATCGATACAGAAAACCACTCCATGAACGCAGGTCGCACATAATCACACTAAAATAGACGTTCATATAGATGTCTCTACCATAAGGCCTTCATCAAATAAGAACATGCAATAAGGTTGAATAAAATATTCTCAGGCTATTCAGTTTTAACTATGTACTACCCTAGATTTCATCAAATAGTTTCCAGTATCAGCAAAACCCTAAAGCACCTAAGCAAAACAGGAATATAAAGGCATATCTCTCTTTACAAGCATATACATTTCGCAATCCTGAACAAATCCTTAGTCGTATACTAGCACGAAACTCACGTAATAGCATATTAAAGTGTAACATTCATGTATGGGTATTTTGGGAATCACTTACTTGAGCTCGACTGATTGCACGCATCGCACCCCTTTCTTTGTAAAAACCTTTATAGAATTTTTTTTTAAAGATTTTACTAATTCCTCAGTTTGAGTTCAGACACACCCGACAGTGCGTGATGTGCACAAAAGTACCCACTAATTTTAATATTTGTAACCTAACAAACTTAGACTAACTATGCACGTATAGGCAGTGTACCTAGTCAGATTACAGTATAGCTTAGGTAAGTCGGGTGTCGATCACAGGGAACGGTGGTGAATTAATTTAAAATATTTTATTATAGGTTACAGGTCACCCGGAAAGAATAAAGAAGTAATTTAATAAATCTCAAACGAATAATTAATTAACAACTCTCGATAAACTAACAGGAAAGCAAATCTCTTCAGGTACTTTGGTTTAGATAAATTACACCTTAAAAACATAGACAATTGCATACACAAATTCATTTATTCATGTTCACCGATTCCTAAAATGATTAGATTCGCGTTCACTATAACTAATCCTTTAGCAAACAAGTCAATTCAAACAGTGATCAGTTGATTAAACTAACATATTTCCTAGTGTTCAGTTCGTATCTAGCAAGACTTGTAATAATAGTTAATCAAATTGGTCGTTCAATTAACTTCTTGTTGATGGTCATCAAACAAGGCTCACGCATTAACTTACTTATTTCCGAGTTAATCCTAGTTTCACATACGCTATTCCTAGTCATATAATCTTGATGGTCATCAAAATCATAAGAGACAAGCAATCAAGCAGATGTTCATACAACTCAATTTACTTAATAATTAACAGCAAATAATTATCATTAACACGTAAGGATCTTTTAACAAGCTTGGCAAGATAAATTAAACATAAATAAACAATTCAATATAGCAATTAGTCTAATAATCAAAGCTTCATTCAATCATAAACGCAAAGTAAAAGGTTTTTACACCTAAATCAGAAACTAAACACATAATAGTAACACAATGGAATGCTAAACATGGTCACGTTAACAACCCATATGATTACCAACATGTATCCGCTCTCCAATCCTTCCGATCTCCGCTCCCGTTAGCTTAACGGCCTTCCGGCCGCCTTCTAGACCCTCAAAACGGCTTAACAGAAGTTAATTATCGACTAAATTAAGTTGGAAGTCGAATCTCCTCTTCTGGTTAGCTGATAATCGACTTTTATAACCCTTGGGACCGACTTACGTACGCTGGGCGTAAGTCGGTTTACGCTGGGCGTAGATAGAAGTCCACCGCAATTAGGAAGCCTGGATAAACACCCAGTACGCTGGGCGTAACCATAAACTACGCTGGGCGTAGTGAAGGTTATTACGCGATTGGAGTTATCTGATACCAGCCGTTACGCGGGGCGTACACTTTTATTACGCTGGGCGTAAATGGCTCCTCCAACATTTTTCCTTTCTTTTAGCTTCTAAGCCCGATTTCCACTTCAGTCTTTTCTTTTGTGCTCTATGGACAACGAATAGCTGCAAATCATAATTCAAAGCATTATAAGTACTTTTTAGTTCTAAAAGAGAATAATAAAGGCCAAAATATTAAGATATAATGCATAAAAATATATATAAAAATACACATATCAAAATACCCCACACTTAGCCTTTGCTTGCCCCCAAGCAAATTTTACTTTTATTTTACCAATATCGTACTAAACAATCCATTTAAAACTCAGCCATTATGTCAAGACCTCAACGCATGCATTTGTGTCTAATATTTTCCTAAAGTACCCCCCCATACTTTAAATACTCACAATCTTCATAAACACTTGCCCACTTTTTCCGAACAATGCTCATTTTATGCAACCCTCCTAATCCATCCGCAGAAAACCTCCTAACCTCAAGGTATTTTTAGTTGAGCAACCTAAGCATACATAATCTAGAATTACAATTTATGATACCACTATGGAGCTCTTTTGGAATTCTTCACTTTCTTGATAATTTGATCTTTGATTTCTTTGAATTCACCACCTTATTTAATTTGATTTCTTGGTATCTTCAACTTTTTGAATTTCTTGGAATTTTGATCTTTTGATCTTCACTTTATTAGCTCCAAAATTCTTCAAACTTTTCTTGCAATTCTCTCTCTCTCTCTTTTTTTATTACATGTACCTCGCTTTTTTCACTCAAAACCTACATGCTTAAGCAGAGGCGCTCAACCTCAACCTTTATTGGTTAATGATAATAATTTTCCTGGATACATTTCAGGTTTAGGCTGCTAAACATATTGCATCCCTCAAACCAAGCGGGGTTATGTTTTTGTTCCATGATTTCACTAAAATAAGGGAGGCCACAAATGCACTATAACGTGTATTGGCTCAACTAAACATTTGAGTTCTCATCGGATCATCTCATACAATATTAGCAAAAATTTTAAATTATCACTAGATTTTTCTAAATTAAACTATTATTTCAAGTTTTTAAATTTTCAAATTTACCTAATCTAGCAATTTTTAATTCCTTTTTCGACCCCCTACCCCACACTTATTTCATACAATGCCCTCATTGTATGCTAAAACGAATTAAGCACATAAAAAAGGAGAAAAAGGAACAGACTCCCCTGGGTAGTTGTGGCGAGATCGAATGGGGCTGCTACAAGTTGCTCCAAACATTGCTGAAAGACTGGAAACTGGAACTACTACTTCTGAATTTTCAAGAACGCCGACTTCTAAGATGTGGTGCAAAGATTGCAAATAAATGCAATATGTAGTAACCATGACGTGGGAAAGTGTCAACCACGTCGTCTCGTCGAGAGATGTGAAATCTAAACATGGCCACAATGTGAAAATCGTTGGTCACATCGTCATATCAAGAATGGCAGCCTCTTCTCGCGATGAAAACTCCCCCACGACATAGGAAAGTGTCAACCATATCGTGGCAGCCGGGATGATACTTCTACCTCGCGTCAAAAGAAAAAACTATGGTGTGGGAACAGCTCATCCATACCATAAGATTCAAAATATAGTAAAAATGCCACTCTTCTAAATAATCTCTCACGAAATCAACACGCACCCCACACTTATGTAAAATCGTGGGTCTTGACCATAATCTTCGAACTCTCACACGGCTCTCTCTAGCAACAGTCGGACCTAGCTACTGAACTTACTGCCAGCTTTCTAAGGACGAAAATTCTGCAAAGATCTAAACAACCAAGGAGCATCAACATGGAAAACAAAAGTAAAACAACCTAAATTAAACTAATTACATACCAAATAAAAATACTAATACTAAGCAACGCAAAAAAAATAAACTAAAAATAACACAAAAAATAAAAAAAAAATAAAAAGGATAAACTAAATCACTCGTCATCCTCGTCACCGTGCTGTTGTGTCCCAGATGTACCGGCTCCATCAGAGCGTGACTGGAATGGCGGAGGAAAAGGAACCGGGTACTGAAATCCCTGGTGGACAAAAAATGCGGTCAGCGCATCCCCATACCACTGCTGCCGTCTCTCTACATGTGCAACACGCTCACCCAGACTCTGAAATCCCTCGTCAATGCGTTGAAATCCCTCGTCCACGCGTTGGGCCAGGTAACGTATATCAATCTCTGGTTCAGGTCCCTGCTGCGCTCCTCGAGGAGCAGGTCTACGCCGTTGGGCTCGTCGCGGCTGTGGCTCGACTGCACCCTCCTCGTCGGCCACGTCATCTGGTCGTACCCGTAAGACACCATCCTCGCCCCGCTCAAATACACGCATCGACTCCAACAACTGAAGGCTCATCAGCCTCATATCATGAAACACCATCGATCCCGTAATCTCGCACGTCAACAACTGATAGGATCGAGCTAATCGTGTGATAAAATGCCCCCCGTAAATCGGGCTATCCTCCCGAAGTCCCCTGGCCCTCCTACCCAAATAAGCAGCTAAAGCAATTGGAAGGTTTAGGTGCTTCCCTGGAGTAACAAGCGCCCATAAGAAATACAAGTCTGTAGAAGGCACTCTCTCACTATTCTTATGGTGCGTGAGAGACATGGAAATCAGACGGTGGAGCAATCTATATGTGGTAGACCGAATCATCCTCCCCCGTGCAGTAGATGGTGTGTACACTCCCTCAGTAATCTCTGCCCAGAAAGTGTTTTCATTGTAGTCATTTGGCCGGCCCGTGAGGCAATCAGCAAGGAATGCCGGGAAGTGGACATTCCTCGTCTCGTCTATTGTATATATCCCCACTCGATTCGCAAGCTCTATGACACTGCACTCCCGGCTCACACCCCCCAGTCTGAAGGCAAAGGCTGTCCTATCATCGGGTGCCTTCCTAGGGTCATAGGAAACTGTAGCGTAAAACTCCAGCAAAAATTCCCGATAAACAGGCTCCTGGATCCTGAACAATCGTGCCCATCCCGAACATACGAACAACTGCACTCCACTCGCGTCCGAGTGCGTGTATTGCAAAAAATCCTGGATCAGCGCAGCAAGTCCAGTCTGGGTCGCCAATTCCCAATCAAATGAAGGTGCTATGTCAATCTCCTTAGTAAGCAGCAGACTCAGATTTCTCACATATTTGGCTCGGGTTTCATTGTTTAGAGTTTGCGGGAATTGCAAGAAACGGTGATCGGTCACGTCCTCGGGTGGGTTGGTTCTTTGAGTTCTTCGGGTCATAATCTGCACAAATAAACACCAACACAAAACCAAACAAAATATAACAGAATTAACATTTTTAGAATGAAATAATGGTCCTGGGTATGAACTGTACGCTGGGCGTACATCCAGCTTACGCTGGGCGTACGTCCTGTTTCACGAAGCTGTCCCCCTGCTCATTCAAAGGCCATACAATACACTCCAACAAACTACGCAGGAGTATTCTACAAGATATTCAAATAAAATGGGGTAAAAATCCCCTGTTGTTATAAAATCAATACCCATGACAAAGCTTTCAAATTAAGCATATACGCAGGTAGTAAATACTCCAGGGGTCCTAGAGAACCCTAGAGAACGAAGATATAACCTAGAATCCAATTCCGAAGAACACATGGGGGGGCATATCGAACATACAACTACGTGGTTCAAGGCAGTAAAAAAAATCGAAGAGAGTATAGGCGTACGCTAGGCGTCCGTCCCCAAGCTCAAATCGGCGGTCATGGGACGGGATTAAGACCAAATTAGGTCCTAGGGTTTAGTCTATTGATCGAAATCGGTCTATTTAAGCCATAATCAGTCATACATTTGTGAAATCGTCCACTAATTCGAAAAATACATGAACCCTAGATTTCGAACAAAGGCATAATGCAGCTTATTTCATCGATTAAACACAAATCAAAGCCATTGAGTAACCGAATAACATACCTGTGTGTCGAATTGTACAAGAAAAGAAGAAGAATCGGAGATTTTTGGGAGTGCTTGTCGTCACAGTACGCGGCGAAGGAGAAGAGAATTGAAAGAATAACAAAAAAAAGTCAAAGGGTAAACAGATATAACCTGTCGTTGATTTACGCTGGGCGTAAGGAAAAGTTACGCTGGGCGTAACCCCAACTCCGTGAAAAGGCCATCCGCGATCAATGGTTCATTACGCTTGGCGTAAATTAAAATTACGTTGGGCGTAATTTTAGCTAAAATATTTCCTTTACCTTATTTGAAATTCCCTTTTTTTCAACTAATTAATTTGGGAGACTTATAATTATTATTAATTAATTTTTTTTCTTTTAATTGCTTCAACAACAGCCATGACTTTCCGATGAGTGACATTAAAAAAAATGAGACGTCATAATCACTTGCCTTTGTCGAGGTCAAACAACAACGGTTGATCAAAAACCTTTGCACGCAAGAATTGGTTTGCGAAAACAACCACTTTCGGGACCCGTTAGAATATTTCCTTTGTTTTCTTCGCACCTTTAACTAAAAGTAGAACAAGAAGTGACCTAACTAGTCAAGAACAGCAAGAGCTCGGTCTTCTACTTAACCACCACAATACGCCTTGCTATACTACGTCCCATGGATTGAGTTGGACAAATCAACAAAGTAGTAGGCTAAGCAGGTCAAGAATTCCCTAATCGCTTGCATTATCGAAACCCATGCAAAAGGTAAAGTCAATCAATGTGTACGATCCCAAATTCCTACAATTAACAACAAGAACCTTCCAGACAAGTGAAATGATATCAACGAAAATAAAACTAAAAATAAAAACTAACTAAAAATAAAAAAACGAATAATCAAATAAACTAAATTAATTAAACGCCGTTCCCCGGCAACGGCGCCAAAAACTTGATGTGCACAAAAGTACCCACTAATTTTAATATTTGTTACCTAACAAACTTAGACTAACTATGCACGTATAGGCAGTGTACCTAGTCAGATTACAGTATAGCTTAGGTAAGTCGGGTGTCGATCACAGGGAACGGTGGTGAATTAATTTAAAATATTTGATTATAGGTTACAGGTCACCCGAAAAGAATAAAGAAGTAATTTAATAAATCTCAAACGAATAATTAATTAACAACTCTCGATAAACTAACAGGAAAGCAAATCTCTTCAGGTACTTTGGTTTAGATAAATTACACCTTAAAAACATAGACAATTGCATACACAAATTCATTTATTCATGTTCACCGATTCCTAAAATGATTAGATTCGTGTTCACTATAACTAATCCTTTAGCAAACAAGTCAATTCAAACAGTGATCAGTTGATTAAACTAACATATTTCCTAGTGTTCAGTTCGTATCTAGCAAGACTTGTAATAATAGTTAATCAAATTGGTCGTTCAATTAACTTCTTGTTGATGGTCATCAAACAAGGCTCACGCATTAACTTACTTATTTCCGAGTTAATCCTAGTTTCACATACGCTATTCCTAGTCATATAATCTTGATGGTCATCAAAATCATAAGAGACAAGCAATCAAGCAGATGTTCATACAACTCAATTTACTTAATAATTAACAGCAAATAATTATCATTAACACGTAAGGATCTTTTAACAAGCTTGGCAAGATAAATTAAACATAAATAAACAATTCAATATAGCAATTAGTCTAATAATCAAAGCTTCATTCAATCATAAACGCAAAGTAAAAGGTTTTTACACCTAAATCAGAAACTAAACACATAATAGTAACACAATGGAATGCTAAACATGGTCACGTTAACAACCCATATGATTACCAACATGTATCCGCTCTCCAATCCTTCCGATCTCCGCTCCCGTTAGCTTAACGGCCTTCCGGCCGCCTTCTAGACCCTCAAAACGGCTTAACAGAAGTTAATTATCGACTAAATTAAGTTGGAAGTCGAATCTCCTCTTCTGGTTAGCTGATAATCGACTTTTATAACCCTTGGGACCGACTTACGTACGTTGGGCGTAAGTCGGTTTACGCTGGGCGTAGATAGAAGTCCACCGCAATTAGGAAGCCTGGATAAACACCCAGTACGCTGGGCGTAACCATAAACTACGCTGGGCGTAGTGAAGGTTATTACGCGATTGGAGTTATCTGATACCAGCCGTTACGCGGGGCGTACACTTTTATTACGCTGGGCGTAATTGGCTCCTCCAGCATTTTTCCTTTCTTTTAGCTTCTAAGCCCGATTTCCACTTCAGTCTTTTCTTTTGTGCTCTATGGACAACGAATAGCTGCAAATCATAATTCAAAGCATTATAAGTACTTTTTAGTTCTAAAAGAGAATAATAAAGGCCAAAATATTAAGATATAATGCATAAAAATATATATAAAAATACACATATCAGTGCGCCTAATCCCTCGAATCAAGACTCTAATACCAACTTGTAACATCCCAAAAATACTAGAAGAAAATTTTCATTTCAAACCACCAAGAACCACACAATCATTTGTTAAAAAAAACCAATATATAAAGTGTTCTAAAAAATTGGAGAAAGACAATCGATAATGCGGAAATAAACTCTAGGGGATGCAGTACGATCAGGTCATGTCCTCTTTGGAACTATACGTACCTAAAACATTTAAACACAAAAACGTAAGCATCAAGCTTAGTGACTCATCTAAAATACCACATACCATACATATAATAGGTGTATTTCAACCCCAAGTTAAAGCTATGTGCCAAATCATAGTCTAACATTTACTCGCTGCTATGCGCCAGATCATGGTCTTTCCTCGTAATGCCAAGGGCCAAATACTAGTCTTACACACAAATGTCAGGGGCCAGATCCTGGTCTTCCATACAATGCAGGGGTCAGATCCTGGTCTTTCATACAAATTCCAGGGGCCAAATCCTGGTTTTCCATGCACGTATCACAAAGATAACTAGCACCTACATAGTATAATGAGAAAACTCACATCATAAACGCAGTCGATAGCTAACAGGCTCACACAGTCAAAAAGCGGGTGCTACACACCTCCTAATGAATCATACAAGTTAAACTCTTAGTCTACCTTCTAAAACTAGCAATATGACCAAAAGTCAACTAGATCAAAAAGTTAACGGTCAATGGTCAAAGTCAACTTCAAAAGGCCACCATGTCATGGCTATTCAACCTAATCGAGACCAATTTCACTTCCACATCATGGAAAACACGCCACGAGGCCATGGCAGCATCTAAACAAAACAGTCATGAAATCCGTCTTCTCCACTCCATGGCGGGCATCCTGTCACGACGTGGTTTCTGACTGAAACACTTATTTTATTAATCGCTTAATCTGGTAAACCTCATTTGCTTAACTTTCCATAGGCATTCTAGGGACTCCAATGTCTTATAAAAAAATATGAACTTTATTGACATGCATGATCCATGCATTCCCCTCCATCGAACTTGGTCAAATGATAAGAAAATGACCTAAAACTCTTGCAAAGCTTACAAATATCATCCAATTTCTAGACCCATAAGATATTTGGCTCAAGGGACCTTAATGAAACATAAAGTTGCAAACTTTATCTTGTTTCATCATTGAAACTTCATATATGGACTAAAACATGCTAAGAAAGCTAGATCTACAAGAAAGGAATCATAAAAAGGGGAACTTGGGGACTCATAAATACTCTAGAATATGCACAAAATGATGGAGGTGGCTTTCTAGTTTGATTCAATCACAAGGGACTCATTCTTCTTCCTTCCAAGGTCACAAAAACACCAAAGATGAGCTCAAAACTTGCAAGAGGGATACGGTTTTGTTTAAGCAACTTTGAAGGTGATGAATGTTGAGGGTGGAAGGAACCATAGCCATCGCTTCCCTTAAATAGTGCATAAAACCCATAAATATAGGGTTTACATCATTGTCGTGACCACTTCGTGGCTAATAAATGTCCACATTGTCGCGACCAAGTGAAACACGCGTTTCATGCAACGCTGCCACGTCGTTGTGATCCTTTCACCATGTCGTGGCCTCCCAGAAACTCAAGATATAAAGATGTAAAATTTATACTTGGAACCGGGTGTTATAAAGTAATTCCATAAAGTTCTCCAGACGAAACCAAGCACCTTCAGGGGAAAGAATTTGATCCAAGGCAATAAAGGGAGATAAAAGTTCCATAACTTTGCATTGATAAGCTGCCTCAAGGAGCAATCAGGGAAGGATCCATCATAGGAGATACTACTTAAACATTTGCCCATATCACAGGAAGGTGAGAACTTGTTAACTATTTTAATAAAGTGAGATAACTTATGAACCTCCAAGGGACTAGATGGGATCGATTTCCAACACCAAATAGGACCCTATGGAACAATACGATCAGCAAGGAAGCAGGATTTGAGCTTATAAAAGGCATAGAGGTGCGGGAAAAGCAACATAAACACTCCATCCCCTGACCAATCATCCAACCAAAACTGAATTTCGTTGCACGCCAAAACAGAACAGGAGATGATATTATTGAAATCAACTTGAGATTTTTCACTTTCGTAATAACTTTGATGATATTACTTTAAACACTCTTAATCGGCTTTTTAACTAAATTGTCCAACGACTTCCTGCCTAGATCATGAATACCACCAATCACTTCCACCCTGATAGAGAATTTCTCATTCTTTAGTCTTCGTATCCATTTCATAATTAGGGAAATAGTAAGGGCTCTAAGAGAACCCACGTTAAGCCCACTTGCATCCATTGGTGCAATAACTTTGTCCCAAGCCACTCAAAGGATTTTGTGCTTGCACTCAGCACCACCCCATAATAATCTCCTACGGATCTTTTTAATCACATCAATAACTCAAATAGGCAACATAAAAAGAGAATAGTAAAAAAAGGTAGACTTCTAAGAACCGACTTGACCAAAGTTAAACGATCAGTCGATCATCAAATGAAAGAGATTTAGCTTACCAACTACTTAGTTTATAATGAACTTATTCAATGATAGTATTCTAATTACTTTTAAGAGACATATTACCTCCCACTAGAACACTAAGATAATTAAAAGGAAAACAAGCTTCATCGCAACCAAGAGAAAGAAAACCATTCGGTAAGTTACTATCAGAGACACCAATGCCAATATCTTTTGGTTTATAAAAGTTAGCCTTTAGACTGGAAGAAGCATGGAAGCACCTAAGCATACGCGAAAACTTTTTAAGATTATTTCTAGAACACTCCCCGATGAAATTGTTGGGTTTTATAGAAAACAAAATAGTACAACGCGGAAAACATTTAACAAATAATAGGGTACATACATCCTATAAAAAAATCTAAGTCTACATTATGGCTGTTCGCACTACTATGTCGTATGGTTCCAGATGTTGACCGATGAAGGTGTGCGAGAGGAAGATAAAAATTACAAAAATAAGGTTGTTGAGATAAATATATAGTAGAACATTATTGGACGAAATTCTAAATATGGTAATAAAAAATGTGTTGGAAGTAGCGGTGATCATCGATAAACCGAGGGAAGAAAAAATATGGTGGTATGAACATGTCCAAATGAGGCTTCCGACGACTATGGTTTAGGAGGGTGGAAACAATTACGTTTGATGGCACGAAAAGGAGAGGACGTTCTAGAACGGAAGTGATAAGACAGTTTAAAGTTAGACATGAAGGTGTTGGGTCTTTCAGTAGACATGACCTCTAATAGAATATGACAAAGACTTGATTAAAATAAGAATAACAACTGGTCGTAGATACTTGCTATGTTTTTGCCTTTCATTTAGAATTTCGTATTTACTCTCTAGTTTCCATCTTAATTAAAGATATTAGTTTTGTGCTTATTTTATATCGAACTTATCATAACATTGTTTGCATATCTTTTTTCTTAATGTATATGCTTAATGCTTGTATCAAATTACTCTCTTGTTCTCTCCATATCACATGTACTCATCATTTTAAATTCTGTTGGAAGTTATGTTAAAATAAATTGTTCTATCTATGAGGTAGAGATAAGAGTAAGACCGTATACTTTTACCTCTTACAAATTGCTATGAGGCCTTCTGGTATACCCACAATGACGAGCGTCGTGGTCTACATGGCAACAAACCACGAGTACGAACATGTAACACCTATGTTTCTGGGCTAAGCATTAAATACAATGTAATAGTCTAGGTCAACTATTGTAACGTGTTTTGAAGTAATAAGAATAAATCATGTGAATTTATGTACTTTATACTTAATTATTGTGATTTAACAAATTAAGGATAAAAATAAGCATCAAAAATAAATGTTAGATGAAGCCGATATCTAAGAAGAAAGTTGTAGTGGTTGAAACAAGGATTCCGGAGATATAAAGAATACCAAAATCCGAGTTATAACGAAGAAGTTATGACCTGTCGAAGTTTCGCGACAGAACCGGCACGACGTTGTGTGACGTAAAAAGTAAATTTATGATAAAGTGCTTTTTAGCATTAGTGATCGAAATAAAAGTCGTAGTCTTCGTTAAACCGAGAGTGTGCATAAAGAGAACGCCCAAATCTGACTTCGTATGAGGAAGTTATGATTTTTCTAAGTTTCGGCTTAGCAGTATGTAGCCCGAAACTCGAATTTTAGATCGAGTGATTTTTAGCCGAAACAACCTAAACGAGAATCGAAGATCTTGTTGATAGTAGTTCAACAGTAAAAAGACAGATGAAAACGGACGCCGGATGAAGAAGTTATGAATTTTTAACGGACTTTTTCTGTCCCGGCCTGTTACAAATATAACTTTTAAAATAAAGACAAAATTAGCCGACGGAGTCTAAACGAAAGTTATAGAGCATAATTTCACCTACGCGTGGATATAAAGAACGTCAAAAACGGAGCTCGTATGCGAAAGATATGGATTTTTGAAGTTATGGGCACAAACTTCAAGGCTGGTCCGAAGGAGTACGCCCAACGTACATAAAGATTACGCCTAGCGTACTTCGCACGTATTCGATCCGGAGTCAGCCACATCGCCCTACTCCTTCGCATGATGGACACGTGTCGTAGCCTTGACGCGTCCGAGCTGATCCACTCCTACACCCAGCGTACGAAGGCGTACGCCTAGCGAAGAGATCTGCGAGGCAGTACGCCCCGTGTACCAGGAAGTTACGCCCCGCGTAATAAGGAGCTTCGGACACTATAAATAGGATGCGAGGATTTCCGGAAATGGTTGCTAATTTTCTCTTTCTTTCACTCTAAAACACCTCTCTAGCCACTCTAAACCACCCCAAAGTTTAAGGAACATCCCTAATACCCGAAGCAAGTCCCGAAGCCCCAAAGTCCCCGAGAAAATAAATTTTTCAAGTCGAAACTCTGCCCGCACAGAGTCCAGTTTTTGAGAAGATATCCCGGTTTCATTGAAAAAGATTGTTTTGGGTGACGAAGTGCTGTCCAATCACCGTCTTATCATGTGAGTGTATAGTCACTTTAATCTTACACATAGATATGAAGTATTTTATATAAAATACGTGTTATGTGAATATATATTGTTTGTTTATTTGAGATGGATGTTGAATGAATGATTTACACAGGTTTTAAATGATTTAAATTGTATATGTATTTTATATCTATAAAAATGTTGGGTAAAACATGGGTAGATGAAATAGTTGGTATGTGATGAAAGATGAGTTGGATAAATGAGATGATCGGTGATATAGATCATGAGATGAGGGTGAGGGGTGAAATATGAGAGAAGCCCTTACCCAAACGTTGGCCCCCGTCATTCAGCAGAGTATGGATGACAACCATGGACTATTCTAGACGGTCCGTGGAACACTAGCAGGCTCGCAACCTGTAGGTGTTGTGAACTATATGTTCATCAGATGTACTCTAAAAACCCATTGACATGTATTGAAGGTGGATTCCCGTGAATAATATTGTCGATAAATGAGAGCTATGGACATAACACATGTTGTATAAACCCTGGCAGCTATGGACTTAGTGCTTGTTGTATAAACCCTGACAGCTATGGACTTAGTGTCTGTTGTATAAACCCTAGCGACGATGTACTTCATGCCTATTCCTTATGATGAATCCTTAGGAATGAGTGATGGATGGTTCTTAGGGTAAATCCTTAAGAAATAAAGAAGATAATGGGGATGGGTAATTGGGTTAATTGTCTGATGATAAAACACAATAACCTTATTATTGTGGGTTGAAAACCCTATATACTCACCAGGTTTCTCAACCTGACCCACTCAAGTTATTTGTATCACAGGTGTCGATACGAAGCTACGTTACACTGAGAGATTAAAGGAGATGTAAAATCACTAGTGTAAATGAATGTAAGTTATGTTTATGCTTATGTTTCTGTATTGACGATAACATCCCAAAGTTTTAAAATGAATAAAATACATTTCCTCGGAAATGATTTGATAATATATTTATCATGTTTTTGGGAACAAATTCCGCAACGTATTTCTTTAAAAGATACTCTGATTTTTAAAATCAAGCATAAACAAATCGGTCTTTTCGAGCCGTAAAATTAGGGATGTCACAGAACACCAGCCCAGGTGTCCGTTGTGGCCCGTGGTCGTGGTGAATTGTGGTGCCAACGAAAATTAACCACACCCAATCAAATGCAATTTTCTTTTTGACCATTTTGACTATCGAAGACTAGCCGTTGAATGACTATTTTTGAAAAAAAAACAAACATTTACCCAGTGGCGAATCTAGAACCAAAAACCACATGGTTCCTTATGTAAATAAAACTGAAATAGGTTGGTCTTTTAGCAAAAATAGGTAGGTCTTTTAGCAAAAATGAGATAGTTTCTACATATTTTCTATATATATTTATTGTATTAAAAAAAAGGTAGGTCCTAGGACCTACCTTCTACAAGCTTAGATACGCCCCTGCCAGTGGCGAATCTAGAACCAAAAATCACATGGTTCCTTATGTAAATAAAACTGAAATAGGTTGGTCTTTTAGCAAAAAATAGGTAGGTCTTTTAGCAAAAATGAGATAGTTTCTACATATTTTCTATATATATTTCTTGTATTAAAAAAAAGGGAGGTCCTAGGACCTACCTTCATTTACCTATAAATACCACTATATACAACCTTGTTTTTCATATCGTTCTTCTTTTTCTATATTTACATAGATAACATTGTATTGTTTACGATTCAAATACCATGAATCCTAATCAAAATACCCCAGCAAAGTATCGAAACCGAAATCCCGATAATGCTTTTGCATTAGATACAACTCGTCGCCAATACCCGAACATGGAAGCACCTCAAGATGGTTTTATGAATTTGCTACAAAGTGGGTTTCCTATCCAACAAACTCAAGTTTTTCAACAACCATTTCTACAACAATTCCAAAACCCTTTCGTATACCAACAATATTTCCAACCACAAACCTTCACAACCAAATTTTCACCCCATAATTCATCAAATTTTGTATCCGAAACACAATCTTCACCACCACCACCCAAACCAAAAAAAAAAGGAAAAAGCCCTTGAATCCACTAGAACCAATCAAACTGATAGGGTGAATTGGACAAAAGATAAAGAAGAAAAGTTAGCACAAGCATGAGGATCGACTTCCCAAGACCCCATAGAAGGAGATAGTCAGAGTAACTCCCGGTTCCCAGTACGTATTTTAAATAAAAGTAATTGCATTTTTACACTGGGACTCGACGAGTTGGAGGCCCAACTCGTCGAGTAGACTGGACTTTGGACGCGGGTTTTCTGTAACCTACTCGACGAGTCGGGAGCCCGACTCGACGAGTAGGACTGCCTGGATGAAACCCTAATATTTAGGGTATGCACCCTATTTAAACACATTATTTCATGCCACTTCAGCCTTCATCGTCTCTCACAGTCCAGAAAAGCCCTAACTCGAAACCCTAAAGCATTTGGAGTGTTCTTGAGCCATTTTTGTGTGTTTGTGGTTGTTTGAAGCTTGAAGAAAGAAGTGGAAGCTTGGTGGTTCCAGAAGAAGCAAGTAGATCCAACGGTTTTGCTTCATTTCCAGCTCATTCAAGGTAAAAAGCTTGAACCTTGACCATTTATCTCTTAGATCTCTAGTTAGGGACAGTTTCTACCTTTTCTAGGTGTTAGTAGAGCCATTTTCGGGATTTGTGGTTCTAAGGGGGGTATGACTTCAGATTTGGAACCATTGGGGGTTCCCATGGCATAAAGGTACCAAATTTATGGCCATGGGAGTCCCATGCATCATATAAACCTCATTTTAGAGTCTTTTGAGCCAAAAACCCCATGCATGAACGTCAAAATCGTAGCTTTACGTGTAAAATGGACCGTAGGAGGTAGGGGTGTAAGTGAGCCGAGCTACTCGTGAGCTACTCGGGATCGACTCGTTAAAAGCTCGACTCGAGATCGAGTTAAACGAGCCCGAGCTGAGCTCAAGCCTAAATATGAGGCTCGTTTATTAAACGAGCTCGAGCCGAGCTTCAATTAGTGGGCTCACGAGCCTAAACGAGCTTAAACGAGCCTATATATATATATATATATATATATATATATATATATATATATATATATATATATATATGTATGTATATATATATATGGGAAAAGTGAATATACATTACAGCCAACTTAAGCTTAGGTACAAAACCTCATAAAAATACATTGTTTTACTATATAAAGATTGTGATTAGGGGATTTACGATTAACACTTGAAGATGTAGATTCATGATCAACGCAATAGTTTTGATAAAGAAGCAAGAACATTGATTATCTTCGACCTTCGTGACAGTGGAAAACAATATTGTTCACTGAGGTGAAATAATAAACGATAATTGAGGAAAGAAAACAAGGATGGTAAAATGATAGTGTAGTAAAGAAATGTTATCGGGGACGATATTTTTACCAAGTGAAAACAAAATTGAGTAAGTTAAAACGAAATATTATAGAGGTTTAGTACCTAAGCTTAGGTGGGGCTGTAATGTATATTCCCTATCCCCTATATATATATATATATATATATATATATATATATAGGCTTGTTTAGGCTCGTTTAGGCTCGCGAGCCCACTAAATTGTTCACGAGCCGAGCTCGAGCTTCATTTTAAGGCTCGAATCGAGCTCGAGCTTCCTCAAAATTAAACGAGCCGAGCTCGAGCTTGGTCAGACTCGGGCTAGGCTCGGCTCGTTTACACCCCTACTAGGAGGTCAAATCTATGTTTTGGATGCATTAAGGCCAGCTGAAATCGACTGAATAGTTTTGTACATAGAGGGACTCGGCGAGTCACTTATGTGACTCGGCGAGTCAGGTTGCATTTGTCCCCAAAACCCCTTCTGATAGCGAATGTGTGCTGAGTTGGAAGAAGACTCAGCCAGTTGGGTTCATTATGGACCTGAAGGCCATCTTACTCGACGAGTTCAAGGATGAACTCGACGAGTCCAACGCAATATCCTAAACATATGAAGATGAACTCGACGAGTTCAAGGATGAACTTGGCGAGTCAAGGACTAAACACCTTAACTCAGATGAAGATGAACTCGACGAGTTCAAGGATGAACTCGGCGAGTCAGTTGTAGAAGGTCCCGACTTTGTTTAAAGGAGAACTCGGCGAGCCCTTGTAAGGCTCGGTGGGTAGGATCGAGTCTTGGCGTTTTCATGATTTAGGAACTCGACGAGTTGTGGGGCCAACTCGGCGAGTTGAGTCAAATGGATGTTGACTTTGGCCTAGAATTGAATTTGACCAAGGTGTTGACCTTGACTTTGAGTTTGACCTGAGATTACGAGGAAATGGTTATTAAGGAATATTGTTATGTGTAGGATCTGAGAGGGGTTGATTCCGGCAGCAAGGACAGTTCATACACTTTACGAGGCGAGTTACCTTCCAGTAGAGGTGGGTCTAAGGCACCAATGTCGGACCACCAGTAGGTGTTTATGTATGAGATGATTGTCTTTGTGATAATTGTCTAGGTTGCCACTATCTAATATGCTTTATGTGCTATGATGCTCTGTTATATGTGTTAGTAGTAGTAGGGGTGAAATAGTCCCCAGATACCGATTGAAAGATACCGAAGGGGTAGTCAGTACCCATGCATGCCTAGCAGTATGTTTATGTTGTGTTATTATGTGGTAGTGGTAGGGGTGAAATAGTCCCCAGTATCGGTTGAGATAAACCGATGGGTAAGTCAAGCACCCCAGAATGGCTTGACCTGGGTAAGTCAAGCACCCCAGAATGGCTTGACCTGGATAAGTCAAGCACCCCAGAATGGCTTGACATGGGTAGGTCAGGCACCCATAATTGCCTGGCAGTATGTATGTTGTATGGTATGTGGTATGATGGGGGAACTCACTAAGCTTCATGCTTACAGTTTACAGTTTTGTTTTCAGGTACCTCTTCATCGAAGGGGAAGGAGGCGGCACGGTAGCAGCGCATCGCACACACACCCGATTTCCGCATTTTGAGATCTATGAGATTGTACTTTGACATTATTACTATTTTATGTTATGGTTTTTGAGACATGTGACTAAGGTTTTATAAAATGATATGAATCGTTGATGTTTTTCAGTAAACTGTTTTATAACTTACTTAAATAAAAACAAAATTTTTGGTCTTGAAAATTGGGATGTTACAGTCAGACCTTTAACTGTTTCTAGGAAAAAGTTCGAAGCGTGTTCTACGGTTTAATGGGAAGTGAAAGTCAAAATTCCGACCAAATTAGTTCGAAGTGGCGCGATTTGAGGCTAAAATGTGGCGAATTAGACATAATTTACAACAATCTAAGCAACTTACACGAAAGTGGGTCAAGCGATTTCGATGTGTTTAAGGCGACATTGGATGAATATGAAAAAACAATTTAGAGATATTGAAAATGAAAAAATTGATTTCGAGATCTAACATTATCGATCATGTTGGAGAAAAAATTGATCGATTTGTCCAACTACAAGAGAGCAAGGCGGCGATGATGAATCGGGTGGAACAAAAAATGTTAGAAGCACAAACATCATTTGAAGAGACACAAACGACGTTTCAAACCAAAAACGATTTGGGAATATTGAAAATGAAAGCGGAGGACTACGAGCGCGAAGATTTGAAGATTTTTCTCGCACCGAAAGAATCTGTCCGAACGAAATATAGGAATAAGGGGTAGTGTTTTATATTTGAAATTTTTATGTTTTTTTGGTGATTTTCTTTTTCACGTTTTTTTTAATTAATGTAATTTTTTTTAAAATAAATGTAGTGTTTTTTTATTGAATGAAAAAATAGTTTAAAAAAAATCTATGTTTCAGTTATATTTTTATTTAAATTTAATTAAAAAAAAATAATATGGAGTGTTGTTTTAATAATAGATATACGAGAAGTAGTTCAGAAGTACTAAAGAAATAACACCCATAATACTAAAGAAATAACACCTATCATATTAATCGTTAG